>NW_006921734.1:7438881-7485891 GCF_000298275.1 Orycteropus afer afer
TATCTTCTGTGTCTGTGTTAATTGGTTTCCCTTTTCTTTGTTGAAGAGGGTCTGTGCAATCCTTCTGCCTAGTCCGCCATCTTGCCCCCGACATTGATTGTTTTTTTTAATGTTGAACCATCTTTGCATACCTGGTATGAACCACACATGGTCATAGTGTATTAATTTTTTGATATATTGTTGGAGTCTATTCGGTAGGATTTTGTTGAAGATTTTTACATCTGTATTCTTGAGGGATCTTGGTCTATACTTTTCCTTTTTAGTGATGTCTTTACCTGATTTTTGTATCAAGCTTATGCTTGCTTCATAAAATCAATTTGTGAGGATTCCATCCTTTTCCATGTTCTGGAATAGTTTGGGTAGCATTGGTGTCAGTTCTTCTCTGAATCTTTGGTAGAATTCTCTAGTGAAACCATCTGGGCCAGAGTTTGTTTGTTTATTTGTTGATAATTTTTTTATAACTTCTTCAATTTCTTGTTTTGTTATGGATCTGTTCAAATTTCCACCCCAATTTGTGTTAGTTTAGGTAAGTAGTATGTTTCTAGAAATCTATCCATTTCTTCTAGATTTTCAAATTTGTTGGAGTATAGTTGTTCATAGTATCTTGATATTATCCTTTTAATTTCTGTTTGTTCTGTTGTAATGTCGCCCAATTAGTTTCTTATTCATGCCATTTGTATTCTCTCCCTCTTTCCCTTTGTTTAATTTGCCAGTGGTTTGTCAATTTTATTAATCTTGTTAAAAAAACCAACTTCTCATCTTGTTGAATTGTTTCTGTTGTATTTCTGTTTTCTGTTTCATTCATTTCTGCTTGAATTTTTATTATTTCTTTTCTTCTGGTGACTGTATGGTTTTTTTTTGGCTGCTCTTTTGTAATTTTTCGAGATGTTGGGTTAAGGTGTTGATTTTGGCTCTTTCGTCTTTTTTGATGTGTGCATTTATTGCTATAAATTGCCTTCTGACCACTGTTTTTGCAATGGCCCAAAGTGTTTTCATTCTCATTTGATTGAAGGAATTTTTTTTATTTCATTGTTAATTTCTTCTATTATCCAGTAATTTTCATGGAGGGTGTTATTCAGTTTCCTTGTGTTTGTTCTTTTTCCATTGATCTTCCTATTGTTGATTTCTAATTTTATACCATTGTGATCTGAGAAGATGCTTTGCAGTATTTCAGTGTTTTAAAATTTATCAAGGCTTGCTTTGTGGCCTAACATATGGTCTATCCTGGAGAATATTCCGTGTGCGCTGGAAAAGAATGTATATTGTGCTGTTGGTGGGTGAAGTACTCTGTAGTTGTCTATAAGGTCAAGTTGGTGAATTATATTGTTTTGGTCTTCTGTGTCTTTGTTGAGTTTCTTTCCAGTTGTTCTTTGTTTGAAAGTAGTATATTAAAGTCTTCTACTATGACTGTAGAGTCATGTATTTGTCTTTTCAATTCTGTTCAAGTTTGATTAATATATTTTGGGGCTTTTTCATTGGGTGCATAGATATTTATCGTGGTTATGTCATCTTGTTCAGTCAATCCTTTAATCATTATAAAATGTCCTTCCTTGTCTCTTATAGTGGTTTTTGTCTTAAAGTCAATCCGAAATTAACATTGCCACGCCTGCTCTTTTATGGTTGCCATTTATTTGGTATATCTTTTTCCAGCCTTTGATCTGTATTTTGTATCTTTCTATTGTATTTGTATCTTTCTATGTCTATTTGTATCTCTCTCTCTAAGGTGTGTCTGTTGTAGACAGCATATTGATGGGTAATGTTTTCTTATCCAGTCTGTAACTTTCCATCTCTGAGTGATATGTTTAATCCATTGACATTCAGTGTAATTATTGACAAGTATGAATTTGTTACTGTCATTATGTTATGTGTTTTTTTGTGGTGTTACTGATTTCTCTGTTCCATATAATTGCCTGTGCTGAACTCATTTTGTTTATGAATTGTGTTATCACTTCCTTCAATGCTATTGTTTTAGTATTTGCTAAATATTTGTGCTTGTTCCCTTTTTTATTTTGATGTGAAGGTTTATCATTTTTCTTTGAGGTTACCCTGTGATTTATAATTTTCTTCCCAAGTTTGAAACAGTTCATACTATCTTGGAATTGTCTTGACTTCCTCACCAGTTAGAAATTCTATAACTACACAGTTTTTTCTCTCTCTTTGGTTTGTAATTGTCCTTGTTTGCCAATTGATGTCTCTATTTCCCTGTTTACAATCTTGTGGGCTTATTTACTTTGAATACTTCCATAATTGGATTGGTTTCTGGGTTATGTCATCATATGTGTTAATGGTCAGTTGTTATTTGCTGGTTTTGGTTCTCTGTCCAAAGGGCTTCCTTTAGCATCTCTTGTAAGGTTGTGGGTCTGATGTTAACAAATTCCTTTAATTTCTGCTTCTCTGGACATGTCCTAATTTTACCATCATATTTGAGGGAAAGTTTTGCTATGCATATAATTCTTGGTTGGAAATTTTTTCTTTCAGAGTTTTATACGTACCATCCCATTGCCATCTTGCCTGCATGGTTTTTGCCAAGAAATCAGAGTTTAGTCTTATTGGTTGCCCTTTGTAGGTAACTTTTTGTTTTTCCCATGCTGCTTTCAGGATTCTTTCTTTGTCTTTGGTTTTAGTGAGTTTGATGATGATATGTCTTGGTGATTTTCTTTTGGAGTCTCTCCTGTTTGGGGTTCGTTGGACTTCTTGAACAGATATATTCTCTTCTTTCATCATATCAGGGAAATTCTCTTCCAATAAATCTTGGAAAATTTTCTCAGTGGTTTTATTTTTCTCTTCCTGTTCTGGAATACCGATTGTTGTTGTTACGTGCTGTCAAGTCGGCCCCGACTCATAGCGACCCCTCCTTGGGTTTCTGAGGTGGTATCACTACGGAAATAGATTGCCCAGCCTTCCTTCCGTGGAGCGGGGAATTCCAATTACATGTAGGTTATTCCTTTTGATAGTATCCCACGTGAACCTTAGGCTTTCTTCATTTTGTTTTGATCTTTTTTGGGATTGATCCCTTTCCAAAGAAGTATTGAAGTATTTGTCTTCAGTCTCACTAATTCTGTCTTCCATTGGTTCAGTTCTACTCCTTTGCCTATTCAATGTGTTATCTATTTTTGAAAATTTAGTATTAATCTTCTCGGTTTCTACCTGTAGATTTTGTATCATTTCTAATTTTTCCTGTATCATTTTGTTCTTGTATTGTCTTCTGAAATTGTTCTAGGGTTTTCTCTGTATTTTCCTCAATTTTTTCAGTGTTTTCCTTGATCTGTCTCTCAATCTTTTGAAGGTACTTAAATATAATTCTTTTGAATTCCTTGTCAGGAATGCTGCTTCTTCCTCAGGGATTTGTTCTGGGTCTGTATCCTGGTCCTTTGTTTCTCCTACTTTATCTTGCTTCTTTGTGTGGACTGTGATGGCTGTTGTCTCCGAGACATTGTGACATTTTTGTGTTTATATGTAATTGGTGATTTTATGATGGATTTGCCCAAGATTTTCATTTTCTTTGTTTTGTTTGGATGTATCTAAGTAAACAGGGTACTGTGCTTCTCTATTCACTAGTTGTAGCACTTATACACTCACCATCTGTTTCTTTTCCAGTCATCAGCCTCCTGTATGTCCGTGTTGTCTTTGGCAAGCAGAACCTATTCTTAGGTCCCTGGAATCTAAACGAGAATCATGTTACTTTAAATATCCAAAATGGCCACCACGTGTAAATATTTAAAATGTCTGCGCCCTCCAGACAGCTGAAAGTCCTTAGTTCAGTTTGTCTCCTTCTTTGCAGTTTCCCTTTTCAGTCATCAGCTACCCATGTAGTAGTCCGTGCAGCCCTTGGTGAGCAGGGCCAATTTTTAGGTTAATTCTCAGGTCCTCACACCAGTTGGAAATATTCAGGCCATCCATGCCGTTAGTACAGCTGACAGTCCACAGCTCAATTTGTCTTCTTACTCACTGTTTTCAATCGGGTTCTTCTACTAGTTGGTGTTTAATCTGCTTCTGTATCTTTCCTTTCAAGGCCCAGGGCTTCAGGAGTATCTTCTGTATTTGTGTCAATTGGTTTCTCTTTTCTTTGTTGAAAAGGGTCTGTGTAGCTTGTCTGCCTATTCTGCCATCTTACCAGAAGTCACATAAAATATTTTAAAACACAATTCTTAGAATTAAGAAAAGTTTAAATGCTATGAGGAATGAATGAACCTATATAGATACGTCAACATGATTGAAATTCATAAACGTAATATTGAGTGCAGAAAGTAACAGAAAAATATTTATAAATGTGCTAAACCAAAACAAAACCAAACTCACTGCTATCAAGTCAGATCTGACTCATAGTGACCCCTCCTTGGGTTTCCGGGGCAGTATCACTACAGAAGTAGATTGCCCAATCTTCTTTCCGAGGAGTGGCTGGTGGGTTTGAACCTTCAGCCTTCTGGTTAGCAGCCAAATGCCTTAGCCACTATGCCACCAGAGCTCCCGTAGATGTCCTAGTGATACAAAATTTTAAAATCAGAAAAGCAGTATTATGTTGATTAGAAATAGTATATAAAATGCAAATATAAAGAAATGAATGAGAATGATAAACCCTAAATTCCAGGTACTAGTTACTTTGAAGAAAATGTCATTAAGGTGGGTCACACCTTTTGGGTATTTCTTAACTGGCAATATTAGATTCTTATTCAGGATTATACAGATTTTGTACTATTTTTATTTCTCTTTGTTTGTCCTCAGTACTGCCTAATAAAAATTATGAGAGGCTCTTGATGTTTAAATTTAATTTTTAAAAATCTCTAACAGGCTCTGCTATTCATAATAGCAGTCCAGTGGAAGCAGCAGTCAGGACACTAGACGATGTGTAGCACTGGGTAGGTCAGCTGCAAAGGAACTCTTTCAAGTGCTGAGGAGCAAGGATGTCCCCTTGAGGACTAAGGTGCGCCTGACACAGGCCATGATATTTCCAGTCACCTCATATGCATGTGAGAGCTGGACAGTGAATAAGGAAGACTGAAGAAGGGTTGATGCTTTTGAGTTGTGGTGCTGGCGAAGAATGCTGAAGGTACCATGGACTGCCAAAAGAACTAACAGATCTGTCCTTGAAGAAGTGCAGCTGAGATGCTCCTTGGAAGCGAGGATGGCCAGACTTCATCTTACCTACTTTGGTCTTGTTGTCAGAGGGGACCATTCCCTAGAGAAGGATGTCATGCTTGGTAAGGTGGAGGGTCAAAGAAAGAGGGCAAGGCCTTCGACAAGATAGATTGACACAGTGGCTGCGACAATGGGCTCAAGTATAATAAGGATCATGGAGCTGGCGCAGGATCAGGCAATGTTTCGTTCTGCTGTGCATGGGGTCGCTATTAGTCGGAAGTGACTCAAAGGCACTTAACAACAACAACTAGCAAGCTCATACTTTAGCTTCAGCATTTAGTATTAAATACATATACATTCATTTGTCTGTTGATGGTAATTTTAGTGCAGTGAAAATAGTCGATGGTAAAATTAATACACAAAAGTGAGACTAGCCAGACTTCATCTCACCTACTTTGGTCATGTGGTCAGAAAGGACCATTCCCTACAGAAAGATACCATGCTTGGTAAAGCAGAGGGTCAGAGTAAAAGGGGAAGACCCTCAATGAGATGGATTGACACAGTGGCTGCAATCATGGGCTCAAGCATAGCAACAAATGTGAGGATGTTACAGGACCAGGCAGTAATTTGTTCTTTTGTACAGAGGGTCCCTATGAGCTGAAACCTATTTGATGGTACCTAACAACAAACAACAGTATGGTCGACACTAGAATTTAGGTGTATTTTCATCAGGAAATAATGAGCAAACAGTGAAAAGAGCATCGGCTTCAGATGAGCCTACAGACTTGATTTAAGGTCTGCACACTGCCACATCTGGTGGTGAATTGGGGCATTTACTTAACCTTCTAGCCACAGTTTACTCATCTGCAAACTGCAAGGAACAAACTCTTCTCTCAGTGTTGTTATACAAAGCTCATGAAATATACTTAAAAAAAAATTACAAATATGGAAAGTACCTGGCTGGTAACTGATAAATAAGAGATGTTCAGTGTTTTCTTCCAACTTCCACAAATTACTGTCATCTTGAATCTGGTGCCATTTCTAACATTGAGTAAATACGAATATACCCAAGAGATTTGAAAGCACCAGCACAAACAGACACGTGTACACCAGTGTTCATTGCAGCATTATTCACAATAGCCATGACCTGGAAACAACCTAAATATCCATCAGCATATTAATGGATAAGCAGAATGTGGTTCATATATACAGTAAAGTATTATTCAGCCATGAAAAGAAATGAAGTCCTGATATATCAGTCAATATGGGTGAACCTTAAAAACATTATCTGCAGTGAGATAAGTCAATCACAAAGGGACAGATATTCTATAATCTCACCAATATGGAGTACATAGAATAGATAAATAAATAGCAATCACAATTGAACTTTGGTTACCAGGGGCAAGAGGGAAAGGGAATGGAGGAATTATTTTTCAGGAAGCAGTTTTTGTTCATGGGGATAGAAAATTTGTCATAGGACTTTGGTGATGGTCGCACAAGATGATTTATGTAATTACTCTCACTGAATAGTATACATGAAAAATGTTGAATTGGCAAGTGTTCTGGTGTATATAGTTTTACAGTATTTTTTAAAGTGCTTATTTTCAGTTGTTGCAAAACCTGCATTTTTCCAGAAAAAAATATGTTCAGTACTAATTATTATATTTTCCAGGGTCTTCACACAGTGAATTAAAATTATTTAATTATGGATAGAAAATTGTACAGTTGTCATCTCTAGGGATTTCTTTTGTTTCTGACATTTGAGTAGACAGTTCTTTTGCTGACTGAATATCTCTTTGTTGTGGTGTTTTGTGCTTGTTAATGACCAAACTTGTGGCAGCTGCACATCACACATGCTTATTCTCCATGTTTAGACCATAAATCTTCTGTAACTGAGTGACAGCACCACCTGCACAGCCTGTGAGGCTGCACACACCACTCTAGTCGTGTTATTTCAAAATATTTCAGAAGTGTTTTCTCACATACTTTAACCCTGCTGTAACAATGAAATGTATTTTAAGGTATGGGAATATGTTGTTGATGATGTGTTGTTGATTTTATGATGGAGACAAAATGTTAGTATTTCCAGTATGTAAGTTTGTAGAACATCACAAATAGTTGGTACATACCCAGGTGAGGTATTAAATACTTGGAATAGTCTTGAGAGTGTTTATGTTGTTATTTTTCTACCTAAAATCTGTTTATTCCCTAACTTATCATTCATATCCAGCAAGATGTTAAATAAAGGTCAACACTGGGGCAATGACAGTTATTTATCTATCCTAGCCAAAGTTTTCTGACTTTGTAGCACTGCTTTTTTTGTGTGTGTGATTTGGATGAAAGTTTACAGAGAAAATTCATTTTCCATACAGCAGTTCATACACATTTTGTACCATGACATTGACTGCATTTCCCCACAGCGTAAGAGTTTTCTTCCCACTTCCTCCTCATAGTTCCCTCTTCCCTGTGCCCTTCCCTCCCATGCATTGCTGCCCCTTGAGCTATCTCCCTGTGCAAACACTACCCTTCTGTTCTCCCACAATTGATTGATCCAAGGAGTGTATCTATCTGATGTCAGTGTTCACCCCATATGCCTGTCTCTTGTTTGGCTGGAAGCCACAGGAGTTAGTTCAGTTCCAGACCTGAAGGGTAGATAGCTTGGGGCCATAGTCTCAGGGGTCTCACCAGACTCTATCAGACCAGCAAACCTGGTCTTTTTTTTTTTAATGATTTTGAGTTTTGTTCTGCATTGTTCTCTGTTCTGGTTACCTAGTGCTCTGATAAGAATATATCACAAATGAGATGGCCTTAACAAACAGGAGTTTATTCTCTTACAGTTTGAGAGGCTAGAAGTCCGAGTTCAAAGTGCCAGGCTATAGGGGCTGTTTGAAAGCCCCTCCACCTTGGGCTTCAGCTCTGCCTCTTGCTTCCGGCCCACTGAAGCTAGAGGCATCTCTTCACTCAGGCAGCTAGTGGCTGCTGAGGCTTACAAGACCAAGGTCAAAAAACTGTTTGTGCATTTTGGGTTATGCTTGACAGTCTATTTATGCCATTAATTTGGGATCCTAAATTTGCCCCTAGTTTTTCCTTGAGGAACTTTATAGTTTCAGGTTTCACATTTAAGTCTTTGATCCATCTGGAGTTAGTTTTTATGTATGATGTAAGGTACGGATCTTGTTTCATTTTTCTGCAAATGGATATCCATTTGTTTCTGGGTTGTTAATTTGTTTCACTGGTCTATGTCTGTCCTTGTACCAATACCAGGCTATTTTGACTACTGTGGCTGTGTAGTAGGTTTTGAGATCAGGAGTGTGAGACCTCCTACTTTGTTCTTCTTCTTCAATAGTACTTTACTTATCCGAGGTCTCTTTCCTTTCATATAAAATGAGTGATTGGTTTTTCCGTATCCTTAAAGAATGTTGATGGCATCTGGATTGGGAGTGCATAGAATGTATAGATTGCTCTGGGTAGAATTGACATTTTCACAATGTTCAATCTTTCTATCCACGAGCATGGTATGTTCTTCCATTTTTGTAGACCTCTTATGATTTCTTGAAAGTAGTGTTTTGTAGTTTTCTTTGTAAAGGTCTTTTGGGTCCCTAGTGAGATTTATTCCCAAGTATTTTAATTTCCTGGTAGCTATTGTAAATGGTATTGATTTCCTTATTTCCTTTTCGGCAATCTCTTTGCTGGTGTAGAGGAATCCAACTGATTTTTGCATGTTGATCTTGTGTCCTGCCACCATGCTAACTCTCTCAATTAGTTCCAGTAATTTTTTTTTTTTTTGCTGAGTCTCTTGGGTTTTCTAGGTATAGGATTGTATCATCAGTAAATAAGGATAGTTTTACTTCTCCCATATCATTTTGGATGCCTTTGATTTCCCTTTCTTGCCTTATTGTCCTGACTTGGACTTCCAATACAATGTTGAATAGAAGTGGTGATACAGGGCATCCTTGTCTGGTTCCTGTTTACAACGGGAATGGCATCAGTCTCTCTCCATTGAGAATAATCTTTGCTGTTGGTTTTGCATGTATACCCTTTATTATGTTGAGGAATGTCCCTTCTATTCCTATTTTGCTGAGAGTTTTTATCAGGAATGGGTGTTGGAGTTTATGAAATGCCATTTCTGCATCAATTGATAAGATCATGTGATTCTTTTCCTTTGTTTTATTTATGTGCTGGATGACGTTGATTGTTTTTCTGATGTTGAACCATTGTTTCCTTGATATATTATTGGAATCTATTGGGTAGGATTTTGTTGAAGGTTATTGCATCTACATTCATGAAGTATATTGGTCTCTTGTTTAACTTTTTAATGATGTCTCTCTCTGATTTTCGTATCAAGGTTATGCTTGCTTCATAAAATGAATTTGGGAGGATTCCATCCTTTCCTGTGTTCTGGAATAGTTTGAGTAGCATTGGTGTCAGTTCTTCTCTGAACATTATGTAGAATTCTCCAGTGAAACTTAGGCCAGGGATTTTTTTTTTTTTTTTGGGTAATTTTTTTTATGACCTGTTCAATTTCTTGTTTTGTTATGGGCCTGTTCAAATTTCCACCTCAGTCTGTGTTAACTTAGGTAAGTAGTATGTTTCTGAAATCTGTCCATTTATTCTAGATTTTCAAATTTGTTGAAGTATTGTTCATACTGTTATTCTTTTAATTTATATTATCCTTTTAATTTCTGTTTGTTCTGTTGTGATGACACCCAATTAGTTTTTTATTCATGTCATTTGTATTCACTCCCTTTTCCCCTTTGTTAAATTTGCCAGTGGTTTGTCAATTTTATTAATCTTTTCAAAAAACCAACTTCTCATCTTGTTGATATTTTTCTATTGTCTTTCTGTTTTCTATTTCATTTATTTCTGCTTGAATCGTTATTATTTCTTCTAGTGACTGTAGGCTTTTTTTTGCCGCCCCTTTTCCAAATTTTGGAAAAAGTTGGGTAAAGGAATGAATTCCAAATCTTCCTTCTTTTTTGATGTATGCATTTATTGCTATAAATTGGCCTCTGATCACTGTTTTTGCTGTGTCCCAAAGATTTTAGTATGTTGTGTTTTCATTCTCATTTGATTCAAGGAATTTTTTAATCTCATTTTTTATTTCTGCTCTTACCCAGTCATTCTTAAGGAGGGCGGTGTTCAGTTTCCATGTGTTTGCTCTTTTTCCATTCATCTTCCTATTATTGATTTCTAATTTTACAGCGTTGTGATCTGAGAAAATGCTTTGCCGTATTTCAGTGTTTTTAAATTTATTAAGACTTGCTTTGTTGCCTAACATGGTCTATCTTGGAGAATGGTCTGAGTGCACTGGAAAAGAATGTATAGTGTGCTGTTATTGGGTGAAGTGCTTTGTAGATGTGTATAAGGTCAAGTTCGAGGATTATATTTTTTAGTTCTTCTGCGTCTTTGTTGCATTTCTTTCCAGTTGTTCTATTTTTGATTGAAAGCGATGTATTGAAGTCTCCTACTATGACTGTGGAGTCATCAATTTGTCTTTTCATTTCCTGTTAAAAGCTGATTTATGTATTTTGAGCTCTTTCATATTTATTATGGTTATGTCCTCTTGTTCAGTCGATCTTTTAATCATTATATAATGTCCTTCCTTGTCTCGTATGTTTTTTTTTTCCTCAAAGTCCATTATATCAGAAATAAATATTGACACTCGTGCTCTTTTATGGTTGCCATTTGCTTGATGTATCTTTTTCCAACCTTTGACTTTTAGTCTGCTTGTGTCTTTCTTTCTAAAGCGTGTCTCTTGTAGACAGCATATTGATGGGTTATGTTTTCTTATCCTGTCTGCAACTCTACATCTCTTGAGAGGTACATTTAATCCATTGACATTCATTGTAATTATCAGTAAGTATGAGTTTGTTGCTACCATTTTGTTATGTGCTTTTTTGTGGTGTTACTGATTTCTTTGTTCCAAATAATTTTTGTGTTGAGCTCATTTTTTTTATGAATCATGTTATCACTTCTTCAATGCTGTTGTTTTAGTATTTGCTAAATATTTGTGGCTTGTCTTCTTTTTTATTTTGATGTGAAAGTCTGTCATTTTTGTTTGAGGTTACCTTGTGATTATAATATTCTTGCCAAGTTTAGAACAGTCAGTTCTGTTTTGGAATTGTCTTGACATCTCTACCATCTAGAAGTTCTGTAACTTTAGATTGTAGGGAAAACACAGCTTTTTCCCTCTTTTTGGTTTGTAGTTGTCCTCATTTGCCAATTGATGTCCCTTCACTGTTTACAATCTTGTAGGCTTATTTACTTTGGATACTTCCATAACTGGATTGGTTTCATCATGTGTGTTAATGGTCGGTTGCTGCTTGCTGTTGTTGGTTCTCTGTCCAAAGAATTCCCTTTAGCATCTCTTGTAAGGTTGGTCTGATGTTAACAAATTCCTTTAATTGCTGCTTATCTGGAAATGTCCTAATTTCACCATTGTATTTGAGGGACAGATTTGTTGGGTATATAATTCTTGGTTGGAAATTTTTTTTCTTTCAGGGATTTATATATACCATCCTGTTGCCTTCTTGCCTGCATGGTTTCTGCCAAGAAATCAGAGATTAGTCTTTTTGGTTGCCCTTTGTAGGTAACTTTTTGTTTTTCCCATGCTGCTTCCAGGATTCTTTCTTTGTCTTTGGTTTTGGTAAGTTTGATGATGATATGTCTTGTTGATTTTCTTTTGGGGTCTGTCCTGTTTGGAGTTCACTGGACTTCTTGAATGGATGTAGTTTCATCTTTCATCATATCAGGGAAATTCTCTTCAACACATCTTGGGAAATTTTCTCAGTGGTTTTATTTTTCTCTTCCTGTTCTGGAATTCTGATTACATGCAGGTTATTCCTTTTGACAGTATTCCACACGAACCTTAGGTTTTCTTCATTTTGTTTTGATCATTTTTCTGATTGATCCCTTTCCAAAGACGTATTGAGATATTTGCCTTCAATCTCACTAATTCTGTCTTCCATTGATTAAGTTTTCCTCCTTTGCCCATTCAATGTGTTATCTATTTTTGAGAATTTAGTATTAATCTTCTGGGTTTCTACCTGTAGATTTTGTATCATTTCTAATTTTTCCTTTATCATTTGGTTCTTGTATTGTCTGTTGAATTTGTTCTAGGGTTTTCTCTGTGTTTTCCTCAATTTTGTCAGTGTTTTCCTTGATCTGTATCTCAGTCTATTGAAGGTACCTAAATATAATTCTTTTGAATTCCTTATCAGGGAGATCCAATGCTGCTTCTTCCTCAGGGATGTGTTTTGGATCTGTATCCTGGTCCCTTGTTTCTACTGCTTTATATTCTTTGTGTGGACTGTGATGGTCTGTTCTCTGAGACATTGTGATATTTTTGAGTTAAATTTAATTGGTGATTGTATGGTAGAGTGATTTGCCCAAGATTTTCATTTTCTTTGTTTTGTTTGGATGTATCTGAGTAAACAGGGTACTGTGCTTCTCTATTCGCTAGTTGGCAGTACTTATACACTCAACACCTGTCTCCTTTCCATTTGTCAGCCTTCTGTATGTCTGTGCTGTCTTTGGCAAGCAGAGCCTATTCTTAGGTCCCTGGATTCTGAACGAGAATTCTATCACTTTAAATATCCAAACTGCCGGCCACTTGTAAACATTCAAAATGGCTGTGCCCTCTAGACAGCTGAAAGTCCACAGCTCAGTTTATGTCCTTCTTTGCTATTTCCCTTTACAGTCATCAGCTACCTGTGCAGTAGTCCATGCAACCCTTGGTGAGCAGGGCTGATTTTTAGGTTGATTTCAGGTCCTAACACCACTTGGAAATATTCAGGCTGTCCATGCTGTCAGGACTCCTGACAGTCTGCAGCTCCATTTTTCCCCTTACTGTTTTCATTCAGGTTCTTCTGCTAGTTGGTGTTTAATCCACTTCTGTATCCTTCCTTTCAAAGCTCAGTGCTCCAGAATTATCTTCTGTATCTGTGGCAATTGGTTTCTTTTTTCTTTGTTGAAGCAGGTCTGTGTATTGTCTGCCTATTCCACCCTCTTTCTGGAAGTCAAAACTGCTACATTTTACAGATTTTAGGAAACATTTGGGAGTATTCAAAACTATCACTGTTAATGCACAAATTGCCAAATGTTGTCATTATGGATATGTTATTGAATGACTAATATGCAAAGTATAATGCCATTAATAAGTTATATATGAAGTAAGTATCGATTACTCCTCAATATAAAGAAAACAAAAATCCTCACAACTGGACCAATATGCAGCATCACAATAGATGGAGAAATGATTGAAATTGTCAAGGACTTCATATTACTTGGTTCTACAGTCAACGCCAATGGAAACAGTAGTCAATACATCAAATGATGTACTATTGCATTGGGCAAATCTGTTGCAAAAGACTTCTTTCAGGTGCTGAAGAGCAAAGATATCTCCTGGAACAAAGATGCGCCTAACCCAAGCCATGGTAGTTTTCACTTACCTCTTATGCATGTGAGAGCTGGACAATGAATAAGGAAGACTGAAGAAGAGTTGGTGCTTTTGAGTTGTGTTGGCAAAGAATGCTGAAAGTACCATGGACTGCTAAAGGAACTAACAAGTTTGTTCTGGAAAAAGTACAGCCAGAATGCTCCTTGGAAGCGAGAATGACTAGACTTTGTCTCACTTACATTAGTCATTTTGTCAGAATGGACCATTCTGGAGAAGGACATCATGCTTGGTAAAGTGGAGGGTCAACAAAAGAGGGAAAGGCCCTCAACAGAAGAGGGGTGACACAGTGGCTGCAGGAGTGGGCTCAGGTATAGTAGGGATTGTGAGGCAGGCACAGGACTGGGCATTGTTTTGTTCTGTTGTACATAAGATCGCTATGAGTTGGAGACGACAGCACATAACAACAACAACAATATGAACTAAGGAGTGCAAGATGTGACATATTTTTAGCATGGATCATTGTGGTTGTTTTCAGTGATGAAAGATTTTTCTAAAACGAAGGGAACTTTTGGTTTTGAAGTGTATTTCTTTATCTGGACACAGATAACATGCAAATAATTAAATTATGATAAATATGCTGAATAACTTGAAGTTAGGTAAAAAGCATAAGGAACTCAGGGACAACATCAAAGAAGAGGGGCTTTCTAGACTGGGCTTTGAACATATGTGGAGTTTAACCAGGTTGAACATAGGTGGGAAGCACTCTACCAGAGGAAGTAATATAACAAAGCAGCAGAATCATGGGAATGGACTACTTGCTAGAGGAATGGAAGGCAGATAGATTCATGCAGCTGGACCAGAGGAGAGTGGCACAAGATTAGGTAGCAAAGGGAGATTGGGGCCTTGTCTGTCATGGTAAAGAGTTTAGACACCCCTTTGGTATTTCCTTTACTTCCTTGCACAATTTGAGGTCCTTGCTAGAAATGATCAAATTCTCCTGGCACTGTGCCTGGAACTGTGGGAGAGTAGAAAGAAAATACAAGATGTAGTTCTTGCAGTTAATAATCTGTTGATTCCATTGAACCACTACCCATCTGTCAGTTTGTCATACTGTGGTAGCTTGCAGGTTGCTATGATGCTGGAAGCTACACCACCCATTTTTGAAATACCAGCAGGGTCACCCATGGTGGACAGTTTCAGTGGAAATTCCAGACTAAGAGTAAGGAATAAAGGCCTGGAGATCTCCTTCCAAAAGTAACCAATTTAAAAAACCCTATGGATCATAGACTAATATCCCAGACTTTGACTCGCTTACTTTAGACATGTCATCAGGAAGAACTGACACTGAAGAAGGTAAAGTGGAGGACCAATGAAGGCCAGGGAAACCCTCAGTTGGACTGACACAAAGGCAACAACAGTAGACTCAAACATTTCCACAATCATGAAGATGGTACAGGCCCAGGCAATGTTTGTTCTGTTATACATGAGGTCACATGAGTCAGAACCAACTCAACAGCCACTAACAGCAATAATTAAACTGAGAAGATACTCAACCCAAACCCACTGCCATAGAGTCAATTCCACCTGATAGCAACACTATACAACGGAGTAGAACTGCCCCATAGGGCTTCCAAGGTTGTAAATCTTTACAGAAACAGACTGCCTCATCTTTCTCCTGCAGAGCAGCTGATGGGTTTGAACTGTTGACCTTTTGGTTAGCAGCCAAATGCCTTACGCACTACATCACCAAAGCTCACTCTTCTGAAAAGAGAAGACATCTTATTAAGAGTTTAGAAAAATGATAAATAAGTATTCAATAAAAAGGAAGATAGATGTCTGGGAAGGAGGTGAAAATTTAACTGATCCCAACACACCATATTGTAACTATATTGTTTCCTTTTTTTCCCTTACTAGACCACAGACTCCTTGCACATAAGGATTGCATCTTTTCTGTGTCTACAAAGCCTCCTTGCATAGTCCTTGGGCCAGACAACTCTAGTACCAAATACTAGACAAATGTTTGAATGGATTTGAAGGAGGAGTGATTATGGCTGGCTCTTGGACAGCAAGAAGCCAGTCTGGCTGGGATGTGTTGGAGAGAAGTAACAAAGAGGGGAGGTTCTGTTCCACAGAGAGGTAGGCTTGAAGGTTTAGAGCAGGAACAGAAGAAAAATATCAGTCTTGCCTGATGTCCTTGTGATTGTGATTGATGCCCTTTTTTTGTAATTAGTTCAGGTTATTAATTGTGAGTTGAGACAGTAGTAATAAAATAGAATGAGTGAAACCTAGTGCAAAAGTAGGACGGAGCCTGGACATTGTTGACTCAGCCAGCCCAAATTGTGCCAGCTTCTTATCTCATGGCAAGCTGACGGCTCTGAAAAACCATGCTATTTTCTGCCCACTGCTCAGCTTCTTTCCAAACAGCCATCTTATAGTTGTTAGTGCTCAGTGTCCTTAAGACTTTTTTTAAAATTGCTTTGACTGAAAATGCCTCTTTCCATTCTTGCCTGAGTAAACAGACATCCTGTTTATATAAATAAAAGATTTAAGCATTTAAGCAGAGTGGATGGTAGTATAACTAAAATGTGGAAGTAAAATTTACTTCAGATATCCCGTAATTTGTTTAAGACACCACATTGTTAATTTTCTTTGTTCCTAGGTACAGCTGTTTTTCTCTTTTGAAAAGTTAATTTTTGAATTTAGAAATCCATAAAATCTACTTGATTTTCAGGAAATGTACAGTTCTTTATGATTACAATATTTTACTTTAAAAAATTTCTTTTAGATTTGTAGTTAATTTTTGAATCTAGATATTTCAGTTCTATGGAGTTTGACTGTCAGATGTTTGAATTCAGAATTTTTAGGCTGAGTCTGCGACTCTGTACAATGAGGACAGGCTTCTTTTTTTTTTTTCTAAAAAAATTACTATTTCTGGGACCACACTGATGGCTGATGAGGTAGGGTGGTGAAACATTCTATAGGAAAGAGGTTCTTGGGGTTTTTAATGTTTAAAAGAATTTTCAGAAGCCCACACAAAGGTAGTTATTCTTCAGATTACTATAGATACATCACAGACCACTCAAAATAACTCTGCCACCAGAAATTGATGGTCATTATCTTAGACATCTCTATATTTTTGACAACTTTAATAGACTCTGCAAAGCTACTGCTATTCCATTTAAAAATAACAGATTTGAAGGGGGGAAAAAAGGGAGGTGGTGTATTTAAACTCTGATTTAGGTGTGTGTTTGATACCTTGATGAAAAAACCATGTTCCTTATGTTATGTGCCATCGAGTCAGCCCAGACTCATAGCGACCCCTCCTTGGGTTTCCGAGGCAGTATCACTACGGAAGTAGGATTGCCCAACCTTCCTTCCGAGGAGTGGCTGGTGGGTTTGAACCACCAGCCTTCTGGTTAGCAGTCAAGTGCTTTAGCCACTATGCTACCTTACTTAGTGTGGCTTTTCTACCCATAAGTCTTTGTAAACACCAAGGTGGGATTTTCTATGAGCAACTGAGGAGCTCCTGATTGCTGAAGTTGTCCACCTGGAGTATTTCTGTTGGGAGTGGCACAAAACAATGTTCTGGGAGGTGCCCACTCTCTCTCAAGTGCTTAAGAGTTCTGATGCTATGATTGGCTAGTTTGACCACCCTGCTGGGCTCAAAAGGAGGCCTCCTAGAGGCAGAACTCTCTCTGACTGCTGGCTGAGGAAGATGTGCTGCTGAAAGAGACAGGCGCTCATGAAAGAGACACGTGCTGCTGGGAAAGAGACAACAAGAGACATGCATTGCTGAGTGAGACACCAAGGGACCAGTACTGCTGAGAAAGAGACTGTGAGAGACTGTTGGCTGAGGGACGGTGGACTGGGAGAGAGACTGAGCATTTTTCCTGAACTTGAATTAGACTGTGGTGCTTCCCTAATAAACCCCATAATCTGTGAGCTCTGTGTGGCCACTGCAGCGAGTTATCAAACCCAGGAGAGAGGTGGTGGGTGCTTTGGGAGGAATGATTGGAGAAAGGGCTGGAGGGGGAAGGCAGCATGTCTGGCCTCGCAGGAATAGGCCTTGGGTTATTGCTGAGTTTAGAGGAGGTCAGAACATGTGGCCTCCTTGCTGTTTTTTGCACCTTATCTTTAAAATATTTAGGTTAAAAGGGAAAAAAAATGGCACCTAGATAATTTTTGACTCGAGGTTATTTGAGTAGCCTATGAGAGTAATTCCTTCCCAAGAGTAAGGAAAATATTTAGTTGAAATAAATCCAGATGTTGATATGGATGAGTACTTGTATTTGGTACTAGAAAAAAAATAGGCTATTTCATAGTGTCCTTGGCCTTGTTCCAATAGGAATATGGTTGGTTGGTGTTAATAAAGGCCTGGGGCATCTCGTTTTTCTTTCTAGATGTTTACATTGATGGACTGAAAATACTCCCGATAGCATTCTCTTGAGATCCCCCATACCATCTTCAAGGAGTCCTTGAGTGGTGCAAATCGTTAAGCACTCAATTGCTAGCCAAAAGGTTGGCAATTTTTACCCACCTCGAGGTAGTGAGAAGGCAGGCCTGGTGATCTGCTTTTGACAGGTCATAGACTTGAAAACCCCTATGGAGCAGTTTTACGCTACACACATGGGGTCAATATGATTTAGCAACTGTATGATAACAACTAAGAAAAAGAACAGCAGTCTCTTAAATATGATGTTATTCATATGATGGTGTTGATAATAATGAGAACTAGGAGATATCTGGCAGCCCCTAATCCTCAACCTCCCATAGGAAACTTTCTGGTGCAGCTCTGCAGGTGGGTTACATTTAATAAACTAATGATAGATGAGAGTAAACAGTGATTAAGCATTTCTTCCATAGCACACACTGTGCTAAGAGCTCCACATAAATTATGTCAGTTAATTGTCAGAAACCTCCATGAGGTAGGTACTGTTAATATTCTTATTTTATAGACAAGGATGGGTAATGAATCTCAGAGAGGTTAAGTAACCTGTCTGAGGTCCCAGTCTTAGTATTCTAGTGCTTCTGTGAAGAAATACCACAATTTAAAGAATAGAAATTTATTTTCTCACATGTCTGGAAGCTAAAAGTCCAAATCAGGGTCTTGGCCATATCAATTCCTTCCTGGTAGGTTGTCCTGGGCATTTCCTGTCTCCTTGGCTTGTAGACATAATGTGTGACTGTGTGTATTCTGCTCTTTTTGTGAGTCAGAAGTGATTAGGTTTAGGACTGACCCTACACTGGTATGACCTCAACTGATTGAGTCAATTATTTTATATTACATTGTATTACAGGAGGTAATTTGCTCCACCCGAGGCCAACTCATAAATAAATCATAACAGTGTAGGGCCAGGATTTCAATACATATTTTAGGGGGACACAATTCAGTCCCTAACAGTCTCTCAGCAATCAAATTGCTGACTGGTCCAGAGCTTGAGCTCTTGCCCACTGCAAAAAGGGCAAGGAGGCCACATGTTCTGACCTCCTAGAACCCCACAAGAGGAAGGCAGAATCACCATCAGTAGCCCAAGGCCAGACATGCTGCCTCCCTCCAGCCCTTTCACCAACTGTTCCTCCCAAAGCACCCACCACCTCTCTCCTGGGTTCGATAATTCACTGCAGTGGCCATGGAGAACTCACAGATTATGGGGTTTATTAGGGAAGCACCAGGCCACAATTCAAGTTCAGGAAAAATGCTCAGTCTCTCTCCCAGCCCACCGTCTCTCAGCCAAGTCTCTCACAGTCTCTCCTTCAGCAGTGCATGTCCCTCAGTGTCTCAGCAATGCATGTCTCTTGTGTCTCTTTCCCAGCAGCACGTGTCTCTTTCAGTAGCGCATGTCTCTTTCAGCAGCACGTCTTCCTCAACCAGCAGTCAGAGAGAGTTCTGCCTCTAGGAGGCCTCCTTTTGAGCTTGGCAGAGTGGTCAAACCAACCAATCATAACCACAGAATTCTAAGCACCTGAGAGTGAGCCTCCCATAACATTGCATTGTGCCACGTCCAACCGAAATAACCCAGGTAGATAACATTTACAATCAGGAGCTCCTCAGTTGCTCACTCCACCACTGAGTTTACAATGACTTATGGGTAGAAAAGCCATACTAAGTAATTTACTACACTGCACCCACTGTGCATGTTCCCTCATATATGGAAAAGTATCACCTACTCTTGATAAAGAGAATAATCCAATAATGAAGGCTCTAATTTTACCATAGGTAAATTGAGCTTGAGGAATAGTTCTCTTTCCATAGAACAGGAATGGCAAGCTGAACTGTTTTGAGTGTTTTTATGGTCGTGCCAAAACATCACTCATATACATGTGTTCATTCTTTATCTGGTTCCTCTTTTATTGTGGACTGAACACTGCATCCTCTGGGGAGAAAGATTCATGGATGCTGTTACTACATTCCTTACATCACTTTCCTATAATGATGTTCGTTGAAACAAGATATTCTTATATCTCTAATTGAAATCTATGGATGTTTCCAAGTTCTATTTAAACCATTTTTGAGTGATTTGACAAATGTTGACTGACTTAACTCACCCCACCGTGATGAGTTTCAAAGATTTGTAAGAGTACACAACCACTAGTGCCAGTTGTACAGAGAGACATTTGGTGATTAATGGAAAAAAAAACTTGAACCTGGACAATTATGTGTCACATATATCCCTTCCTTGATGGCTCTACCCTCCCACCTGTCCTAGGTTAGTTGTTTTAGATAGCACGTCCAGTTCATTTGAATTAGTTGCATTTAGTAGGGATAGTTCCTGTCCAGAATAATGTCAAAATAATAAAACCAGTGATGCATAGTTAGAACTTCTCCCCTCGACCAGCTTGGCTTGGAAGCCTGCAATGGGAAGTTGACATCCTTGGCTCCCATCCTTGCTTCACCTCTTCCTCTCACTATGGCTGTTTTCAACCCTTACAGAATAGGCTTAGAGGTCTTTAAGAAAAAAAGGATAAAGCCAGTTGGGTAATGGCTGGTATGTTTTCACCTGGTATAGGGGCCTTCTGGATGGCAGGCATATGGGTCTCCTTGACAGATTCCTGGGAGACCTTGCTGCGGCCTATCCCAGCAACCCCCTTGATGCAGCAGGGCTTGTCCTCCAGCTGGCCTGCTCTCTACACTTCCTCACCACCTAGCTTGTGGTGCACCCCTGTCTGCTGGCTATCTTTACTTTTCTAGGCAGTAATCTCCTGGGAGGTAGTCTTTTAAGGCACTCCCAGGCCTCTCTCTCTCCAATAGGTGCTAAATGGTTTATGGGAGATGAGCACCTTTGTGGTCACTAGGATACTGTCCACTCCAAGTGGAGCCTTTTAAACTCTGCTGATGGGTGGAGACACCTCAGCCTTAGCACCACCATACCTTTGTTTTTCTGGCTGAGTCAAATTCTGGTCTCTCTGCCCCTCTAAGGACAGACATACTTATCCAGCTCTTCATGGGGTTCCCTCAAAGCCTTTCCAGCTTGGGTTGACATGAAGGGTCGTGTTCTGTTTTGCCCCCATGGACAGAGGCAGAAGTGGACACACAGGCCACTGTCATTTTCCCTCCCAACAGCATATACTCTTTGGCTCTTTTCACCCTCAGCTTATTAGAAGCTGGAGAAGACTGACTGGCCTCAGACAGGCAGTCTGATAGGGCTTCCCTCTGTGCAAGTCCTACATATATGGTCTATTCTGACATTTCTGCAGAAGTGTCCTATGGAGGTGCTAACTGTGTACCTCCAGAAATTCTAGTCAGTATCTGAACAGTTATGGAAGCAGGAAGAAGTCCAGACTTCAGTGGTGGGACAGTGCCATATGCAAAGTGGTAGAAATGACCACTTACCTATATTTTACATAACAAGGAGGTTGGGTCACCGGATATATATTCTAACCTTAAAGAGAGCATCCATTATTGCAGTTTGTACATTTAGACATCATTTAATACAAAAACATCATTTAATACAAAACTTCTTTTGCCTGTTTTGTCAATCTGTAGACATTTTCAGCTACTTAGTTGTTTATTTAGCACATTGAGATTGTCTTAGTTGGAGAACTAACCTGTTGCAGCTCCCTATTTTTGCACATCTGACTTTGGACAGTATCTCTGAGGAATTTTTTATGATGGCTGAAAGAGGTGAAGTAGGCTGTGTGTGTGTGATGAATCCAAAAGCAGCATTGTGTTCATTGTTTTACTCTGCAAAGATTGTTCTGTTCTAAAGATATGATATAAATACTGGTTCTTTGCTGTTTTAAATTTTATTACAATAGAATTCATTCACCAGTTTAAAAAAAGAGGTGATTGTTTCAATGCTAAAGTGTATTACTTATATCTACACAGAGGATTCAGAATTGAATAATAAAAGATTAGTTCAAGTTCACAGCATTTGTATCATCTACTTAGATAATTATAATTTATAATTAGTACAAAAGCATTCATTCCTTTCATTGTTTTGTTTTTTAAATCTAGATCATACTCAGTGGAAAGAGACAACATAATACAGATCCCAAGTTGAAAGCTAGAATAGGAATTTGAATAGTAGAAAAGTGATATGCAGATAAGCGGCACTATTAAAACCCACCTATCTATTATACATTAAAATCAAGGAGCTCTGGTGGCGCTATGGCTAGGGCACTGGGCTGCTAACCAGAAGGTCAATGGTTCGAACTCACCACCCGCTCCTCAGAAGAACAATGAAGCTGTCTGCTTGCATAAAGATTTACAGCCTTGGAAACCCTATGGAGATCACTATGAGTCAGAATCGAATCAGTGACAGTGGGTTTGATTTTATAAATTTAAATCAGGAAAAAAATAAATTTGAAGTCCTTCAAGAATAAGTTCAAAATAAATGTGGGACATAGGATGATAAAATTCATGAAATAATCACTTTGGTGTGTGACAGCAGGGATGGTACAGGGAATAAAAAGGCCCTGATACTGCTCTCCCTGGGAGAATGAGTTAGGCCCAGTAGTTAATTCTCTCCATCTTTAGCACTCGAAGTAGAGAAACATGGGAGCCGATGGGCAACATAATAAATGAATAAACCTATAAATAAATAGAAGATACATACAGAAATTAAATTACATCATATTAAAAGGACAAAGAAATACCAATCTTTCATTGTCTATATAGTGTGTACTAAATTGAAATAATAATTGAAGTACTTTTAGTTGTAACAATCAGTTAAATTGTAGAGTTACAAAGAAAATACAGTATGAAATACCGTATTACTGAGCAGAAAGGTTTATCCTCGGAAGGAAAGTCGGGCACTCTACTTCCATAGTGATATTGCCTGGGCAACCCAAGGCGGGGTCGCCATGAGTTGGGGCTGACTCGACGGCACATAACAACAACAACATATTTTATTCAAAGTATTCTCAAATGGGAAAAAAAAGAATTAGATTTTATCTTAGGAGTATTAGCATGATCAGGATCTATTCCTTTTAGCATAACATCATTTCATACCAAAAAGGAAAAACTCAGATTTAGGTATGAGCTAAAGAGTTGTTTGGGTTATTTATTTTAAATCATCATTAATAAATTAATAAACACAAAACTGGCTTTTGGATTTTTAAGGTCTTCAGAAGTAGTTTTGGAAATATCCTTACAATAATGAAAAATTATTGCCAGTATGAAATTTCCAGTTAGATATATTTGTTGTTGTTATGTGCCCTCAAGTCGGACCCGACTCATCGTAACCCCTCCTTGGGTTTCCGAGGCAGTATCTCTACAGAAGTAGATTGCCCAACCTTCCTTCCAAGGAGTGGCTGGTGGGTTTGAACTACCAGCCTTCTGGTTAGCAGTCAAATGCCTTACGCAATACCAGAGCTCTCTTGTATTAAGTGAAGTTCGTTATACCTTTACAAAGAATGTCACTCATGTTCACATCCCAGTGTAGTTAGAAACATGCAGCTACTGATTGTCCTCAAAGCTCTGTAGAGGGATGTGGCAGAGCAGCTTTCACTTAAAAACCCTTTCTTTTTAATGCATTAGTATTTCATCCTTTCAGCAAATATTTGAATGGTATGTTAAGATGTTCAGACCCAGAAATGATAAAGACATTCCCTACACTGAAGGAACTAGTCTTCTGGATTTTAACTTTTTCACATCTTCACATTTCCCAAATCTAGGCTGGTTGATGTTGAATCTTTTACTAGTTTGAGATACTTTATTGCAGTATAGTGCAAAATATTAATGAAATACTTTTGATGCCGCTGTACTTGTTAGATTTCTTTATGTGTGATCATGAAAGTCATATTGAAATGGAATCTTAAGTCTCCTGAGCCATAGCTCCAATTTTAATGTTTCTTGATATTCTTGCAGGGAATAGCCCACTTGGGTTTCCCAACCACTCAAACAACTCCAGCAGCACTGTGAAACCATCAACTCCAGTTTCCTCAGTCTCGAGCAATGTGACAGTTGCCACCTTGAAACCGACACCAACATCTAAGATGTCAGCAAATACGACTTCTATCACTATAAAGTCTACCCCCAAAACAACAAGTATTTCACAAAGCCCATCTAAGATACCAACGTCCACAATGACCACCACTCACAATAGTTCCGTGACATCTGTTTCTTCATTAGTAACAAGTATGTATTGAAATTGACCAATTTTTACCATGCTGAGAATAACTGGCAAATGCCACCTTTAGCTCATCATTCCTTTTGCAAAAATACATGTACACATTTAGTCAGTGATTGTTTTAAAATAAATTAGAATCAGAAAAAGAGTCAAGTGACCTAGTATTCTTCTCCATTAAAAAAAAAAAAAATGAGTTTCTAACTTAAATATGTGAAATAATGATAGTATATGCCCCATCTGTGAATAAGTAATTTATCCTAACAGGGAATTTTATTTTACATAGTGTGAAATTCTGTCACACATTTAACTCTTTCTATCTCATGCTAGAAAAGAATTGGGTGGGCTTGATAAGAACTTTGGTTATAACTCATTCGGACCATACATATGTTTTTTATATTTATATATATATATATGAGATATAAGCATGTAAATCATTTAGTATATAGGACATAGTATTAGAAAGCACTGTTTATTTTTTCAATATGTTTAAAATGTAATTTCTATAAAACCATGAATTCAGAAATATTTGAAGTTATCTAAAGTTGAAGTTCTGTTTAAAAATTAGTGATTATATTTATCAGAACAAGTTTCCTTTATGTTTAATGTATTTCTACTCCATATAGTTTATCATTACAGTCTATGTATTGAAACCAGTTTTCCCAACTGTGTCAGGATTTCTTGAAGTGATAAAATCAAAATAGGTAAAATTCCCAATAATTTATTCCAAAGAAAAGTATTTCATTCAGAACCACTTCCTCATATTGGATCCAGTTTGAGGATTACAGTTGTGTTACTCAGACCTTATTTCTTAAGGCATAAACTCTTCATAGATTATGTAAGAAAAAAATTCCCTAAATCTTGCTGCTTTTGGAATTTTGTTAGCCTATTCCAGTCCAACATTATCAAACACTTGAATGAACTTAAGATCTTGGGGTTTCAGTTAAAGGACATTTATGGAGGAAAATAGAAACAGCAGTCACTGGATACAAAGTAGGCTAGAAATCAACTTTCTATGCTTGGATAGTCCCTCCCAATTCAGTGTTGCTACACAAAAATTCAGGAAGTTTTAGTTTATTACAGTGTTAAAAAAATAAAAAAGCACTAAAGCCTGTTTTTTCTCTTTTTGTCACAGCAACTATTAATCCTAAAGGAAATAAAGGATCAAAATTTGATATTGGTAGCTTTGTTGGTGGAATTGTATTAACACTGGGAGTTTTATCTATTCTTTACATTGGATGCAAAACATACTATTCCAGAAGAGGCATTCGGTATAGAACCATGTAAGTTCTGATTGACTGAGATGTTGATTGCTGTTGTTGATTTGTGTTTATTTAATTTTAATATCATGACTAAATATCAAATCCAAGGTTCATCTCAAGGATTTTAATTTATGAGTTACATTCCTATTATCTAAGCCCATATAGTAAATTGTTTATGTACAAGCTTATACTTATTTGGAAATGAAAATATATGTATATACTTAAAAATGTTTGTATTTTACTAGTGTCATGCTTTGGTCCCAGGGATCCAAGTTCATGCAGTCCTTTTCATTTGCTTATATCTCTGATTATAAGACATACTGTATTAGATTTCATCAAGCTGTTAACCTAGTACTAGTCTGCACAGTAGAAATACGTTTTTTATTTCCACAACAAAGACTTCAAAAACTAAAGAAAATAGGAGCTCTGGTAGCATAGAGGCTAAGGCACTTGACTGCTAACCAGAAGGCTTGTGGTTCAAACTCACCAGCCACTCCTCAGAAGGAAAGTTGGGCAATCTACTTCCGTAGTGATACTGCCTCAGAAACCCAAGGAGGGGTCACTATGAGTCGGGTCTGACTCAATGGCATATAACAACAACTTACATGTTAAATGAGTTGTTATTGTAAATATTAATCAGTCTGCAATAAAGCTCTTTTAGGTAAGAGCTAAATTAAATTCATTAACTCTGTAGGAGTGATGGTTTTGGATTTTTTTTAAATAATGTTATATTCAGTTTTTCGTGAAGGCTTCCAAAGCAAGTAGGTTCCCGTTTGGCCATTTCCACACAAATTGTTTGGTGACATTAGTCACATTTATCACAATGTGTCAACATTCTCTTTAATTATGTTCAGTTAATCTTATGGGTGATAAATCCTTTATTTTGTGTGCCACTCTGCTATTTTTCTAAAGGGAAATCTCAGAGAATAGGCTTGGTTCTAGGTTTCAAGAATGTCTTAGGGCAATAGTCTCCTGAAGTCCTCAGTTTTCTACTGTTCCAGTTTGTTGGGCTTTTTAATAAATAAGCATTTGAGTTCTCCAAATATTTCTTCTGTTCTGCCTAAGACCAACTATTGTGATGCCACTCAGAACAGTCTGTGGTGGTAAAAAATGATGGTTTTTTAATGTATCACCTCCCATATTTTACTGCTTCAACAAAGTCCTTTTTGTTTTTGTTTTTTGAGTTTTGTATGTACAAAGCCAGTTCATTCTCTTAATCATTTTAGATACTCTTCTTGGGAACTAAGAAAACTTAACGTCTGTTTTAGGAGCTGTACACAGTATTGTGATACGTATTGATTGGTCATAGTTTATTTTTGTTAATCTAACATATTCTTCATAAATAAACTGAAGAAAATACTTTACTTCTGGACTTCTCTGAGCCTTTAATATGCTGATTTGCATTAAGAGTTTCCAGGAGAGGAATATAGTGTAAAACATTTTTCAGATTTTTTCATTCAAGTATTTGTTGAATAAATAACTCTCCCCCCTTTCTTTCCAGGGTACATTTCTTGGAAGTAGTACTGTGTAGGACAAATTTTAAGAAATACTTGAGTTATTTGAGTGAGCCTTTCTTTTTTTGACACTAGATATGATTCAGTACATATAAAAGCAAATCAAACTTCTCGGTACATTAAAGAGGTACTGATTTATAACAGGAGGCCTGTTGGTGCAGTGGTTGAAGTGCTCAGCTGCTAACTGAAAGTTCAGTGGTTTGAACCTACCAGCCTCTCCGCAGGAGAAATGCAGCAGTCAGCATCATTGAAGATTTACAGCATGGAAACCCTATGTGGCAGTTTTACTCTATTCTGTATAGAGTCACTATGAATTGGGATCAGCTCAGTGGCAGAGGGTTTGTTATTTTGGGGGGTGGGAATTTATAACAAGTACTAAATAAGAACATGGAAAGTTTCTCAACTTTTCAAATCATTGACATAAACTTCTGAATGAAACAGTCTTATCAGTGGAAATGGATCTCACAAAGTCATATTGCTAATATTTAAATAAAAAGTTACCTTGAATTTATTCATCATACCAAACTCTTTTAAACTTAATGTTTAAAAGAACATAAAGATGTTTTTGCCAGATTAAAGGCATATTCCAAAACATTTTTTTTAGATCAACTCAACAAAAGAACAAAAATACCTAAATGATATTGTGATCAAATAGTGTTATTTAAACTTTGAAATATTTTTTAAAACCACTGCATAATTCTAGAAGTATTTATCATGTTTTCTTGGTAAACTTCACCACTTAAACAGAAGGCACATTGTGATTATAGTAAATTGGACATCATTATAAGATTAATATTTGTTGATATGCCTGAGGCCATTAAATAATGCAGCAATTAAAATTTGCTGTTTTCATTTTAAATCTGCCTTTACTACAAAGTATGCAATTTTAGCTTTGTTGGCTAATCTTTCTTACATATACGTGACCAGATAATGCTGCATGCATTATGAAAGAAGTCAGAGCCCAGAATTCCCATAGTAAGGGCACTGTGCTGGCAGAAGCAGAGTTTGATTCTAATAGGCTTATATTCATATAGGAGTCAGGATGTGGGAAATACCATATGTAGGCAAGTCTGGATGTATATTTTCTTATTTTTCACGTTAACATTTCTGAAACTGTATCTTACAATCAATGGGATGAGAAAACATGATTACAGTTTAATTGGCTATCTCTTAGTGCTAGAAGCTCTGGTGGCATAGTGGCTAAGGCACCTGACTGCTGACCAGAAGGCTGGCAGTTCAAACCCACCAGCCACTCACTCCTTGGGAAGAAAGTTGGGCAATCTACTTCCATAGTGATACTGCCTTGGAAACCCATGGAGGGGTTGCTATGAGTTGGATTCAACTCGACAGCAGTTGAGTTTGGTTGGTTTTGGCTCTTACTGCTACATAAAAAGAAAACACCAATGCATTTTAAAGTATCATTAAGGGAACTGAGACACCTCCTGTATCACGGAATAATGAGCAAACAGTTCTAGTTCTCACTTACTGGATAATAACACAAATTAAAAATTTAGCTCCTTGATCTTAAGAGTTGCATGGAGATGGTAGAGTGAAGTGGTTAAGAAGGCTCAGGGCAGAAAGACTACATTTTGAGCCCTGGTGCTGCTGTTGACTAACAAGGTGCCTCCCCATGCATATTAGTGTGCAGTGGTCAAGAGTTCAGGCTGTGGGCACAAGAGAGTTCACATAAGCTTTTGATCCTCTGCAGTTGGATAATAAAAGTGCCTTCTGTGTAGAGCTGCTGGGATGATTAAAATGAGATATGGATATAAAGCATAACACCTGGCACACAGTAAATGGTCAGGCAATAATGGTTCTCGTTTGGTTGGCTTCTTTTTAAAGGGGGTTATAATAGCTAACTAGTAAAGTCACACAGCCACTAAGAGGCAGAGCAGGGGCTGTCTGATTGACAACCTTAACTACTGTTGGGAGTTCTTAACCACTACAATCTACCAGTGCTTTTACATAATAAACTTCACATAGGGTAATGACAATTCATTTTGATTACCAAAAAAAAAAACACTGCCATCAAGTCAGTTATGACTCATTGCATTTCCAAGGCTGTAAATCTTTATGGAAGTAGATTGCCTCTTCTGAGAGACTGGTGGGTTTGAACCACTGACCTTCTGGTTAGCAGCCAAATGCCTTATCCCCTACACCACCAGAGCTTCTTTATTGGGAAGCCTGAAATTGTTCTAAGGTTACTTTTCTTACAAATATGAACATGTAATTTTGATACTGATATAACATGTAAAGTAATTATAACCTTTGATATATTACAGTGATGAACATGATGCCATCATTTAAGGAAATCCAAGGACCAAGGAAAGAAGGAAGATTGATGCAGCCCTATCAGTTAATTTTGGTTTATTTTTAGTGTAAAAATTCTCTTCTTGGAAATAGTAGAAACAGGCCATGCATATAATGTACAATGTATTATATAAACCTGTAGGGAAGAATTTGCTTGATTATTAAAAGGAGTTTGGTGTGGGTTTTTTAATGAACACTTAGGGGTAGCAAGGAGCCCTGGTGATGCGGTGGTTAAACCACCTGGCCGCCAGCCAAAACATCAGCAGTACAAACTCACCAGCCGCTCTGTGGGAGAACGATATGGCAGTCTGCTTCCATAAAGATTTATAGCCTTGGAAACCCTATAGGGCAGTTCTACTCTGTCCAATAGGGTTGCTGTGAGTTGCAACCAACTCAATGGCAGTGGGTTTTTTTGTTTTTTGTTTTTGCTCTAGCAAACAGTTAATGCAAGGGTTATATTCACTTTTGTACATACATAGTAAGACAAGTCCTCTCCTATTTCCTTGTGGCATTGGTCACCTAGGGCCAGTAATTGGAAGATAGCATCACCTCAGGGCAGGACGCCATCTGGGCACACAAGTAAGAAGCTTGTCACAGCAATCAGGATTTTGAGTGTTTTGTTGTTTTGCTTTCACAAAGAGTTTCAGTGCTGGGTATACCCTAGTTACTAATGCTACACAGCAGAAATTATATAATTGATTAAAGTAGGTCCTAAACGTAATTTTAGTTTCAAGTGTCTTTTCAAAAAGCATCATTTTATATATTATAGTAGTTAGTTTAGAAAAATAACATCCCCACCACCAAAAAAAATCTTCATATTAAGCCAGAAGCAATACCTGGCTTAGCCCTGTTAATTGGAGCATTGGAGAAACTATATTTTTAATAACTTCTTTTGAGCTTTCAATGGTAGTTGGTAGAAATTTCTCTCTGGCTTTTTGCTGTATGATTTCAATAAACTGCAATGTTTAACATGACAGTGTTTTAAAGACTTAGTTGCTAGTGGTAAATAATCCTGGCATTACAGAAAATTACTCCTAGAATATGTGCTACTGTGAGAATATTGTCGTCACTGGAAACTGCTTTTATTTCATATTCACTTGTTATTTTATATTTAGTGAGTATTTTGAAGAGACGTAGAGCTGCTTTCAATATTTAGAAATGTCTAATGGAGTATAAACACAACTAACTTAAAGTTTTTTACATGGTTTCCAAAACATTTAGAACTCCATACAGTTCAAACTATAGATTAATGAATGCTGTATTTACCGAGGAGACAGGGATTATGGGGTTCCCCCTAGGCTATACTAAAAGCTGCAGGATGAAAATGCAGCTTTTTCATATAATACCATTTTTACTCAAAGATTTGGGGAAAAGCATTTTTATACTAAAACAAACACAAATATATTTTGGAACAAATTCTTATGACGTTTTAAAAGAGGAATTTTTAGACAGGGAATTTCCTACTTCCTGATTTAGGCACTCCCCCAGACTCCTCCTCCTCCTCTGCTGAAGGGGTGGAGAAAAGCACAGTATTGTAGGGACACCAACATTAGCCAGTGTATTTTGTCTGGACTGTCTGTAGTTTTCCATCTTATATCCCAGCACTCAAAACTCAGGGTCAAGTTTTGACAAACAGGCGTTTAGTTACACTAAGGATTCTTATCTTAGATAGCCAAAGTAAATTGCACCAATACCTGAAAATCTAAAAATAAGTTAAAATGGCCCAATGAACATACACTTGCATTTAATAGAAATAAATCTCTTTTGTGATTAGCTTGGATTTGCAGAGAATGCCAGGGATCAAGAATTTGGGCATAAAAGGATCATTTTTATTCACTGTGCATTATGGACAACTGTTGTGATGAATATGGGTGATAGATACTATGAGTAAGATCTCTGTAACACCTGCAGTGAGGAAGAAATTTTATGAAGCATGCATGTGTAGTCTGAAAAGAGATGTGGGCTCATAGGTGAACTGCATGTTGCTAACTTGGCCCTGACCTGGTCGTTCAGTCATTGCTTTCTCTGCAAACACAGTTATATTTTATAGTAAGAGGGGCCTTTCAAATCTACTTTTCTAACAAAAAAAAAAATTTTGTTTTGTCTCCTGCACCTTGATATTTTGGTACTTCTAGTCACAACTTTGCGGACAGGCCTTAAGTTTTTCTTGAATATCTGTTTCTTTAGCACTTTGAAGATATAAAACCACTTCTTTAGTACTAAATGTCATTGTTTGCCTTGGAAGTTTTCTTAGCTTTGGTTTGAAATAATTTAGTTATGTCTTTTCTCTGTACAGAAGTACTAGAAGTTGTTAATTTTAAATACTAGTAATTTCAATATAGTCGATTTTTTTGTTATCTGCAAAAAATGAGGGAAACAGTGATGTAAAACTTAATTTGTTTTGTAACACATTTCTTAAGTGTAGGTTTATTTTCCTGGCTATGTTTACTTAAACAAGTGTTTAAATCTGTTTGCATTTCTTGAAAATGTATTTATTTGAAAATAAAAACAATCAAAATGTACATCTAAATATTAGGCAGAAATCAAAATTTTTAAATTTCCATAGATAATCCATAAAATGCACTCAAACACAAACAAATGGGAGTTGGCAGTCCATTAGTAATAATTTTGTAATTTGTATAAAAAACTTTAAAGCAAATTCCTGTTACCTTTTTTTCTTATTATTATAGTGACCAGCTTTTGGTATTTCATTGTTACTGAGATCTATTTTTAGAATAAAATTTTGTTCTCCATCCAGGAGTTTCAAGAGTATGATTTTACTTCATTTCCCTAAACTCAAGAGCAATCAACAGAACAGGAAAAGCCCAAAATACAAAAGTCAGACTGCAGGTGCTAAATTGACACTATAAAGCAATAACACAATAAATATCAGTAGATACTATTCACATAAACACAAGCTCTTTGGGGTTCCCAATAATTTTTAGGGGTCCTAACACTAAGAAGTTTAAGAATTGCTACTATGTATACACTAATAGGACTGTTTCATACATTGTTGTCCTTAGGTGCTGTCAAGTCGGTTCTGACTCACAGTGACCTTATGTAGAACAGAACGAAACGCTGCCTGGTCCTGCACCAGCCTCACAATTGCTGACATGCTTGAGCCCATTGTTGCTGCCACTGTTAATCCTTCTTGTTGAGGGTCTTCCTGTTTGGCACTGGCACTGTACCAAGCATAATATCCTTCTCCAGGGACTCGTCCCTTCTGACAACAAGACCAAAGGACTAGAGGCAAAGTCTTGCCATCTCGCTTCTAAGGCACATTCTCTGGTTGTACTTCATCCAAGACAGATTTGCTCATTCTTTTGGCAATCCACGGTATATTCAGTATTCTTCATCAACACCCCACTTCAAATACATCAATTCTTCAGTCTTCCTTAGTCACTGTCCAGCTTTTGCATGCATATGAGGTGACTGAAAATACAATGGCTTGGGTCAGGTGTACCGCAGTCTTCAAAGTGACATCTTTGCTCTTTAACACTTCAAAGAGGTATTTCGCATCAGATAACCCAATGCAATACGCCATTTAATTTCTTGACTGCTCCTTCCATGGGCATTCATTATGGATCCAAGTAAAATGAAATCCTTGACAATGTCAGTCTTTTCTCCATTTATTTTGATGCTGCTTACTGGTCCAGTTGTGAAGATTTTTGTTTTCTTTATGGTAAGGAGTAATCCATACTGAAGGTTGTAGTGTCTGATCTTCATCAGTAAGTGTTTCAAGTGCTCTTGACTTTCAGCAAGCAAGGTTTGTCATCTGTATATCACAGGTTGTTAATGAGTCTTCCTCCAATCCTGATGCCACGTTTTTCATGTAGTTATGCTTCTTGGAGTATTTGCTTAGCATACTTATGTGTGTGTGTATATAGCATATGGACTGAAATGTTACACTTCCAGAGAAAATTTAGGTCTTCCAAGTGCCAGCTGCCTTTTGATTCCTAGAATGAATGGCAGCCAACAAGTCTGGAAGATTGTGAGAGGGTGGAGAAGAGAGACTCTCTACTCAGCTCCAGCACTTGTGCTCTTTTCAGACAGAACATGGGAAGCTACCAAGACAGATCATGCAAAAGGCTTAACTAATGATAGCTTATAAAATTCTCCCATTTAGGTCAAGAGGGTGATGAAATACATATTTCCAAACACAAGCAAGTAGCAAACTGAAGTCATGATTGACCAAGCATTATTTTTAAAATGTAAATGTTTTTGCAGTCAATCCCACTTGGACCATATAAAGTTCACAGTACACCATTTAATATCTTCAGCAATCTTGATCATTTCACTGAGCCTAACATCTCTTTTAGGGTTTTAAGGATAAATTGGTCAATAAATAGACCCAACAAAGCATGTGACATTCACCCATTTGGTCAACATAATGAGCACATGTTATAGCACTGTGATTATTATTATTCCAACCAAATCTTCCACAGAGTCGATTCCAACTCATAGTAACCCTATAGAATAAAGGAGAACTGCCTCATTGAGTTTCCATGGCTATAAATCTATCCAGAAGCAAACTGCTTCATCTTTCTCCCATGGAGCAGCGGTAGGTTTGAACCGCTGACCTTTTATTAGCAGCTGAATGCCTTAACCACTATGCCACCAGAGCTCCTTTTATTATTTAAAAAAAAAAAAAAAATTGTTAGGAGGACAAAAATGATAAGGAAAAACCCCTACTATCTGACCTAGGCACACATGAGAATTCAGCAAATTGGTGAAGTATTAATTACATTACCATTTACCTACATTTTATGCAATATTTTACTGAACGTGAAAAGAACCAAAGTCCTTATACATTATTAAAATACTGCAGGTAGTCCCCAACTTGGGGCATAACAGAATTAAGATGAACCACACTTACATCTTTTTAGTTTTGGTACATCTTATTAGCAATATGTACTACATAAAATGTTGCAACACATAATTTGCCAATGTTATTCTGATGTTTACTCACAAATGTTTAATGTTATGGTTTATAAAGATACTGATAATAAAAGGCAGTAATTAAAATTTTTTTAAAAATGAGGTAAGTAACTTACATCAGAACTGACTTATGATGGAGTCATCTGAACAAAACCCCATCATAAGTCAGGGACTACCTGTACCTTGAACAAAGTCAAGTAAGATGATGATGTTTGTCATTGAGTTGATACCAACTCATAGCAACCCTATATGAGAATAGAAATGCCCCATAGGGTTTCCTAGGCTGTAATGTTTTAAAGGAGCAGATTACCAGGTCTTTTCTCCAAAGGAGCTGCTAGTGGGTTCAAACTGATGACCTTTCAGTTAGCACCCAAATGCTTAACCATTGCACCACCAAGGCTCCTAAATAAGATGATAAACTTCCAAATAAGCAAAACTCAGTTATTATATTTATACCATATGACAGTCTATGTAATTTTAAAAAATATTAATTCAACTAAATAGGATAGTTTCCCCAAAAAGAACAAACTATGAAAGCAATCAGACTCATGTTCAAATTTTATCTTGAAAGGATTAGAACTAATGTGTTTAGGGTATCTACCACCTCAATTGTTTATCAAGTATCTAGCACATGATGGATCCTCTATACATAGTAACTATTATTAAGCAAGCAGTCCCTGACTGGTACAAAGCTTGGCTGCTTACTAAGAGGCTGGAGAGGTTCAAGTTCACCCAGAGGCACTTTGGAAGAAAGTCCTTGCATTCTACTTCCAAAATACCAGCCACTGAAAACTATGAAGCATGGTTCTACTCTGACACTACTCAGAATCATCTCAATAGCAACTGGGTTTTATTAGGAAAGAAAGAAGTTTCTTAAAAGATTTAACAGCATTCCATGATAAAGCTGATTCACTCTAACATTTAGACATACTGAGTAACAGACTAAAGGACCTCTTGACTCTTTGAAGGAACTAATAATCCCTTGAGGAATTATTTCACAGTTCCAGGTTAGAAGACAGAGAAAAGTTTTCTACACCTAATACGTTTTGAAATTTAAAAAATCCCCTCCTTAGAAATTTCCAATGACCACAGGAAAGTCTCACTTTCACTAACATGAAGTCTTAAATGTTGTTGTTAGGTGCTGTGGATATTAGTTCCAACTCATAGTGACCCATGTGTAACAGAACAAAATACTGCCCAGCTGCAGTGCAGTGAATTGTTTCATATGGCCCAGAACTTCTAGCCATAGTCCTCCATTTTGTGATGTATTGTAAATCTTAACACCCAATACCTGTTTAGGGAGCTCTGGTGGTACAGTGCCTAAGGCATTGGACTGCTAACCAGAAGGCTGGCAGTTCAAACCCACCAGCCACTCCTTGAAGGGAAGATTGAGCAATCTACTTCCATACAGATACCTCCTTAGAAACCCAAGGAGGGGTCGCTATGAGTCAGAATCGACTTGACAGCATTGAGTGTGGTTTTGGTTTGATTTATTCCTGTTTAGGGTGTGATATATCCTGAGTCCCGCCTTGCTGGAGGGCGTGACTCAAGACACCATCCTTAGCTTCCTTGAGGGCATATATCTGAATGTCCAGGCCAAGTTTGTTCTCTCTTGCTCTGGTCCTGCATTTGGTTTCTGCATTTGGTTTGTCATCTCACCTATGGACTTGAGACAGCAGCTGATCATCTGACCCACCAATTTGGGTTTGCCAGGCCCTGCAACCATGTGAGTGAGGAGAATCCTCCAGACCTACCCCAGGATATGGAGCTTGCCAGCCTCCCAGCCTTCACCACCACGTTGAGTCATTTCCTTGGCAGTTTGTGAGTTCTGAGATATTACTGTGAAATAAAGAACCCTAAGACAGGAGGGAGAATACTGAGTGGAGGAGGAAGAGTTGATGTTAGAGATGATGCAGTGGTACAACAGTTTGGAAAAGCTGGATATTTGGGACATCTTTACCCTCTACCTTATAGGGACCAGCCTTGTGCTGATCCTTCTAAAAGAAACTATTCGAGCACCAGTCCTCCACCATCCTCACAGTCATTACCATGTTTGAGCCCACTGTTGCAACGACTGTGTCAATCCACCTCATTAACAATCTTCCTATATTTTGTTGACCCTCTACTTTGCCAAGAGTGATGTCCTTCTCCAGGGACTGGTCCCTCCTGATAATGATAAATGTATGTATTTGGACTTACCTATCCGGATGATATGTAATACATTAGGATAGAAACAAAGGTTTAAGAGAAGACACTGGAACATAGAGATTTTCACCCTTCTCAGTGTATTCTTTATTTAAAGAGATCCAAAGCAGTTGTGGGGGGAGGAGAAAAATGGAGAGTTTTTAATATTAGACACATCCACCTGGCCTCACAAATCTGCTGTACAGCCAGAAGACCCCGAAAGGGTCAAATATGATTGAGCCCACAAAAGGAGAGTACCACTGACTGTATCCTACCTTCTCATCCAGTCAATGACTATGCAACAAAATTATTGCATTATGCTTTAAAAATCCTAATACAGATTTACCTAATGTTATTTATTAAGCATTTTTTGATACTCATTGTTTATTCTACACTATATCCAATAAGCAACTAAACTGTCATTATTTAAAAGAATCTCATAAATCACATTAAAAAAAAAAAAAAACCAAACTCACTGCTGTCCAGTTGATTCCGACTCATAGCAACCCCCATGCAGTTTCCAAGGTTGTCAATCTTTATGGATGCTGACTGCCTCATTTTCTTGCATGGAGCAGCTGGTGAGTTCAACCACTGACCTTTTGTTTAGCAGCCAAATGCTTTAACCACTACACCACCAGAGCTCCTTATAAATCAATCCATTACTATTTAAAAAACACTTTTTTATATTTTCTTTGAAAAATTCAATTTTTTAGTAGCAAGCCATTTATATTGTGTTTATGCACATTATTTAATCTTTATAACCCTATGAAGATACATGGAAATAACTTTTTACTTCAAGGGGAAATAAAACAATAATGTGGTCCTTTCAAAGGTACTTTATTAAGATGATTCTCACAAATTAGGGATAAGCTTATTTACCAGTAAGGAAAAAAAAAAAAAAACCTACTTTTACAACACAAATGCAAAACACCACCAAGAGTTTGGCACCACAACTCTGGTAAACTCCAGAGCTTCTGGTTTCCAGTTCTTTTCAACTCATATGCTATACTCAAAACTGCTAGAAAGAATTCCAAATCCAGTAACTTCTGAAATGCTATGTAACAGCACTGTGGTTACTCTTAAATTCTTCCTACATTCACACATTTACACCAATATATTTCATCAAACATAAATATTCCCTTACAAATAAACAGATTAAGATTAGATATGATGCATGACAGCATTTTTTAGGAAAACAGGACTACTCGTACCAAAGCAGAATGGAACACAAATGTTACTAATCTAAAAACCAATCATTCCTTCTTTACTTCAAAACCAAAACCTACTGCTATGGAGTCAATTCTAACTCATAGCAACTCTATAGCACAGAGTAGAACTGCCCCATAGGGTCTCTAAGGCTGTGATCTTTACGGAATCAGACTACCACATCTTTCTCCTACAGAGCACCTGATAGGTTCAAACTGCCAACCTTTTGGTTAGCACTGAGCACTTAACCATTGTAACAGCAGGGCTCCTTTCTTTACTTCAAATAGCTTCAACTGCCCAATGGTATTTTAAAGACTTTTCTATATAGGCTTTATATAGCCTACTTTTCTTTTATGAAAGAAATGTACGGACAGTACCCTTGATTATACCCCTGCAAATAGGACATTTTCTTAGAGAAGGGGCACATTCCTGGCATACTACCAGATGACCACAAGGAATGAATACAATTGAAACTTCTTTGTCCATACACACTTTACAAGTTCTCTCTTCTTGCAACCTCCTCAACTGTTCTTCTAAAGACAGACCTAATAACAAAAAAATAATTTCAGTGAAATGCAGTTTCTACTTTTATCTCCCACTTTTTTTTAATTAAAAAAAGAGGGGGTAACAATTCATGGTGGTAGTAAGTGTTAATTTTGTTTTACCTGAAACATCTTCTGTTGGAATATACTTCATGTTCTTTTCCACTGAGGAAAGAAAAACATCAAACTTAATAAGTGTTAAGACTGCTTCACCTAATACCTATTTTTTTCCACACCTACTACCTAATTCAGTAACATGGAACCTGGCTAAATATTATCAGGAATTGTTACATTTAGCTATACTTCTTCAGCAATAGACTTCATTCTTTTGGAACAAATTAAAGATAAAGATTATACTTTACTAATTAGATTTGTTTGTCAAGACACAGATGTCAAAGACACAGATAAACAAAACCTTAAGGATTTCTAAAATAATTTCCCCAAACAAACTCACCAAATAAGTTCTTATATAAGGTAGAGTCAATTTCTCTTAGACAGTTTTTGAAGATGTTAGCTGCAGCATTTCCTTTTACTAAAACAGTATCAATCAATTCTCTTGCTTGTAAAGGTATCTGTGTTTTTTGTTTAATAATATCATGTTCCTGTTTATTAATTACTTGGGCTGTTAAAAGATTATCCAGGATAGGAAGCACACATGTCAACTGCTGAAAGAGAGCCATTCTATTCTTCCGAATTAATGACAAGTCATCTTCATTTAAAAAAAGAAAAAAAAATCCATTAGATTTTAAATTTTTCCTATTACATGCATATAATCACTAACAACCAATCCTATAAACAATTTAGCCATTAAATAAGAGCTTGAAAACAGAAAGGCAAAATGATTTCACTGTACTTTAATGCCTGTGAGAAAACTTCCACAAGATTTATCTAAGTTATATTACATACTACATCCAGGGTTTCTGTTTTCATTGTTTAAAATGACTATATATTTATACCTCTTAGACCTCTGCTTTTTCTTTATTCTGTTGAGAGTACGCAGAGAATTTTAGAGGATATTAAAAATTTCTCACCTCTATAGTCTTCCCCCATGGGATTAATAATGTTGACTTCTATTTGCATTATATCATTTTAGTTTTATAAGCACTTCATATAAATTGTCACATTTGAAACAACAATCCTGTCAAGGCAGGTATGACTGCCCCTCATTTTCAGATATGGAGAAAAAGTCTGAGAAATGAATGACTAATCTGCCCAAGGGCACCAAGAGAATAAGATGTAGAACCAGGTCTCCTAAACCAGTGTTTGTTTCCTAAGATTTAAATTTTTGGGGGGTGGGGCGAGGGTGGGGGAATGGGGATATGAAAATAGACACAGCAAAACCTATCCTCAATCCAGTTTCTAGACATAATGATCAGTGACACGGGGTACAGTTTTCATAAACTAATGTTGTTTCCAACACTCCAAATATAAGAAAGGTTGGGCAATCCTACTTCCGTAGTGATAACTGCCTCGGAAACCCAAGGAGGGGTCGCTATGAGTCGGGGCTGACTCGACGGCACATAACAACAACAACAACAGGGTAGTGTTAAAGAGCTTCAACTGTAAGGTTGGGACAGCCTTCTGCTCTAATTCTAGCCTGGCTGCTTATTAGCTAAATGCCCTAACCCTCATAAGCCTGAGTTTCCTCATCTATAAAATTGAGATAATACTACCTTCCTCAAAGAGTTGTGATGATAAAAGCAGAAAAGTAAGCTGTGGTTATAAAAAGGAATTTCTAGTTTCCTAAACTAAAAAGGACTAATTTTGAGAATAGAGAAATTCATTCCAGAAAAATGAAAAAGGAGAAGGAAAATATTAAGCAAATTAAGTTTGTACCTTATTTTTTTTTTTGAGGTGCTGACAACAGGCAATTAAATATTACAGTAATTGGGAAATTCAAAGGAGCTATATGAAGTATACCTAAAAAATTCATGCTCATATTTCATAAATGTAGGAAATGAATTTTGGAATTATATATGGTTTGAGGATGAAGGAAAAACTTGATTTTTTAAGAAAGGTTACATTTGATTCATAAGGAGTTTTTAAAAAATGATATAAAGTTAGGCATGCATTTAATAATTATGGTAGCTAACTATGTGCCAGATATTATGCTAAGTACCTTGCACATATTATCTCAACAGCAGTGGGTTGTGTTTTTTTTTTTAGATGAGTACCAAGCTCAGTTCCCTGCCACCCTTGGGTTCAAGAGGAGGTTCTCATCATCAGTTCTATTTTTTTAGATAGATTTCATCATGAGTTCTATTTTTTTATGTAAAGATCACCTAGTTAGGATTTTGGAGTAAAATATCATTATTATTAAAAATATTATTTGAAGGAACTTTAAAAAAATAGTAGAAATAACTATTGTTGTTGTTGTTGTTAAGTGCCAGTGAGTCAGCCCCGACTCATAGCGACCCCTCCTTGGGTTTCTGAGGCAGTATCACTACAGAAGTAGCATTGCCCAACCTTCCTTCCGAGGAGTGGCTGGTGGGTTTGAACCGCCAGCCTTCTGGTTAGCAGTCAAGTGCCTTAGGCACTATGCTACCAGAGCTCCTGTAGCCAACTTTAAAATCTTTCTTTTTCAAAATAATTTAAATCTCAGGTAGAAATACACATAGCTCAAGAAAATCGTATTAGCAAAAATCAAGGACTCTTATTGTAAAACTAACAAAAAAAAGCACCCTGCCCTACAGTGGAGAGAGGGGAAGTATTGTTTAGAAATGACAGGGGAGCTGTTACTAGCAGTTAGTGGGCGTGAGACAAGGATGCTGTCTTGCAACATGTGAGACAGTCCTATGAGCCCTACTAAGAAAAAATGTAGGTGACTAACATTCCCAAATACCTGAGCCCATTTCTTCAGTTTGTCTTTCCTTCTCTTCTTCTCTTTTTTCATCTTCAGCATTAAGAAGTGCTGACACAATATCATTAATTGTTTTGTAATTTTCCCCAGTTGTTAGGATTTTACTCTGAACTGTCTGTTTTACCAGGCTTCTACTAAAGCCCATTTCCAAGGCAGCCTTAACCACAGGTGTATTCATCATGACCGCATCTTCTGAAGAATTTTCTCCTGGTCCAAAATGAACTACTGAAAAAAAGACATGCTAGTATTAAACCCTACAAATTTGAAACTCTGGAGAAAAAAATGACGACGACAGTCTTTACTCTCATGATGCTTATATGCTGGTTAAGGGAGATGAGCTACATGCACCAATCACCTATAACTCAAATAAAAGTTTGAACTTGATTAAGGGTCAAATGAGAGTATAACCAAGAGAGTATATACTTTTTAAAAGTACCATTTCCCAGACCGTATCCTAGACCTTCTTAATGAGAAACTCTCTAGGCATTATGCTTAGGAATCTATACCTTGTAAAAACTCCCCAAGAAATTCTTATGTATATTTTGTGAAACTGATAGCTACAGAAACTCAGAAGTGAGAAATGATCGTCTCCAGTCAAGAATAAGCAGGAAAAAACTCAAAAGATTTCACAGTAAAGGAAGCATTAGAGTTTAGACTTATATGAACAGCATTGAGACATGCAGATAGTTGAGGCAGAGAGAGTAAGTAACATGAACAAAGATGAGAAGTACAGTAGAAGGGAATACTAGTTCACACAAAATATGACTAACAAGGTAATAACAAATATGGTTAAAGAAATAAAGTGATATGATTTTACATAGGGGTAGATGCTTCTGAAGAAAATAAAGCAGTGCAAGGTGACTGAAAGAAGCTAGAATACGGGAAGGCATTTCAGATAGGGTGATCAAGGAGAAACATTTTCTAAAAACAGGGTTAATTGCTAGTCCAAGTGGTACATTTGTAAAAAGTACAAAAGACAACAGTCTAAAAGACACTTTACTGCCATCTGCTGGGAAACATACAAACTTACATTATCTACTATGTATATTATGCTCCCTTGCTCATTCATAAAAAAACGGGCTTCACTGGTTGTTATAACAGTGGTTACACACTCGGCAGTTCAAAACCACCAGCTTCTTCGTGGGATAAAGATGTGGCAGTCTGCTTCTGTAAAGATTTGCAGCCTTAGAAATCCTATGGTTTGGGCTTGGCTTTGGTTGGCTCAGCCATATGTAGAATCTGTCTGAAGAAATAGTACCAGACTTCCAGTAAGATGGTGTAATAGGCACACAAGCTACACAGACCGTCTTCAACAAAGAAAAGAGAAACCAACTGACAGAGATACAGAAGATAATCCTGGAGCCCTGAGCTTTGAAAGACAGTATACAGAAGTGGATTAGGCACCAACTAGCAGAAAAACCTGAATGAAAGCAGGACCTAAGAATAGACTCCATTTGCCAAGGATGGCAGGGACATATGGGAGGCTGACAATGGGAAAGCAGACAGGTGATGAGTGTATAAATGCTGCCAACAAGTGAACAGAGGAGCACAATACCCTGCTTATGTAGATAACAGCCAAATAAAATGAAAACCGTAGGTAAGTCACTTCAACATACAATGACCAATTAAATATAAACACAAAATTGTCACAATGTCTTGGACACAACAGACAATCAAAGTCCACACAAAGAAGCAAGATAAAGTAAGAGAAACAAGGGACCAGGATACAGACCCAGAACACATCCTTGAGGAAGAAGCAGCATTGAAACTCCTGATAAGGAATTCAGAAGAATTATATTTAGGTTAACTTCAATGTATTGAGAAACAGATCAAGGAAAACACTGACAAAATTGAGGAAAACGCAAAGAAAACCCTAGAATAATTTTGAAAAACAATGCAAGAATAAAATGATAAAATAAATGAGAAATTAGAAATGATACAAAATCTACAGACAGAAATCCAGAAGATTAATACTAAACTTTCAGAGATAGATAACACATTGAAAGAGCAAAAGAGTAGTACTGAATTAATGGTAGACAGAATTAGTGAGATTGAAAGCAAATACCTCAATACTTCTTTAGAAAGACATCAATAAGAGAAAAAGATCTAGATCTAAACAAAATGAAGAAAGCCTAAGAAACATGTGGGATACCATCAAAAGGAATAACTTATGTGTCACTGGGAATTCCAAAACAGGAAGAGACAAATAAAACCACAGAGAAAATTGTCCAAGATTTGTTGGAAGAGAATTTCCCTAGCATGATGAAAGATGAGAATATAACCGTTCAAGAAGTTCAACGAATCCCAAACAGACCTCAAAAGAAAATCACCAAGACATATCATCATCTATCATCTCACCCCAGCAATAATAGTAAAGTTCAACAGGACAGAAAATAACAAATGCTGGTGAGGTTGCGGAGAGATTGGAACTCTTGTGCACTGCTGGTGGGATTGTAACTGGTACAACCATTGTGGCATATGGTATGGTGTTTCTTTAAAAAATTGAAAATAGAAATACCATTTGACCCAGCAATTCCATTACTAGGAATATATGCTAAAGAGGTGAGAGGCAATGCATGGACAGACATATGCACACCTATATTCATCGCAGCACAATTCATTACAGCAAAGAGATACAAACAACCTGAATGCCCATCAACAGATGAGTGGATAACCAAATTATGGTACATGCATACAATGGAATACTATGGTACATTAAAGAACAATGAGGGATATGCAAATCATCTTACAAAGTAGATGAGCCTGGAGGACATTATGCTGAGTGAAATAAGTCAACCACAGAAGGACAAATACTGTATGATCCCATTACTGTAAAAAACACAAAGAAGGGTTTGCTTGGGAAAGGGAACTCACTCTGTAGGTTACCAGGATGGAGAAGGAAGGGGAGGGATTAATTTCAGGCTAGTTGGGGCCCACATGCTGACATGGGTAAGGGGAGGGATGTATGGATAGTCTGTGACCACCATGATAATAACATTAGGAAAAGGGAGGACACCAAATTGTGCACACAGGAGACAGATGACAGATGCTAACACCAAATAGTATATCCAAAATACTGCATTACAATTAACACCAAACAGCACACTACAGCTAAACAAATAAACATCTGAGAGGATCAGATGGGGGTCAGTGAACAGGAGTATACTCTAGACCAAGGACAGATTCAGCAGAGCCTAATCTTGCACAGATACCAGTGATACAAAATACCTGCAATCCTTACAGACACAACAGAAGACAGACATAAAGTAATCCCTCACAGACACCCAGACACTGTGGGAGAAAGATCCAAAAGATCTACCATCTCAGGACCACAGTATTGAGGGACACCAGACTTAACTGGCACAACAAAATACATAAAAGTCTTATTCCTCATCCTATATTGGTGAGTAGTGACTGGGGTCTTAAAAGCTTTCAAGTAGCCATCTAAGATGCAGCTAACAGTCTCCTATTGTCAAAAGCGAAGAAGAGTGAAAAAAAACAAGGGAATTCGGAGGCATTCAGCCCTAGGACACAATGGCCCTTGAGAACTGAAGAACTAGATAGTGCCCAGCTACCAATGCTAATCATTCAGGAAAAGATCAAATCTGGAGATCCTGGATAGAGTGGGAGGGAAAATGTGGAACAGAATCCAAAATCTCAATAATGACCAGAATTACTGGTGGGATGGAGTCTGGTGAGACCCCAAATACTATGGTCCTGGGATACATTCTGGGCGTGGAATAAAGCTCACTCCCAGGGGCTGGCTCTCAGCCCAATAGTAAACAAGATGTACATGCAGACCACTCAACCTAGGGTGACACACCCACATAATCTATGGAAATGCATCCCTTGGAGCAATCAAGCACAGGGCACCAGAGAGGCAACATTCACATAAAGGAAATGCAGGACAAACAGGAGTGCATAACTATGAGGGGTACAGGGGAAGGGTAACTGAGCAGGGAGGGGAAGAGACTGGGTTAGGGTTGGGGATGGTAATGGGGAGTGAAACTAAATGTGCATGTAATATTGAATGTAAAACAAACTCTTAAACAATTTTTAAAAAAAAAAACATATCATCATCGAACTCACCAAACCAAAGACAAAGAAAGAATCCTGAAGGCCACAAAGGAAAACAAAAAGTTACATACAAAGGGCAACCAATAAGACTAAGCTCGGATTTCTCAGCAGAAACCATGTAGGCAAGAAGAAAATGGGATGGTATGTATAAAACGCTAAAAGAAAAAAATTTCCAACCAAGAATTATATACCCAGCAAAACTGTCCCTCAAATATGATGGTGAAATTAGGACATTTTCAGATAAGCAGAAATTAAAGGAATTTGTAAAAACCAGACCAACCTTATAAGAGATGTTAAAAAGAGTCCTTTGGACAGAGAACCAACAACAGCAAACAACTGACTGTTAACACACATGATGACATAACCTAGACACCAATCCAGTTATGGAAGTACCCATAGTAAATGAGCCTACAAGATTGTAAACAGGGAACAAGAGACATCAATTTATAAATGAGGATAATTACAAATCAAAAAGAGAGAAAAACTGTGTAGTTATAGAACTTCTAAATGGTTGTTGTTGTTGTTATGTGTCGTCGAGTCAGACCCAACTCATAGCGACCACTCCTTGGGTTTTTGAGGTGGTATCACTACAGAAATAGATTGCCCAACCTTCCTTCCAAGGAATGGCTAGTGGGTTTGAACCACCAGCCTTCTGGTTAGCAGTCAAGTGCCTTAGGCACTACGCTAGCACAGCTCCTTTCTAAATGGTAGGGAAGTCAACAGAGTAATCCCTCACAGACACCCTGACACTATGGGAGAGAGATCCAATAGATCTACTGCCTCAGGACCATAGTACTGGGAGACAAGAGACTCAATTGGCACAACAAAATACATAAAAGCATTGCTCCACATCCTACATTGGTGAGTAATGACTGGGGTCTTAAAAGCTTTCAAGCAGCCATCTAAGATGCAGCTAATGGTCTCCTAGCATCAGAAGTAAAGAAGAATGTGAAAAAAAAAAAAAAAAAAAACCACACATTTAGAAGCAATCAGCCCTAGGACACAATGGCCCTCGAAGAATTAGTTGGTGCCCGGCTACCAATGCCAACCACTCAGGAAAGGATCAAATCTGGAGATCCTGGATACAGCAGGAGGGAAAACGTGGAACAAAATCCAAAAACTCAATAATGACCAGAATTACTGGTCAGATGAAATTTGGTGAGACTCCCAATACTATGTCCCTGGAATACATTCTGCACCTGGAATAAAACTCACCCCCAGGAGTGGGCTCTCAGCACAATAGTTAACAAGATATACACACAAACCACTCAACCCAAGATGACACACCCACATACTCTATGCAATCCCTTAGACCAATAGACCATGGGACACCAGAGCACCAGCATTCAAACTGAGGAAATGCAGGACAAATAGGAGTGCATAAATATGAGAGGCACAGGCGGAGGTTAAAGGGTAGGGAGGGGAGGAGACTAGGTTAGGGTTGGACATGGTGAATGGGGAATGAAACTAAATGTACACGTTATGTTGAATGTAAAACAAGCTCTTAAAATAAATAAAATAAGGAAGGAAAAATTAAAAATAAATAAATAAATGGTAGGGAAGTCAAAACAACTGCAAGATATAATGGACTGTTCTAAACTTGGGAAGAAAATTATAAATCACAGGGTAACCTCAAAGAAAAATGATAAACTTTCACATTAAAATAAGAAAGAGGACCAGCACAAATATTTAGCAAATACTAGAACAGTACCAAAGAAGAAAGTGATAACACGAGTCATAAACAAAGTGAGCTCAGCACAGAAAATTATATGGAACAATGAAATCAGAAACACGACAAAAAAGCACATAACAAAATGAAAGCAACAAATTCATACTTGTCAATAGTTACACTGCCAAAAGAGGAAAAAGAGAACCCTACAGATTGGGGAAAATATTTAGTCACGACTTAACTGACAATGCACTTATCTCTAAAATTTATAGAAAACTCCAACACCTCAACAACAAAAAGATTAACAATCCAATTAAAAAATGGGCAGAAGGCATGAATAAACACTTCACCAATGAGGATATTCAGGCGGCCAGCAAATACACGAAGAAATGCTCATATCATTAGC
>NW_006921734.1:7486324-7503295 GCF_000298275.1 Orycteropus afer afer
ACATGGATGAACTTGGAGGACATTATGGTGAGTGAGTAAGTCAATCACAGAAGAACAAATATATTATTAGTTCATTATTGTAAAAAGTCAAGGAAAGGTTTACATATGGAAGGGAATTTTCTTTGTTCATTACTAGAGGTGGAAGGGGAAGGGAGAGAACACTGAAAAAAAAATGCATTGACCCATGTCACTTTAGTTTTGTTTATTTCACTGTACATAAATTATATTTCAATAAAATGTATTTTAAAAATAAATAAGAAGTAGTTCCAGAATAAAGGCTTGTGCAATAAGGAATGAGTTTATGAAAATATCTCAAGGAAGTCTTCTAGCCAAAGAGAACAGCAAATGTAAAGGTCTTAAATCAAGGAAAAAGAGTGGCATATTCAAGAAACAAAAAGGTTAGATGGCCAGAGCATCCACCAAGAAATAAGACAGTAGAAGTCAGAGAAGTAGGCAATGCCCAGATCAGATACAGCCTTGCAAATTTATATTTTATTCTAAGCTTGCAGAAATGTTCTAGGAGGGTTTTAAGCAGGGAACTAATAAAACCTAATTTGTCTGTTCAAAAGATGACTCTGGAAGATTTGTGGAGATGGACTGTAGGTAAAACAGAATCAGGAAGACCTGCTGGAAGGTTATGGTAGAAGTAGTTTGGATTAGGTTAGTAGTGGTGGCAGTGAGATTTAGGATATATTATGCACACAGACATGGAATAACTTCTATGGTATATACAAAGTAAAGCAGAGGAATCAGGGACGAAACTTAACTTGAGCCAACTTCTGACCTGAGCAAAGTGGTACCATTAACTGAGATGGGAAAACCAGAGGGGGAAAAAAATAATCGAAGGGATGAGGATGGGGAGATTTTTGCTTTGGACATTTTAACTCTGAGATGCCTATTACAGCCAAGTAGCCTGAAACCACATTTAGAATTTTGAAAATGGAAGAGCCAGCAAAGGAAATTGTTCAGGATCAATGAACAAAATTGTAGAAAATCAGTGTGTGTCAAGAAGTCATGCAAAGATATTTCAAGAATGACGCACTCACCTGGGTCAAATGCTGACAACAGGTCAAGTAAGATGAAGACAGACAAGGAACTGATCAGTGTATTTGCTAAGGTTCCTACTGACCCTGACAAGATTAGTTTTATAGAACAGGTTAAAAATAGACGGTGACCAAATGAGGAAAGTGAGTACGATAAATCTTTCTAGGCATTTTGTTACAAAGAGAAGCAGAGAAATGAGACAATAGCTAGATGGTGATATAGGTTCAAGAGAAGGTTATTTCTTAGTATCAGGGATATTACACTCATTATGCGTGTGTGTGTGGAAATGAATCCAGGAGACAAAAAAATCAGTGATGTAAGACAAAAAGGGTGGATCATTGCCAAAGCAATGTGGAAATAGAAGATGGGATCCAAAGGACATATAAAGAGTTGGCCTTAGATAAGGGCAAGGATAGTTCATCTTCTATAAAAGAACAGAAAGCAGAGGATATAGATACGTCATGCAGACTGGTGGTTCTGCTGGTAGGAAGATGAAATAATTCTCTTTTGATTGCTTCTACTTTCTCAGTTAAGCAAAGTTATGAGCTTAGAGTAGGGCAGGTACAAATGTTAAAAGCTTAAACAAAAAGAAAATGTGAGAGTCATTTTGAAGACTGGCAAAATAATTTTACAGAGAACTGCATTCGAATTATAGGGCAGTACAAAGTGCCCACTTGAGAACTTGTGTTTATAAATCTTAAATAAGAATAGTCAGCACATTCACTCAAATCATTAAAAAAAAAAAAAAAAACTGTTAGCACAGTTGCCTTTCTCTTCCAGTTTTATTACGCAGGAGATAGTTATCATGTATCCAAGTAATCCTTTTCTTTTCCAGGTCAAATATTACCAAATCCTTCAACCATTCTTCCTTAGCCAAGATTTCTAGGATCTTAAATATCCTAGTCACTCATTTCTGGTCCTGTTATAAATTTGCCAATATTCCCCTTGAAATGGTATGCCAAGAATAGAATACTTCTGTAGATAAGATTAATGGATTATTTTCACTATTTTGAACACCATAACATACAGTCAGGAGCTCTGGTAGCTTAGTGCCTAAGGCACTCGACTGTTAACCAGAAGGCTGGCAGTTCAAACCCACCAGCCACTCCTTGGAAGGAAGGTTGGGCAATCTACTTCCATAATGATACTGCCTCAGAAACCCAAGGAGAGGTCACTATGAGTTGGATCCGACTCAGCAGCCCATAACAACAACAACATATAGTCATTATATACATTAACTAATAACAGATGTGACTAAGTTCTAACCAGAAGAGAAACTATTTCCTATTCTTGAACTAAAATACTGTATGTTGTTAGGTGCTATCCAGTTGGCCCCAATTCATGGCAACCTCATGGTTATAAGAGTAGAACTGCTCCATAGGGTTTTCTTGGGTACAATCTTTACAAAAGCAGTTTGTCAGGCTTTTCTTCCTTGAGTGCCTAGGTGGGTTTGAACTGCCAACCTTTAGGTTAGCAGCTGATCACAAACTGCTTGTGCCACCCAGGCTCCACTAAATACCTGACTTAAACACCTAACATCTAGCCCAGTTCTTAAATCATATTTGAACTGGGACTTTTCCAAATCATGCTAGTTCACAGCAAACTTTTCTTCTTTGCAGGGCTTATCATTTGCATCACTCATGTGGCACTGCTTTCAACTATTTGTTGTTGTTTTTCTTTTGCATGTGTCTTATCTCCTCAGTTGTAATGCCCATACCTTAAGAACAAAGATTATCCTACTTCCTTCATTACCAAGCCCATTGCTGTCAAGTTGATTCTGACTCATAGTGACCCTTTAGAACAATGGAGAACCGCCCTACAGAAGCAGATTGCCACATCTTTCTCCCATGGAGTGACTGGTGGGTCTGAACTGCCGACCTTTTGGTTAGCAGCCGAGCTCTTAATCACTGAGCCACCAAGGCTCCTCTTACATTTCCTAAATCTTTCAAAATGCAAGTGGATGCGTTTTGTTGCTGTCATTGTTGAGTGCCATCAAGTAGGTTTTAAATCACAGAGACCCTTTGGAACAGAGTAGAGACACCCCAAAGCATTTCCAAGGCTGTAATCTTTATGGAAGGACACTGCCACATCTTTCTCCCATGTACCTTTCAGTTAGCAGCTAAGTGCTTAACTAATGCACCATAGTGGCTCCCCAATGAATACATATTATTGTTAACTTTTGAAGAACTTTTTCCTGTGGCCTTAGAAACCCTTTCTTTACATACTTTCATTCTTAAAATTCTTATAAAAATTACTCTTTGATATGTGAAATATTTTTATACATACTTGGAGGATCAGTGCTTTCATCTCCAGGAGTGTCTGAAGTTGACAATAGCTATGAAACAGGAGATAAGTTAACAGGTAAAATCAGAAATCTCAGACCACCTGAACAGAGTAAAAGGTAAGTTTACCTTAATTAAATGTGCATATTTTTTTGAAAACTGAGTAAAATTTACAAACTTCACATTGCTTTGTTTTACCCTAATCATCCCATAAATTTTCCCAAACTTCACCTATTTCCAAATTAGAATTCAAGTGTTTCTGTAGTTTCAGTAAAACAGGAAACATTATTTTCTTATTCAATTTAGAAAGTCAGATTTCAATTGGAGTACTTGCAAAAGTTCCTAATTCTTAATAAGGTATTTTTTGTAGGCTTTTCCTAAAAAAATGATGAAAGAACACTAAAGACCCTTCTGCAACCCCTACCACTTGTTTATAAAGTAGCAGGTTCAATCATTTTTCTTTCAAAAAACAAAGAACGGTTTTTTAAAAAAGCTCAACAAACAAGTTGGTTACGTTAAAATTAAAGATATCATTAATATGGATATAAAGTATGTACTTTAACTAATAAGGAAACATATAAATACCACCTCTCACAATTCTTTTGTATTTATCATGTAGGAGAATCTAATGGTGTCAATTATAAATATTTATTTACCTGTTCAAGAAGATGAGGATATCTAGCTTGAATCTCATCAACAAACTTCTGCCCTTTCATACGTATCAAGAACTCACACCTAAAACATGAGGAAAATTATTTTAATTTTTTTTTTTTGGAAAATATAACCTGATCATTCTGGAAAAGTGGTTTTGAAACATTTTTTGTTGTATTCCTCACTAAAAAATACATTTTACACAACTCAGCTCTGGTGGCATAGTGCCTAAGGTATTTGACTGCTAACCCTAAGAGTGGTGGTTCAAATTCACCAGCCACTCCTCAGAAGGAAGGCTGGGCCATCTACTTCTGTGGCGATACCACCTTGGAAACCCAAGGAGGGGTCACTATGAGTTGTCATTGACTTGATGGCAGTGAGTGATAAAGAGTGAGTGCATATATCTAACAGCAACAAAATTCCCATAAAATAGTACAGACTCTTACTGTATGAGATGTATTCTGATATTGTCTATACAATTCCATTAACATAGCAACAATAACAAGAAGACCTAGACCCACAAAGAGTCATAAACCGAGACATGAAGATAATTAACTTTTTTCACCTAACACTGTAACTCAGTAGTCCCAATTTTCACAATATAGTAATTTTCTCCAGTGTTACTTATCAAATATTTTCATCTATAATGTGGGAGCTCTGGTAGCGTAGTGCCTAAGGCATTTGACTGCTAACCAGAAGGCTGGTGGTTCAAGCCCATCGGCCACTCTCTGCAAGGAAGACTGGGCAGAAATACTGCCTTGGAAACCCATGGAAGGGTCACTATGTGTCATATCAACTCGACAGCAATGAGTTTTGCTTTTTTTTTTTTTTTTTAATATACATATAATGTGACGGTTTCCAATTGTTCTTTACAAACTACTAGAGCTTCTCAAAGATGTTCCAGGGAGTTCACGTAACATGTATTTCCATTCCATTCCTTTTATTTCCTCAACAAATGGTGCTAGATGACTGGATATCCATATGCAAAAATAATCAACCTCAACTATGTCTGTAATATATACAAAAATAATCCAAATATGGATCATATACCTAAATATAAAACCAAAAACTGTAACATCTAGAAGAAAACACAGCAGAAAAATCTTTTTGTCTTTGGGTTAAATAAAGATTTCTTAGATAAAACACCAAAAGCACAATCCATAAAAGATAAAATTGATAAACTGACATAATCGAAATTAAAAACTTCTCTGCAAAAGACACTGTTAAGAAAATGAAAACAAAAAGCCACAAACTGGGAGAAAGATCGCAAAACACACCTGATAAAAGACTTGTATTTGTAATATATTAAGAACTCTCAATATTCAATGTCAAAGACATAGCTCAAAACATTATCTAGTCGAATTCCTAATTCTACTGATGAGAAAAGAAGCTCAAAGGGACCACATAACTTGTCCAAGTTCACAAAGCTACTTAATAACAAAGGTAAACTTTCAAATTTTATTGCCACTAACAACACCATGTTTAAATTATTCCTAGGTTTTAGTCAAAAAAAGGAAGCACTGCTAGAGACAGAGTGGCTAAAATATAAGTGACATATCATGAAAAATAAAACTGCACACAAAATAATTTACAATCAAACTTAGCAATAAACATCTTTGTATAAGTTAATTCATTCCTAGATTGATTTTATAGCCCTTCTCGTTTTTCCTTTTTCTGTACCTTTTTCTAATTTATGTTCCTTTTGTTTTATTTCACCTATCTTTAGAATCCTTAAAATCTCTTTAAAGTAATATGACCAAAAACAAAAAACCCATCCTATCAAATTGATGCTGACTTCAGGCAACCTAATGTGTTACACAGTACAACTGCTCCATAGGGTTTTCTTGGCTGTAATCTTTACAAAAGCAGTTCCCCAGGTATTTCTTCCAAGAAGCCACTTGGGTGGCTTCAAACTGCCAATCTTCAGGTCAGCAGCCAATGGCATACCAATTGTACCACCAAGCTCATTAAAGCAAGATGCAAAATACATAAATGAAATTTATGGCCATAATTGTAAATGAGTCACCATAATAAATTATATTCTGAGTATATGGCCTTTATAAAAGAAAAGAAGCACACAGAACCTCCAGAACTCCTCTCAATAAAATAATTAAAGTTCAGGCATGAAAAAGGCTAATTTCTACTATAGTAATAAAGACCAAAACCAAACTTACTGCCATCGAGTCGAATCCGACTCATAGCTACCCCTCCTTGGATTTCCGAGGCAGTATCACTATGAAAATAAATTGCCCCATCTTCCTTCCGAGGAGTGGCTGGAAGATTTGAACCGCCAGCATTCTGGTTAGCAGTCAAATGCCTTTGGCACTACACCACCAGAGCTCCCTAGTAATAAAGATGCATTATTATTTAAATGCAAAACTTCCACCATGTGAGTATGCCTGCTTCTTTTAACTTCTAGAAGTTTTGTATAGCTGAACCTTGCAAAACAATTACCTTGGAAACCATTTGGCATGCTCTACCCATGGATCATCTCCAGATTCCCAACACCTCAAACCACCATCACAACAAAAGCATTTGACATCATCGTTGCGACCTAAAGAAAATAAAGACCAAAACTGAATATACACAATATGTTCTACTGTGTGATCAACATGATCTAGATGAATCAACATGAACTAGATGAATGGATAGCCACATACGTTTCTTTCTTACCCACATAATAAAAACCAGCACTTGTAAGCTGCTCAGGCTGAACTGGAACACTCGATGGCCAGTACATAAATGTCCTCAGTCGAGCTGCACGTGTCTGCATGCTCAGATTTGAAATGCTAAACCTCAGCATTTCTAGAGAACTTCCCAAAAATGGACAGTTGGGAAAATGTCTCCGGTGTTCTGACATAGCATCATCCTTTGGTTCCCAGTTACTCAGTTTCCCACCACAGGCAAAGCAGGCGACCCTGTCTCCAGGGCCTATATAATAAAAGCCAGCTCTTGCCAAATCTGATGGTGATAAAAAGGTTAATGGCCACATCTTGTAGGAAAGAAATCTGGCTTCTTCAGTACTCATTGCATAACTGTAGGGATTAGTCCTCACAGGCGAGAGGTCTTCTACTGCTCTGGAATTAACAGGGTTTGATGAAAGGTTGGAATAAGAACCACTAAATGAGCCACTGTGTTCCAAAGTGGGAGATAATGAATGTGTAAAACTGTTTCTTATTGGAGAAGTATTCTTGGAGGTGGATCCCAGACTAGTAACTGAAACCAGATTCCGAATAAAGCTACAGCTAGGATACAGCTGTTTATGCTTTTCAATAGCGTTGTCTCCTTGTTTCCAGTTATCCAGCATCAGACCACAACAGAAGCATTTGACCTTGTCGTTCACACCAGTGTAATAAAAACCAGCACGAGCAAGACTCCTTTCTGAGATGGGAACTCCGGTGGGGAAAGTCGAATAGGTAGACATTCTGTAGAGTTCACATGAAAAGTCGTATTTCATTTTTTGTTTGTTGTTGCTTGTCCAGTTTGACAAGATCTTGCTATCTTCCATTATATTAATAAATTTTTGATGAGAGGGACCTAGAAGTCGTCTTTGGAAAGTAGTTTTGTGCATGAGAAGAAAATTGTACTTTTTGATGACTAAAAGCCTTCACATGAAACTTATCTCCACACAAAATTATATTTTTACCACAAAAAGGAATCAAATGATACCCCCCTACTTATTGAGAATTCACTACACCTTCTTTACTGGATTTATACCTGGGTGCATACTCAGGCATCCTACTAAATGGCTAGGTTACCTAATGCCTATTGCTCCTAGATTACCAATTCCACTTAGTACTCTTTGGGACTGTATCAAATCTTTTAGCTCATTCAAATAATGCTTACGTTTAATTTAGTGTACACTAACCTAATGGTCCAAAAGAAGTTGATGCACTTCTGAAAATACGATAAAGACCCCTGATTTTCAAGGAGGTCTATATTCCAAAACTTTTAAACTAAGCAACTACAGAATACTTGAATTATCCCTAGTTTGCTTTTCATTATGAGCTACAAAGCTTGGATACAAGAGAAAAAAAGCGTATGCATCAGGTTTCTTTCCCTATAAGCACTTAATATGACAAACAAAATTTTTATTTATTGATCATAAATTAATTAAAACCTTCACATTATCTAAACATTATCTAAAAGTTAATTTCACACAGCTTCTCATCACAGCATTTATTAATCACACAGTTAGCTTCAGTAACAACTTTGAGGAAGTCAACACTCACAAACTTTGTTAAACCTAAGCTTGTTATGGTGTATATGACATTAAATGAATAAAAATTTGTTTAAGAATTGCAAACTATTAACTCTTTCATCTTTGTTAAATATTTTCTCTATGTATTTCCACTTCCTACAGCATAATTCTCTTTCTTACGAACTTTGCATACCACTTTATATACTTGATCAAGCTATTTTTTCCATAAACTTAACTATTTAACCAGGAAATTTATACAGCAGAAACATTTTACATTGTATTTAAAACTTAAATAAGCTGTCGTTAATTAAAGGACCATGTATGAGTGTAGCATCCATTTTGTAATTAATGATGAAATCAATTCATCAAAAGATAGTTTGTCTTTTCTAGTGTTATCACAAATGCCTGACAATGTATTATTAATATTGCCAAAAGAATTACTGCTTACACATAATGTACTACTAATTAACCCTACTAGCCTTTCTGAAAATGTTTCGTATTTTAAATATGTAATTCATACACAAAATTACACTCCACAGAATTCAAACTATATCCCTTTATAAAGCTTCTGGGTTTCCATAATGGAATTTATTAGCGCAGAGAAAAAAGAAAGGAGACTCTTCAAGGCTGTAAAATCTGAAAAGAGAAAACAAAAGCTATTTTAGAAAACTTTATTTTCATGGCAAATAGATTCATCGACTTTAAAAAAAAAAAAAGTCTAAGAAGGATTTACAATTTAGACAATGCATCTTATTTCCAATAATCCGTCACCAAAACTTCGATGTATTGTTGTTGTTGTTAGGTGCCATCGATTTGGACCCAACTCACAGTGACCTCTCCTTGGGTTTCTGAGGCAGTATCACTACGGAAGTAGACTGCCCCATCTTCCAAGGAGTGGCTGGTGGGTTTGAACCGCCAGCCTTCTGATTAGCAGTCAAGTGCCTTAGGCACTACGCTAAAACTTTTATTAGAAAACTTCTTAACTGCAATAAATAAACGCAATGTATTCCCATTAACATTAACTATACATGTTAGAAAAATGTACAATTTTGAAGGCAGACCTTTCCATACCGGAAAACATTTTGTCCTTGTTGTCCTCACCTCTTCAAGTGACAATTTTTTAACAGTTTAAGGATAATATGCCTAAGGCACTTGACTGCTAACCAGAAGGCTGGCGGTTCAAACCCACCAGCCAGTTCTTGGAAGGAAGGTTGGGCAATCTACTTTGGTAGTGATACTGCCTCGGAAACCCAAGGAGGGGTCGCTATGAGTCGGGGCTGACTGGATGGCACACAACAACAACAACAAGAAGGATAATATCTCTGGCAGCTTGCTGGAGACAAAAGGGGGCAGTGGCAAGATTTCTACTCCTCATCAGCAACATCAGTACGGCAGCAATTAGACACATTTTTTAATAGCAAGCCTCTCCAGGACTAACTGCCTAGTCTAGTTAAGAGTCAAAATGCAACAGGAGCTCATTGCTATAAACACTTAAACTCAAAATTTCAAAGCAACAACCACGGAAAGCAATTCAAAAACAAAACATAACACAATGGCTGTGAAACACAGGCCTTGGGAATGTAAACGCTTGCAACGAGGCATTAACCTCAACAGGTCTCAAATATTTAAATTACATACTTCTATCTACAAGCACCGTACTGCTGACTCTGCTCTCCTAATACAAACTATAGCTGGGCGGGAGGGAAAGACTGGAAGGGAAAAATAAAGACTATGGGATTTACCCATTCATTTCCCGGAGTTCATTTTCACAGTACACAACAGACTACTTAAAGTGGCAAGGCGCAGTTTGAACTATCTGAAATAAGAGATCTCGCCGCCACAAGGCTTTCTGTCTTCGTTTAAATATATCAAATTAAAGAACATCGAGGGTAAAGTTTAAAACCCTGCAAAAACTCCTCTGGAAGAAAACTATCTTGGTCAAAATCCAAAGGTCGGAAAAGTGGGCGGCGGCCAGAATACGCCAGAAAACATGTCAATTTTTAAATATCACTTTCGACTTCCAAGTCTTGAAACCCGGGCTTCCGAATTAAATAAAAGCCGCAGCTAGGGCAAAGAGTAGAGCTCGCTCAGCCCTGGACCCTCGGCTGTGGGGCCCCAGACCCTGTTCTTTTTCGCCCGGCCGCAGCTTCAGGGAACCGGGCCTCCGCGGATCGAGCTCCACAACCCGCCTCGCCCGCTCTCGCGCGGCCCAGACGGGAAGGGGTTGCACTCACCGCAGTGCCGGCGCGGCAAAGACGGAAGCAATGCGGCAGCAGATCGACTGCCGTCGGCCTCCTCGCGCACGGGGGGCGATTCCAACGACAGGAGCTGAAGCCACGCCGGGTTCGGGTCCTGCTCTCCGAAGCCCCGGGCGAAACAGAGCTTACGCCGACGCCCAGTGACGTCAGCGCGCCTGGCCGAGGGCCCGAGTCATTCGGCGCCCGAGAGCGGAGAGGAGTCTACAGCCCGGGAGCGGGAGGAGCGCAGGTTCTGCTACAAGGAGACGTGCCTTCGGGAAGAACGCCGGGAGGCCCGGCGTGGACGCCCACCTGGAGCTGCGATGTCAGCACACGGGTGAGGTGGGACCACCCACATCAACTCGGTGTTTCGTTTTTCAATCTCGATGTTTGTGCACTTTTAACGTTTCCCTCTCTCTTCATTGCTAACATTTTACCTAGCGGGACGGTCAAACCCTGAGCTGTTGTGTTTGAATCTTGGGAAACCCTGCGGAAACGCCCCTGTGCTGGCGATCTTGCGCTTCTTCCGCCATGTCACCTCAGAGTTATGATCCCACCCCTAGCAAAATTCCACTAGTGTGACGCCTCCGCTCGGCGTAGATGTCTGCATTTGAGGATAGAGTCAATTCAGTGGCATTTTTCCTTCACTTAAGTAAATATTGTTAACCATGTTTCTTCATAGTGCAACTACGTAGTATTCTGTAATCTTTACGGATTACAGCGGTCAGCAGCTAGCCGCGTAAATTGAAATATGCTTACCTTTGAAATAATAGAAAGTGGAACAGCATCAGAAAATTGCTTGATTAATCAACCAGTGTATCATTTATTTTTTAGTTTTGTTTGTTTTTTAACTTTTTTTTTTAAGAGACATAGAGACTAACGAAAAGGTGTTCTTATTTAAGATGCTCATAGTTAGCAACGTGAATGGCATTTTAGGCCAGACTTCACTCCCAGTATTTTCTGAAATTTTAAATAAAAATATAATGTGTGTATGTGTGTGTGTGTGAAAGAGAGAGAGAGAGAGATCCGAGATCCCTCACTCAAAAAAAAAAAAAAAAAAATCCAAACTCGCTGCTATTGAGTTCATTCTGACACTCAGCGATCCCCCTTTGAGTTTCAAGGCTGTAAATCTTTATGGAAGCAAACTGCTTCATCTTTCTTCTCTGGAGGGGCTGGTGGGTTTCGAGCCATGAGCGTTTTGGTTAGCAGTCAAATGCCTTAACCACCATACCACAAGAGCTCCTGTGCGTGTTGCCCTGGGTGGGTCGAATTGTTTGCGTTTAACGGCTAACCTAAACGTTGGCTGCTGGAACCCACTCAGCAGAAGAAAAACCTGGTGATTTGCTTCCATAAAAATAAAACCAAGTAAACCACATAGAGCAGTTGTACTCTTACATACTTAAGTCACTGTGAGTTGGCATCTATGGGAGTGCAACAGGATATATATATCAAGTTGCCCTCTAGTCAATTCCAGCTCATGGCAACCCCATGTATGCAGAGTAGAATTGCACTCTTTAGGGTTTGCAAGGAACCCTGGTGGCGCAGTGGTAAAGCACTCAGCTGCTAACAGGAAGGTAAACGAACTCTGCCAGCTACTCTGCAGAAGATGTGACAGTCTGCTTCTATAAATAAAGATTATGGGGCAGTTCTATTTTGTCCTGTAGGGTCACTGTGAGTTAGAATGAACTGGACCACAACAGGTTAGTTTCCATTAGCAGTCATTTGCACCACCCAGGTTGTGTGTCTCTCTGTATGTATTATATATAAATATTGTTGTGCCTAAGGCACTTGACTGCTAACCAGAAGTCTGGTAGTTCAAACCCACCAGCCACTCCTTGGAGGGAAGGTTGGGCAATCTACTTCCATAGTGATACTGCCTCAGAAACCCAAGGAGGGGTTGTTATGAGTCAGATCTGACTCGATAGCACATAATAACAACATATATCTAATTTTTTTTTTTTTTTTTTAGGGATGGGAATAGTCCCTGGGTGGAACAAACTGTTAAGCACTTGAGTACTGGCTAAAAGACTGGCATTTTAAATACACCCAGAGGTACTCTGGAAGACAGGTCTGACAGTCTGCTTCCACAGGTCACAGCTGTGAAAACCGTATGGAGTATTTCTACTCGGCATACGCGGGGTCGTCGTGAGTCAGAATTGACTTGATGGCAACCAACAACATAATTATTATTCAGTGAGTGATACATATTTGCATGATCCACAGAGGAGTCCATTTATCAAAATTTAAATAGTTAAGTGTTAGAAAAGAAATTATAAAATTTTAAAATCTTGCTTTTGCTTGGGTATAGACCTTTTGTCTCACCACTCTTGCGTAGTGCCTCAAACACAGCATGTAATAAATGTTTGTTATATTGCAGCAAAACCAATTTTTATTTACTATGAAGGTACTCTGGCAATAAAATCAGATGCTTTCTTAGGAGAACTCCAGAGAGCAAACATTTCAGAAATGTCCAAATAACAAGGTATTTAATTTAGGTAAAACCAAAACCAAGCCCATTCCTGTCAAGTTGATTCCTATTCATAGCCACTCTATTTGTTGTTGTTGTTATTTAACCCCATAGGGTTTCTAAGACTGTAAATCTCTAAGGAAGTAAACAGCCACATCTTTCTCTCATGGAGCAGCTGGTGGGCTCAAACCATTGACCTTTTGGTTAGAAGCCAAGCACTTTAACCACTATGCCACCAAGGTTCCTTTTAATTTAGGCAGCCAGGGGAATTCCAGGACCCTGAACCATTTCCTATTTCCTGTCCGTGTCATTTCTGCCTGCCAGTCATTCTTAGAACAGAAGGTCTTCTGTTCCAATGTTATCAGTAAAAAGAAAAGTATTTGTAATGATTTGTGACACAGAAAAAATGCCATGACTCCCAGTGACTCAAAGCTTCTAAAAATGCACATGCATTTTGGTAATAATTCTGTATATAGTTGAATTCTCAGACAATTACATTAACATTGCTAATATATGTAAGACGATATGTAATCTAGAAAGTATATGTAGCAAGAATTATTCATTATGAATTCAATCTTATTTCTCTGTTTCAGTTTTTGTCCTGACCGGAAAAGTAAGGTTGATGAATACACTTCACTATAGTGGAAAACGAATCTCTGAAACTCAAAAGCCTTAGATCTTTTTCCAGAAAAAAATATGTAATATCATTCAGGTATAATAAATACTACTTTGTAACTTTTAATCTTGTATAACTTTATACTAGTGTCACATGTGCTTATCCATTTATTTAGTTTGCTTATTTTTTTTTCATATTTCTAGTTTATAGTCACTGGCAATCTTTAAGGCTAAGTTGTATATGTTAGGAAAAGTGGCCATTTTAACATTTTTCATATTTACATAGAAAAATTAAAATATTTACACAATCCAAGACAATTTTGAAGATGAAAAATAAGATTCAAGGGACTGTCCTACCAGATATCAAGAGTTACAAAGTAAATCCATAGTAATTATGACATATTAGCACAAGAATGGACAAACAGACAAAGGAACAAAATAGAGAACCCAGGTTCAAACCCACCAGTCACTCCTCGGAAGGAAGATGGGGCAATCTACTTCCATAGTGATACTGCCTCAGCAACCCAAGGAGGGGTCACTATGACTCAGGTCCAACTCGACGGCACATAACAACAACAACCACCTCACTTATTGACTATCTCATTATCTGACATTTCCCACTTACAGCAACAGTAAAAAAAACTACCTATTTTTCACATTAACAGCGTACATCTAATAGTAACGAATGCTGAGGTGCAGGGCGAGAGTAATGCTAGCCATGATGGATAGGGTTGTGTTAGGCGGGGCCATTGAATCTCAGTGGTTTGTCAAGTATATAATGATGTGGTCATCCTCTATTTGTGCATAATGCCGATTTTCATATAACAACCTGGTGTTTGGAACCTACCTTAATAAGTAAGGAGTAGGTGTATGTGGGAACTTAATAATTAACATTGGTATTACGTGTAGTAACAAAAGTATTAACTAGTTACATAATGCTGAATGAACGGTCATTCACGTCATGTTTTTATACTAGTAAAAAAAAATTGGTGGAGAGGAACTCAAAAAAGTCAACAGCTCTGATTATGAACTCAGGGGTTTAAATATATTTGTTTAAACATATCCATTGCAGTTATTATCATTAGTCCTCAAATTGTTTCATCTTAAACCAGTAGAAGCTTACACAATGGGTTACTGAGTTCTTTGGCATAACCATAGTAGTCTTTCCTTGCTTTTTAGGCTCATCTTATATATTTCTTACCCCATGTCTGTAATAAGCCATTTGTCCGATGTGCCTTGGTTTCTTTAGTGGAAAATGATATTTAAAGACCATAATCTGGATGTTTGTAGATACTGTATTATTTCTAAATCTTTTCTGTGGACTAACCACCCAGTTGCCGTCGATACCTGCTCACGGTGATCTCTTTTGTGTTTCACAATAGAGCCCTGCTCCATAGAGTTTCCAGTGGCTGATTTTTCAGGTCTTTCTCCCAAGATTCCTCTGGGTGGACTGGAGCTACCAGCTTTCCAGTTAGCATCCAAGTGTGTTAACTTGTTAACTATCCAGGCACTCCTTTTCTGGGGACAGAGCTAGGTATATATGTTTTTCTGTTGGTTTTCAATAAAATGTATCATGAACTCATGTGCTACTTCCATTTCAAATAGAGGACTTAAGGGTGTATTTAACCTCATTGATCTTATATCTGTATTTCCTTCTCTTCACACTGAAAATCCTTCCTCTCTATTCCCTTCCTGCCCCTATAAGTAATGTGTAAACATTTTTTTATGGCTTATTTTTCAAGTTTTAAAACACAATTATGTAGATTTATTCATATCTCTACTTTTCTTAGCTAAGATGGAATGCACACTTTTCTACCCTTGTTCATTTAATAAATTCTGGAGACCACTCAGCACTGGTATACAGAGATGTTCCTCATTTCTACATAGTATTCCATTGTGTCCACCAGCCACTCCTCGGAAGGAAGGTTGGGCATTCCTACTTCCGTAGTGATACTGCCTCGAAAACCCAAGAAGGGGTCGCTATGAGTCGGGGCCGACTCGATGGCAAATAACAACAACAACAACATTCCATTGTGTATATGCACTATAATATATTTAACCACTTCCCTATTGATGGACATCTGGGTAGTTTCCAGTCTTTTATTACAAATAGTACTGTAATTAATAATCATGGTATATGTCTTTTTTAAGCATATATTCCCACATTGGATTGTTAGGCCAAATGGTAAATTCATATGTAATATTTCTAGATATGGCCACATAGCTCTCTGTAGGAGGGTTAGTATTTTGTAGCCTGACCAGCAATGTATGTGAACTCCTGTTTTCTTACCAATAGATTATCCTTTGAGGATTAAGGTGCTCCTGACCCAAGCCATGGTATTTCATTCTGCTCATATGTGTGTAAAAGCTGGACATGAAATAAGGAAGCCAAAGAAGAATTGATGCCTTTGAATCATGATGTTGGCAAAAAATACTGAATATACTATGGACTGCCAGAAGAATGAAAAATCTATGTTGGAAGAAGTACAACCAAATGCTCCTTGGAAACAAGGATAGTGAAACTTCATCTCATGTACTTTGGACATGTTATCAGGAGGGACCAGTCCTCAGAGAAGGGCGTCAAGGTTGGTAAAGTAGAGGGGCAGCAAAAAAGGGGAAGGCCTTCAATGAGATGGATTGGCCCAGTGGCTGCAACAGTGTATTCAAGCATAGCAAGGATTATGAGTATGGCACAGGACCAGGCAGTGTTTCATGTACATAGGATTGCTATGAGTCAGAACTGATTTGATGGACATGCATACATACATACAACAACGTACAGATGAAATGTACACTTTCCTGAATTTGTAAAAAAATTTTAATTAAAGTAATTTAAATAAGCGGAACTCTGGACATACAGAGATTGGAATTAGCCACATCAACACTCCCCTCCCCAACTTTGAGTTACTTACAAGCTTCCTAAGCATTACCTTTCTGCCTGTTTTTGTTCTGTTTGTTTTAAATCAGTTTATATTTCTGTAGTAAGATATTGGATGCTTTTTCATAAAACCTTTTCAGTAGGGTTTTGAAAATAGAATGAATCTGAAAGTTCATTTGATATGATCAGTTTTTTTTTATATATTAGGACTTGGCCAATCTGCCAGGAAGATTTTTACAGAAACATTGTGGAAAATCTGAACACGTCAGCATTGCAACTGTGGTGTCTCTATCGAAAATCAGATATTTTAAATTCACAGCATTATTATTTAGAAATTTAATTTGTGAACTTCAGCCATTTAATAATGTAAATTAAAATCTTATCACCTTTACTTTAAAAAAAACAATGGGTTTAAAGTTAAGATGATAAAGGAAAAGTGTTACGATTAGAAAAAATAGTCAAAAAGAAGTCATGCTGGCAAACACAAGGATAGATAGATAGATCACAAGGATATATATATTGGGGAACCCTACCTTCAAAATGGCTTTTTTCTTTTGTTGTGTCCACCACATATGTTACACTAAAATAAATTTCAA
>NW_006921734.1:7503395-7505695 GCF_000298275.1 Orycteropus afer afer
GTGCAAGATTCTGAGCAGTTGAATCTGTGGTAGAATTATATGAAAGCCTTGAAAAAGTGCAATAAATAAGCCAACAAAACTCTAGATGACTTAAAAAGTTGAGTTCCCAAGCCTTAGGTAAACTGAGTTATATTAAATTTTGAAAACATTTAAGTGTGTACTTTTTTAAAAAATGACAAAATAATCTCACTTTTGAAATACATGCAATATGTCACAATGTGTAAAATTTGGGCATTAAATTAACAATTGCAAATCCTGGCCTATAGTTTAGAAGCAAAGTTTGGATTAGAGATACGCATTTGAGAGGTGGTAATTTATGTTAAGGCCCTGGTGTTGCAGTGGTTAAAGTACTCAACGATGAACCAAAATGTTGACAGTTTGAACACACCAGCCACTTTACAAAGGAAAGATGTAGCAATCTGCTTCTGTGAAGATTACAGCCTTGGAAGCCCTATGGGGCAATTCTGTTCTGTCCTGCAGAGTTGCCATGAGTCCAAACCAACTCTCCCACAGTGGGTCTTGGTTTTTAAATTTAAGTCATGAGAATGGATGAGTGACTGAGAGTATATAGAAAGAAGAAGCGGGGAAAAAATGGAAAGTGGATACATTTGAAGAATAGAAGATGGACAAAGAAACATTAGGCCTGGTGAGAAAAGAGGGGAGAGCTAGGACAGTGCAACCTACAAAAAAGCCAAAGAGTCAAGAAGAGTAGAGAATTTGCACTTGTTGAGGGAGCAGTTTTGATTAGAACTGAAGGATGAAATCAATTTAATGAACTGGAAACTTGTTTCTCAGACTGAAGGTGTGTTAACCAACAGATCTAGGCCTAAAAACGCAGTGGTAATGGCCAGGGACGTTGTTCAACATTTGTGTGTTTCTTTCAGACATTCATATATCTATTGATGAGAGCTCTAGTAACATAGTACCTAAGACATTGGACTGCTAACCAGAAGGCTGGTGGTTCAAACCCACCAGCCGCTCCTCGGAAGGAAGATTAGGCAATCTACTTACGTAGAGATACCACCTCAGAAACCCAAGGAGGGGTTGCAGTGAGTTCAGTTTGGTTCAAACCCACCAGCCGCTTCTCGGAAGGAAGGTTGGGCAATGTACTTCCGTAGTGATACCGCCTCGGAAACTCAAGGAGGGGTTGCTATGAGTCAGGTCTGACTCCATGGCATATAACAACAACAACATTGATAATGTTTTATATGCAATTATATAACCATTTAAATGGCTATAGTATTCCTTTTTATAACTCCACTACAACTTATTATTTCTCCTATTAAAGCACAGTCAGATTGTTTCTAATTTTTTGTTAGAAACATTCAGCAGGGGTCATTTTTGTGTCTTCTTGTGCACATAGGGGAGAGTTTCCCTAAATACCTAAAAAAAGGAATTGCTGTGTCTAAAGGTATGTATCTCTTCAACTTTACTAGATATTCACGAGATCAGCAGTTCAAACCCACCAGCTTCTTCGTGGAAGGAAGATGGGGCAATCTACTTCAGCAAGTATTTACCCTGGAAATCCAGTGGGAGTCACTATGAGTCATAATTGACTTGATGGCAGTGAGAGAGTAATACATAAGGAGCTCTGGTGGTGTAGTGGGTAATACATTTGGCTGCTAACCAGCAGGTTAATGGTTCAAACCACCAGCTGCTCCACAGAAGGAAGATGGGGCAATCTGCTGTAAAGATTTACCTTGGAAATCCAATGGAGGTCACTATGAGTTGGAATCAGCTTGATGGCAGTGAGTTTGGTTTTTTTTTTTTCTGTTGTTGTTGTTGTTATACCAATAGCCAATACAAGACTGTCTTAATCACTATGGTTTTATTACATAACTCTTGTCTAACAAAATTCAGGATAACAACCTCATCAGATACATAACCAGTTACCAGTGTCTGTCAAGCCAGTTCTGACTCATGGCAACCCCATGTGCTCCATGGCGTTGGAGCAGATCACCATGCCTTTCTTCTGAGGGGCCTCTTGGTGGGTTTGAACCAACAAACTTTCAGTTAGTTGTCAAGTACTTGATCATTTTACTGAGGGACTCCTCACCAGATATATAGAATCTTTTTTAAATTGCTAGAAATTCTACACTGGAAATATGGAAAAAAAAATTAACTGAATAGGGAAAACAAATGTAACACTAGACTAAAATTTGAACATTATTAAAATGATAAAATGTTACTTGAGTTAAATCACATCTTTTTTTTTAATTATAAAAATATATAACATGGGACTTCCTGTAAGATGGTGGAGTAGGCAGAAAGACTGCACAGACCCTCTTCAACAAAGAAAA
>NW_006921734.1:7508280-7509315 GCF_000298275.1 Orycteropus afer afer
TCAAACCACACAGCAGGCCATTAATTCAAGTCCATTAAAAGTCCCAAGGTCTGCAGAGCATGGCAGGCTGCTGAACAATGGCACGGCTGCATGCAAGGTTCAAGCATGCCATAAGCTAGAGACCATTCCCAAAGCTGTTTCTTACATACGGGAAGCAGACCACATAACCAAAACAGCTACTCAGCTGCTCCAATAGATTCCATCATGTAGTTAATTACCAGTCTCACCATGGGGAATAACTACATCCAGGTGCCCAGCCACTCGACCAGGCCTAGCCAAGTTGACACACAAACTTAGCTACCACACTTTGATAGCTGAAGGAGAATAGAACTTGGCCTATGATTCTCTACTTTATCAATGACTATGCCTTATTACTTTATCTACTCTAGTGAGTGAGGGGGAAGAAATCTCTTACATTCTACCTCCACCCACAGGAAGACATTTATTCATTCATTTATTCGACAAGGACCTATGTCAAGCTTTGTGCAAGATGCTAGACACAGAGTGGTGAAGAAAATATATGATTCTTGTTCTCATTGAACATTAGACCATAGAATATGACATTGAACCTATAAATACAAGTTATGATAAGTGTGACGAAGAATAAAGCAGCCATTAGAAAGATATTTAAGGGAATAAAATAGATGGGGACATCAGAGAAAGCCCGTCTTAGGAAGTAACATCTAGGCTGAGACCTGAAGAATGAATAGAAATTTTTTTCAGGGAATGAGGAATGAAGGAGCATTCAACTCAAAGACCCTAAAGCAAAAAGGAGCTTAGCATGTTTAGAAACAAGAAAGCCAAGGTGGCTGGAATATAGTGAAAATTCATGAGAGTAGTAGAGAAGAGGTAAAAACAAAAACAAAAAAGAGATAGGCAAGGGCCAAACTATACAAGGTCATGTGCTAAAAGGGCAAGAAGGCCACATGTCCCGGCCTCCTCTAACCACACAAGAGGAAGACAGGATCACATCAGTAACCCAAGGCCTATTCCTACAAGGCCAGACATGCTGCCTCCCTCCAGCCCTTTCACCAA
>NW_006921734.1:7510335-7512141 GCF_000298275.1 Orycteropus afer afer
ACTCGATGGCACATAACAACAACAACAACAACAACAACAGGATGTGTCATGGTATCAGGTAATATAAAAGCAAATCTACTGCCATCAATTCTATTCTGACTCATAGTGACCCTATAGGACACAGTAGAACTGCCCTCTAGGGTTTCCAAGGCTATAAATCTTTATGGAAGCAGATTGCCTCATCTTTCTCCCACAGAGCAGCTGGTTCACATCCAAAAGCCTCAGAACTCCTGAACCCAGAGCTCCTTCAAGTTACATAAGGAAGTGAACAAAAAAGGTAGATGGAAGCTAGAAAGAAAATGGCTGAAGTATGAAATTAAGCAGCTGCAAAGTTCTGAATTATAACATTGTTATAAATTTTATGTTGAGGTTTAAATCCTGTACCCAGTTTTGGGGACTGAATGGCAGGTCGGGGATGCGGACAGTCAAATGAGTTAATACATATCATACAACCAAAACTGTCCCTGACATATAGTAGATCATCAGCAAATGCAGAGGAAGAAATGTTGCTGCACTGTCAGTACAGAATAGATTTATTTGCCAGAACAAGCTATTGGCCCCAAAGGCTGCTAATCAGCATACTTTGTACAACGCAAAATTAACACCCAAGTTGTGAAAATAAAAGTAGGTGCTTCTTCCTCTGGGTAGAGCTGACACAAGATTTCCTAAATGAATCAATGGACAGATGAATAACCAAATTTACTGAAGGGATTATTTGATTTTGTCCCAGGCATTCCATAAAATCCTATAGATTAAAGCTGGGTATGGTTGACCCCTGTGCTCTACAACTATAAATACAGAAGCATTTTATAGAAAAGGAGCTAAACTGTAGTTTGATATTCAAGAAGTCTTAAGGAGGTATGGAAGGAGACTAAACCAAAAGAACCAAATGCACTACTGTCAAATCGGATCTGACTCATAGCGACCCCTCCTTGGGTTTCTGAGGCAGGATCTACGGAAGTAGATTGCTCAACCTTACTTCTGAGGAGTGGCTGGTGGGTTTGAACCGCCAGCCTTTTGGTTAGCAGTCAAGTGCGTTAGACTGGGTTCTCTACAGAACAAAAACCAGGAAAGCATATATATATATAAAGGAGAGAGAGAAATTTATCTAAGGAAAATAGCTCACAAACGTATAGAAGCCAGCAAGTCCAAAGTCCCTGGAGCAAATGTCAGTCCAGATCAGCTGGATCATATGGCCCAAGTGGCAGAGCAGCCTGCACGGCAGCCTGAACCTGTTGCAGAGCCTTCTATTGTTCTGGGCCCCACTCAAAACTAGCAGCTTTCTGAGTCACTTGATAAATAGGCCACAGCAACACACCCAAATGAGGGATATGTTGCCTCCAAATTCCAAAGAGACCCACCAGACGTTGTGCCTCCTTTTTAGTTGTGAGGGAAGCCAGATACAATAACTTATCCTTCACTTCAGTAGGAATATCTCGACATGCCCCACACCATTGGACCCCTGGAAATTTCACTGAGGTGGAAGGTGCCTGAATTTTCATTGGGTTAATTTCCCAACCTCTAGCACGCATATGTCTCACCAATAAGTCTAGAGTCATCAATACTTCTTCTTTACTAGGTCCAGTCAGCATAATGTAATCAATATAATGGACCAGTGTGATGTCTTGTGGAAGGGAAAGGCGATCAAGATCCCTATGGACTAAATTATGACATAGTGCCAGGGAGTTTATATACTTCTGAGGAAGGACTGAGAAAGTATACTGTTGGCCTTGCCAGCTGAAGGCAAACTGCTTCTGATGGTCTTTTGAAACTGGTATCGAGTAAAAGTCATTGGCCAGATCAGTA
>NW_006921734.1:7513266-7515323 GCF_000298275.1 Orycteropus afer afer
AACTGCTGCCACTTGGCCCCTACTACCACGGGGTCCAATCAGCCGCATTGTAGTTAAGTGTCTTAGTTCAATTAGGACAGTTCCCACTGTCAAATCGGGTTTACATAAAATAGCCATCACAGCAGTCTTCAAGGATGCTGGAGCTCCCTTCACAAATTTATTCTTCATGGTACTGGTGAAAGGTGTGTCTTCTGGAATCTCCATTTCTGGCTCTAGGGGTCTAATCTGATAAATCCATTCTAACAGGCCGATTTCCATAAGCCTCTGGATACCTTCTACATTAAACCAAGGCAGGTCTGGTATTACAACTTGACTTAAGGTAGGCCACCGCATAATCCATGCTTCAGTAAGCCAACCAAATAAACTATTAGATCCTTCCTAACCTCTCGAGCGTGGGCCTAAATCAATAAACTCAGACTGATCCAGTGTTACATTCCTTGCACCATTATCCCACACCGTCAGTAGCCATTCCCATACATATTCTCCAAGTTTCTGTCTGTACATGTTAGCAAAATCAAGTAGGTCTTTTCGGGTATAGCATATCACCTCCTCAGTCGCACTTTTTTTCACCTCTTGGGGCTCGCTTGGACTTGACTTTAGTTATGGGTCTCATAGAAACAATGAGTGCTTGAGGCAGTTCCTGAGAGCATTCAGGAATGTCTTCCATGGCCTCTGGCTCAAACTCAGCAGGAACAGTTGAGTTAATCCCATCAAACTGAGGGGGAGGGGATAATGGTTTTACAGTAATTCGTTTAGATGAGAGGGTTTCAACAGAATTTACAGGCTCCATATCCTGATCTTCCTGATTATCTGTCCATATGTCCCCATTCCAGGTTTCAGGATCCCATTTTTTTCCAATCAATGCCCTCACTTTAATGCCAGACACCGTTCTGGATTGGCAATTTAGCTAGCATTGTAATTCAGCCACCCTTAAAATAATAAGACGTAGGGTTTGGTTTTCAGCAATATCAGCTCTGTTACTAGAAGATATAAGGCTTTCTTTCAGAGCACAGCTGGAAGCATTGAGGTCTTTTATGCGGTGCTTAAGCCAAGGCTCAGCAGCTTTGAGCTCATCTCACTCTTTGACCAGTTGGTCCAGTGTAAGTAGGACCAACCAACCAACTTCCTTATACTCCTCATTCTGACAGAATTGCAGAAAAGTATCAAATATCTGATCACCCAGAGCATCACTTCTCACAAGTACTTGATCTATTGGTGGTCCTATTTCGCATATTAATTTTGCCACCTCACACCACGGATTAGTAGGGCCCTCTTTACTAGCAGATGTAGAGTCACTAGTGTCATTAAAATTAATCAAACTGGAGAACCAATCTGGGAAGCCCATCCTTATGATTTTGTCTCTCTAGAACCACTCCCAGTACCAAATGTGTTAGACTGGGTTCTCTAGAGAAACAAAAACCAGCAAAGCTTATATATGTATAAAGAGAGAGAAAAATTTATCTTAGGAAAATGGCTCACAAATGTATAGAAGCCAGCAAGTCCAAAGTCCCTGTAGCAAACGTCAGGCTGGAGGCTTTTCTTAGCTTCTGCAACCGCAGGGGCTGAGAAGCTCAAGGCTGGCAAGCAGTACACAGGCTGTTGACTCCAACAAATGATGAATCCAAGATCTCCAGGCCAAATGGTGGACTGCTCACTCACAGACAGTTGTAGGCAGCACAACAGAATCCCGATCCACAGAAGAATGTCTCTTTTCCCAGGATGTCTCTGGGTATCCTGGAAGCAAGCCACAGTCCTAGGGAAACTCCCCCTGAACAGATTGGCCACTCAGTACACAGTCATCTGATCCCATCATGGGAGCAACCACACAGAACTGGGGTCCAGCCAAGTTGACACACAGCTCCAACTATCACAGACACTATGCTACCAGAGCTCCTCGGAAGGAGATTGGGAGTGATTAAATTATCAGATGGTATAGAAATAAAGATACTAAAAACAGCAATATATATATATTTTTGTTGTTGTTGTTGTTGTTGTTATTTGCCGTCGAGTCAGCCCCGACTCATAGCAACCCCTCCTTGGGTTTCCAAGGCAGTATC
>NW_006921734.1:7515553-7537160 GCF_000298275.1 Orycteropus afer afer
GTCATAATGTCCCTGAACAGTTACTCAACAAATTTTGACTCATGTATGTTGTTGTTATGTGCTGTCGAGTCAGACCCAACTCATAGCGACCCCTCCTTGTATAGGACATTGAAAAAGAGAATCTGTGTTCCTGACTCTTAATACAACTCCAGATATTTAAAATTCTGTAAGTTTAACTAAAAAATCTTAAATTTAGTGCACTTACAATTTCAGTAATGCTGACTTTTTGATGTAGCATGTGTTTGTAGTGCTATCTCTATTTTTCGTTCACAAGAACAAAAGTCTATTTATTCTATTGATATTTAAGCCATATACATAATGTGTGTGTGTATGTATATATATATATGGTTTAGATACATACTGATATATGATTTAAATATATATGGATATATTAATATTTATATTAAATTACATATTTATAAAAAACATTTTTTTCCAATTTGTAAATAAATATAATTTTTCAAAGAAACCAAATCAGTACAAAAGTTAAAATTATAATACATTTCAGTTCATTAATTCTAAAAGTTTAGACAAGGTTTTGGGTCTTCTTCATGAAAGAAATGTACGAACTGTACCCTTGATTGTACTTCTACAAATGGGACATTTTCTTAGAGATGGGGCACATTCTTTGCATACTACTAAATGACCACAAGGAATAAACACTACGGACACTTCTTTATCCATACACACTTTACATGTTCTTTCTTCTTGTAATCTCCTCAATTGTTCTTCCATTGGTAGATCTAAGAAGAGAAAGGAATTTTTATTTCAAGGCAATTTGCTTCTTCTCCAATGAAAAGCCAAGAAAATAAGAATAATGTTTTCCTGGTTTAGAGCATTAATATTACTATTTTACCTGAAATATCTTCTGTGGGAATATACTTTATATCCTGTTGCACTAAGGGAGAAAAAGAAAAAGCCTTGTTATACCAATTAAGGTTGATATTTAGCCACAAAATATATTTTTTCAAACCAACAGTTTATACTGGCTAAATACTATAAATAATTGTCAGAATGCAACAAGTCTTTAATTTTTTGTGCAGTTAGTGTATAAGGCTATGAAATTAATAGTTTATATATCAGATTGAATTATTTTCAATCATCACAAGTTGTTAACAAGTGTTATTTTCAATTCACCTAAAAATTTCCCAAAAATAATTTTCCAGCACTTACCAAATAAATTCTTGTATAACATAGGGTCATTTTCTTGTAGAGAGTTTCTGAATATGGTGGCTGCACTATTTCCTTTTACTAAAATAGTATCAATCAGTTCTCTTGCTTGTAAGGGTGTCTGTGTTTTCTGTTTAATAACACCATGTTCTTGTTCATTAATTACTCTGGCATTCAGTAGACTATCCAGGATTGGAAGCACACAAGTCAAATGTTGAAAAAGTGCCATTCTGTTCTTCCGAATTAATGATAGATCAGCTGTCAAAAAAGAAAAACACACACAGACATGTCCAGCCTCTGCTCACAAATTCTTTCTACACTTACACATACAACTAAATGAAAACCAACCATAATCCTTCACCTGTCAGGTGTCGAAGTTGATTGCTAGTTTTAGCGGGTACCTAATCCTCCTTTGCTAATAATAATGCTGCATATAATAAGAACTAATACTCAATGAGCACTATGTTAAGCACTTTGTACACATTAACTTGTTTCATCCTCACAATCGCTCACTTCATCCTAACTCTCATCTTACAGATGAAAAAACTGAGGCACAGTAAGGAACTTGCCAAAGGATACACAACCAGCAAAAGTCAAACCAAGGCAGTTTGACATCAGAATATCTGTGTTCTCTGTTATTTTGAAAGACTGCTAAACCTTTAACCAAATAAAGGTTAGAAAATAATACTGAAATTCCTACTCAATCTAGTCAAATTGGGAAAACGTTAAATCAAGATAATTTAAAATAGTAGTAATTTTTTTCTTAAATTATCATTCTTCCATAAAATTTCTTTAAAATTCTATTTTAGATTGAAACTTAATAATTTCCCCAAATCAGACATGCAATTTCCACTACTTGGAAGGAAGGTTGGGCAATCTACTTCTGTAGTGATACCGCCTCGGAAACCCAAGGAGGGATCTCTATGAGTCGGGTCCAATTCGACAGCACATAACAACAACAATAAATATTTTTATAGTAACGGGGGAAAGCACTAACAACGTTTTGAAAAATAAATCCTACTTGTCAAAGAAAACCTTTCCATCCTATAGGGAATTTTATCCTCCTTCATGAGCTAGGTTTTATATCGAGTGGCAAACAATTTTATGCTTTGAAAATCTATAATGTTATTATCTCTTTGAAATACAACTATGTGTTTATGATTCTAAGTTTAATAGTTAATTATGATATAGTTTTACCATGATCTATCTATAAACTGTTATGCTGTCTGAAGTAACAGGACACACAAGTAGAACTATTTAATAAAGAATAAAAACTAGTTGTTGTTGTTGTTGTTATGTGCCGTCAAGTCAGACCTGACTCATAGCAACCCCTCCTTGGGTTTCTGAGGCGGTATCACTAAGGAAGTAGATTGCCCACCTTACTTCTGAGAAGTGGCTGGTGAGTTTGAACCACCAGCCTTCTGGTTAGCAGTCAAATGCCTTAGGCAGTCAAGGCTGGAGATAAGACATTTTGAATATAATTGAAGCTCTGAAAATAAATGAAAGGACTAGGATCCAGAATGCAGCCTGGAAGTCAGTGGCCCTATGAATATCTGTTGAATAAATGAACAACCAAGTCTTAGTTATTTAAAGACTGGTAGGCATAAATAAGTAATAGTCAGAGGGTAAAAGAATTAGTACTCAGTATATGTTAAATTATCTGTTACAGAAGTAGTGATATCTAGGAAATTAAAATACAGTTTACACGAAATACAATACTTCAATCTAAGATTTACTTTTCTAGTTAATTTTCTAAAGCTGATGTAGTAGGTTCTCTGTTTGAAATTCTAAAATTGGATTAAAGTAGCTGGAGAAAAAAATAAATCTCATTTGTAAGTTATAAACTGTATTCTGGTTCATAAGAAGTGAAGACTTGAATATACTTTTGAAGCAAATTATCGTATTATTCTAGAAAAAAAAATACCTTCAGTTGCCTCTTTACTTAACACATCTGCCAAGAAATTATTCACCACTGTTCTTCGTGAAACTACAAACATTAACCTAAATGTAAGTCTTTCCATTTCTCATTCAAAAAATATTTTTTGAGCACAAACTTTACACAGGTACTGTGTTAGGTAATAGAGATATAATGGTGAGGTTGATAAGCTAAAGGATCTTTCTGATAATGGAAGTTTTTGCATATTGTTAACTTAGACACAGCTCTGGAGACTTGGTTTTCTTTGAAAAACATAAATATAGGTTATATGTGTGTGTGTGTGTGTGTGTGTATAGGTGCCATTGAGTCAGCTCCAACTCCTAGCGACCCTATAGTACAACAGAACGAAATACTGCCCAGTCCTGTGCCAGCCTCACAATCCTTGCTATACCTGAGCCCATCATTGCAGCCATTGTGTCAATCCATCTCGTTCAAGGCCTTCTCCTTTTTCATTGACCCCCTACTTTACCAAGCATGATATCCTTCTCCAGGGAATAGTCCCTTCTGATGACATGACCAAAGTAGGTGAGACCAACTCTGGCCATTCTGACTTGCAAGGAGTATTCTGGCTGTGCTTCTTCCAGGACAGATTTGTTAGTTCTTTTGGCAGTCCATGGTTCTTTCAGTATTCTTCTGCAACACCACAACTCAAAGGCATCAACTCTTTTTGGGTCTTCTTTATTCATTGTACAGCTCACATGTGCTTGAAAATACCATGGCTCGGTTAGGTGCACCTTAGTCTTCAAAGAGACATCTTTGCTCTTCAGCACTTTAAAGAGTTATTTTGCAGCACATTTGTCCAGTGCAATACATCGTCTGATGTCATGACTGCTGCTTCCATTGGTGTTGATTGTGGAACCAAGTAATATGAAATCTTTAACAACTTCAATCTTTTCTCCATTTTTGTAATGCTGTTTATTGGTCCAATTGTGAGATTTTCATTTTCTTTATGTTGAGATGTAATCCATACTGAGACTGTAGTCTTTAATCTTCATAAGTAAATGCTTCAAGTCATCCTAACTTTCAACAAGCAAAGTTCTGTCCTCTGCATATCGCAGGTTGTTAATGAGTCTTCCTCCAATCCTGATGCCATTCTCTCCTTCATATAGTCCAGCTTCTCTGATTATTTGCTCAGCATACAGATTAAATAAGTATGGTGAAAGGAACAACCCTGATGCACTCCCTTCCTGATTTTAAACCATGCAGTATCCCTTTGCTCTGTTCAAATGATAGCCTCCTAGTCTATGTACCTATAGGTACAAATGGTCTTGTGTACTCCATCTGGCTATGAGGTTCCTCATAAGCACAATTAAGTATTCTGGAATTCCCATTCTTCTCAATGTTATCCATAATTTGTTATGATCCACACAATTGAATGCTTTTGCATAGTCAATAAAACACGAGTAAATATCTTTCTAGTGTTCTTTGCTTTCAGCAAAGATCCATCTAACATCAGCAATGATATTCCTCATTCCATGTCTCCTTCTGAATCCAGCTTACATTTCTGGAAGTTCTCTGTCAATATACTGCTGCAACCATTTTTTAATTATCTTCAGCAAAATTTTACTTGCATGTGATACTAATGATACTGTTCGATAATTTCCACATTCTGTGGGATCACTTTTCTTTGTACCCATATGAGTAGAAGTATGGATCTCTTCTAGTCAGTTGGCCAGGTAGCTGTCTTCCAAATTTCTTGGCATAGATAAGTGAGTGCCTCCAGCAAGACATCTGTTTGTTGAAATATCTCAGTCATTATTCTGTCAATTCCTGGAGCCTTATTATGGTGGCATAGTGCTTAAGGCCTTTGCTTACCAGAAGACTAGCAGTTCAAAGCCACCAGCCACTCCTCGGAAGGAAGACTGGGCAATCTACTTCCATAGAGAAACTGCCTCAGAAACCCAAGGAGGAGTGGCTATGAGTCAGAACTGATTTGATGGCAGTGAGTTTTGGTGTGGATTTGGTATTTTTGTTGTTTTCACTGATTCCTTCAGTACAACTTTGACTTCTTGCTTCAGTACCATTGGTTTTTGATTATATGCCACCTCTTAAAATGGATGAACATTGATAAATTTTTTTTTTTTTAGTACAGTGACTCTGTATTCCTTCCATCTGTTTTTGACTTTCCTGCATCATTCAATGTTCTGCCTACAGAATCTTTCAATATTGCTACTCAAGGCTTGAATTTTTTCTTCAGTTCTTTCAGAGAACTGAAATGCTTGAGAAATGCTGAGCGTGTTCTTCCCTTTTGATTTTCTAACTCCAGGTCTTTGCTCATTTCATTATAATAATTGAATTTGTCTTCTTGAGCTGCTCTTTGAAATTTTCTGTTCAGCTCTTTTATCTTATCATTTTTGACATTTGCTTTAGCTTCTCTCCGTTCAAGGGCAAGTTTCAAAGTCTCTTCTGATACCCATTTTGGTCTTTTCTTCCTTTCCTGCCTTTTAATGACCTTTTGCTTTCTTCATGGATATATTCTTGATGTCATCCCACAGTTCCTCTGGGTTTTGGTCATTGGTGTTTAATTTATTAAATTTATTCCTTAGATGGTCTCTAAATTCAGGAAGGATATAATCAAGGTAATAAACATAAGTAAATATCTTTCTGGTATTCTTTGCTTTCAGCTAAGATGTATCTGGTAGACTTGTTTTAATTGTCTTCAGCTTCAACCTGAACTTGCATATGAGCAGTTTGATGGTCAATTCCACAGTCAGCTCCTGGCCTTGATTGAGCTGAAGATACTGAGTTTCTCCATCACTCTTTCCACAGATATAGTCACTCTGATTCTTGTGTACTCCATCTGGTGAAGGCCATGTATATAGCCTCCATTTATGTTGTTGAAAAAAAGGTATTTGCGATGAATAAATCATTGGTCTTGCAAAATTCTATCATGTGATATCCAGCATTATTACTGTCACCAAGGTTACGTTTTCCAACTACTGGTGATTTTCAACTTTTGCATTCCAATCACCTGTGATAATCAACGCATCTTGACTGTATATTTGGTCAATTTCAGACTGCAGATAGTGATAAAAATCTTTAGTTTCCTCATCTTTGGCTTTGGTGGTTGGTGTGTAAACTTGAGTAATAATAGTATTAACCAATCTTCCTTGTAAGTGTATGGATATTATCCTATCACTGACAGTGCTGTAGTTCAGGATAGATCTTGAAACATTCTTTGCAACAATGAATGCCACACCGTTCCTCTTCAATTTGTCATTCCTGGCATAGTATATCATATGGCTGTCTGATTCAGAATGGCCAAAACCAGTCCATTTCAGCTCACTAATAATGCCTAGGATAGCAATCTTTATGCATTCCATTTTATTTTTGACAACTTCCAGTTTTCCTAGATTCATACTTTATACATTCCATGTTCCGATTATTAATGGATGTTTGCATCTGTTTCTTCTCATTTTGAGTTATGCCATATCAGCAAATGGAGGTCCCAAAAACTTTACTCCATTGATATCATTAAGGTCAACTCTACTCTGAGGAGGCAGCTCTTCCCCATTCGTATTTTGAGTGCCTTCCGACCTGAGGGACTCAACTGCCAACACTATATCAGATATGTTTCAGGGCTGTTCATAAATTTTTCTAGTAATATATCAGACAGTGTTTTACTGCTATTCATAAGGTTTTCACTGACCAATTCTTTGATAAGTAGATGGCCCATTCCTTCTTCCAAGTCTGTCTTAGTCTGGAAGCTCTGTTGAAACCTGTCCACCATGGGTGACCCTGCTGGTATTTGAAATACCAGGTGGCATTGTCTTCAGCCTCACAGCAACATACAAGCCACCACAATATGATAAACTGACAGATGAGTGATGGATATTACAGGTAGGTAGCTTTAAATTTCATGAGGTCTGTAAACAATTGTAGAGATAGGTATTTTCTTTTTTGAGTAATTGTTGACTGGTGACCAATGGCTAAGACTAAGAAGACCACCTTTTGGAAGGACATGTTAACCTGATCTTCACTTTCACAGTGAAAAAGAGAACTTGACTAGGCTGAACAAAGATTAACTTGTCTGTGTTTCTGTTCTACTGATGGTTGCCATCAAGTTGACTCTGACTAATGGTGACCCTGGTATGTATCAGTATAGAACTATGACCCATAAGTTTTCAATGTCTAATTTCTAAGAAGTAGATCTCCAGGCCTTTCTTCTGAAGAACCTCTGGGTTGACTTGAACTTCCAGCCTTTCAGTTAGTATGTTAACTGTTTGCACCACCCAGGAACTCTACTGGTGGTACATAGAACTGAGTAATCACACATTGGCAAATATATTGATGCTGGGTTACTATAGTCTGATGTATTTGTCTGTGTGGAGCCCTGAAGCAGATCCACCTTCATAAACAGCTTTATCCCTGAATGAAGAGGATAATCTTGTCAGTCATCCTAGGAGGAACAGATCCCAGATGGCCTTGGAGGAAAGAAAGGGGAAAATTTCTTTTTCTTTCTGAGTTTTGCTGATACTTGGGGACCTGAACTTTGATAAGGGAAAATATATTTGGAGTATTCCTAATCATTCATGTAAACTGGCCAGAGCTAAACAGAAATGAAGCAGAAGCAAGACAGAGAGAATTATAAAGATGGATGTACGGGGACCAGGAGAAGTCACATATAGTTGCAGTTGTAAATTGTTTTCTGTAATATAGCTTATTAAAAGTTACAGTCTATTTTCAACGGTGTTGAAGGAATTTAGGGGTCTAGGCCTTGCTTGGGAAAGAGTGGCAAAGAGAGATCAGCATTTCTGTTTGTCTTAGGCATGAATGAGGATAATATGGGGAGCCACCAGATGAGAATAGACATGCCCAGAGAAAGAGAGTTTTCGTGAAGGGCAATAGAGTAGCAGACAAGGTTAGTATGGAAGGGTGTGGGATAACCTGCCCTGAAGGCTTGTGAAACAGTATCTTAGGACTTCCCTAAATAATAGACACTCTGAAGGCAGCTAAGTTCTGTGTAGGCAGGAAGAGGACTCACTCATAATTTGTACATTAGTTTATAGTCAAAGACTGATATATACTTTTATATTAATATTAAAATTAATAATTGTCCCTGATAACACCCCAGTTTTCAGCAAACAGGAGTGAGCAGCTAGCCTGGGATCAAAAATGTGCGATGAATAATTACATACACAAAATAAAAATAAGAATTAGGGAAAAAATATTTTCATTTGGCATTTATAATTTGTTTACTGAGCAATTCCATTATATTTTAAGGTGAAGAAATTTTTCAGAATTCAAACTCAAAATCAGAAAAATCTGACTGGATTGACTTACAAGTATGTTTTCAATAATTCATACTCGATGATGTCAAATCCTTATGAATATAAACCAAAAACCCACACTGCCATCAAGTTGATTCCAAATCATAGCAACCCTATAGGACAGAGTAGAATTGCCCTACAGTGTTTCCTAGGCTGTAAACCTTTATGGAAGCAGATTGCCTCATCTTTCTCCCAGAGAGCAGCTGGTGGGTTAAAACCACTAACCTTTTTGGTTAGCAGACAAATGTTTTAACCACTGTGCTACAAGACCTCCTTTTACGAATATAGGGACTATATAAATATTTATATAGGGACTATATAAATAATAAATAAATACCTGATTCTTTTTCCACAGTTGCTCTTTCTTTCTCCTCTTCTCTTATTTCATCTTCTGCATTAAGTAAGTCTAATACAAGGTCACTTACAGTCTTATAATTCTCTCCAGTTGTTAAGATTTTACTCTGAACTGTTTGTTTTACCAGCCTTCTACTGAAGCCCATTTCCAGAGCAGCTTTAACCACAGGTATATTCATCATGACTGCATCTTCTGAATGGTTTTCTCCAGGTCCAAAGTGAATAACTATTTGGAACAAATTATTTAACACCTATTAGCATAATCTGTATATTTTCTTAATTGAAAGTTACTGCAATAAAAAAAATGTATAGGCATAATTTTGTGTAAATTTGTTCAATTTAAAATAGTGATATATGCATTATCTGCCATAATTGGGTATTTTGTATATATATGTATGTATGTATGTATACGTTTTAGAGAAGGAAACAATGTTGGAGATCACTTTCCTTTCCTTATCATAACATTTATCCTATCTGTGTATTTGTCTGTATCCCTTATAGTATTAGTTCATGAGAGTAGTATCTCCTGCTTGCCATTGTTTGCTCAGAACAGCAAATATGCAATAAATATTTATTGAATTGAACACTAGATAATGGAGTAGAAGAGCTTGTTGAAATACTGGTTCTGACACCTTTTATATTTAACATGATGGGCAAGTCACTTAACCTCTCTGAGCCTCAGTACTACTGGAGTAGTACTTTCTACTCTCTCCATTTCATAGAATATATGAGTGACCTGTCATAGTGCATCTATTCTCAAACAGTAGTTCAAGAAGAGGGGCTAGACGGATTGTATGTAGTTTATTTTAACTATAAATTCCCAAACGCTACCTTTAGATACTAAAGTGTTGAAGTGTTAAGAAGTGAAGATGTTACTTTGAGGACTAAGGTACAGCTGACCCAAGCCATGGTATTTTCAGTTGCCTCATATGCATATGAAAGTTGGACAATAAATAGGAAGACCAGAGAAGAATTGATGCCTTTGAATTGTAGTGTTGCCAAAGAATACTGAAAACACCATGGACTGCCAGAAGAACAAACAAATCTGTCCTGGAGGAAGTGCAGCTGGAATGCTCCTTGAAAGCGAGAATGGCCAGATTTCATCTCCCCTACCTTGGTCATATTGTCAGAGGGGACCAGTCCCTGAAGAAGGATATCATGCTAAGTAAAATAGAGTGTCAGTGAAGAAGGGGAAGCTGCACAATGAGATGGATTGACACACTGGCTGCAATGATGGGCGCAAGCATAGCAAGGATTGTGAAGATGACACAGGACCATATAGTGTTTCATTCTGTTGTACACAGAGTCAGATCTGACTCCATAGCACCTAACAAGGATAATGCACCCTTACATGTTGATTCAATTCAATAGGTCTAAAGCAAAGATTAGAAATCTGTAATTTTTAAAAAAAGTTCTCCAGGCAATTTGACATGTACTGAGGTTTGAGAAATACCAACTTAATCTCTTTGAAAATGCTTTGTAAGTTGTCAAGTATAATGCAAATGTACCTTATTATAAACTTTCTATCTTAACAGTACCAAGTGGTTCTATTTAAATGTAGTAATTATTATATTATACATACTTGGTGACTCTGCATTTTCATCTTCTGGAGTATCTGAAGTGGATAACAGCTGCAGAAAAAATACACATGCATTGAAATATAAATCTTATCCTATCTATTACAGTAAAAATGGTCAACAGACCTAATTTATTCAGTTTATCACAAACTGACTTGCTTAATGGCAAATTAGATTTTTTAAAGTCAAAAGCAATTATTTCCTTTACATTCAACAGTTATTTCCTAAGCGTTTCTTCATCTGTGTGTATGTTTAACAAGTGAAATCTATTTTCATTAAGGCAAAAAGAGCTACACCTTTTCAGTGATCCATGAGATACTCATTGTTCACCTTTCACCTCTGGATCATCCTTTGGGATTTTGGACCCTCTATCAGTTCTGTTGACAATAGCTAAGAAGTGTTTGATCCTCAAACTATTATGTAAGTTCTTAGTTGCTTTTCCAGAAAGATTGGAAATGGCAATAAAATTCTCTTTCTCAAATCCATTTAAGAAAAATTTATATAGTAAAACTATTAAATGCTACTACCCCAGCCATTTCTTCCCTCCAGTAGTTTAATTTCAAGGCTTAGAAATCCTATGAGGCAGTTCTACTCTGTCCTGTAGAGTCTCTATGATTTGGAATTGACTTGACAACAGTGGGTTTTTGGTTTTTAACCAATAATTTAAAAATAAACAACACTTCCTACCTGTTCAAGTAGATGAGGGTGACTGGCTTGAACTCTACTTATGAACTCCTGTCCTTTAATTCGTATCAAGTACTCACATCTAAAATGTAAGAGGAAAATAAAGTTGAGGGAGTTACTTTATAATGGAATGAAAATTTTAATAACATAAGTTCCTCCTCTCTACGTATTCATCCCATTTCAAATTGGGTTACATATTCGCCTCAAATCATAGAATCATTTAGGATTATTGATTCTAAACTTAGAAGTTAGAAGAATAAATAAATCCTAGCCCAATCTACCACTCATCTGTCAGTTTGTCATACTGTGGTGGCTTGTGTGTTGCTGTGAGGCAGAAGCCTATGCCATTGGTGTTTCAGACACTAGCAGGGTCACCTTTGGTGGACAGGTTTCAGCGGAGCTTCCAGATGAAGACAGGCTGGGAAGAAGGATGGGGCCAACCACTTATGAAAAAACTAGCCACTGAAAACCTTTTGAACGTCAGTGAAATGCTATCTGGAAATACTGGAGAACTTTAAGAATAGCCATAAAACATTGTCTGATATAGTGCCAGAAGATGAGCCCCTCAAGTTGGAAAGCACTTAAAGTATGACTAGGGAAGAGCTGCTTCCTCAAAGTAGAGCCAACCTAAACGTGGATGGGGTAAAGCTTTCAGGACGTTGATTTGCTGATGGGACATGACTCAAAATGGAAAGAAACAGCTGCAAGTATCCATTAATAATCAGAACATAACAACACAATACACTGCTATGGAGTCAGATCCGACTCATAGCAACCCCTCCTTGGGTTTCCAAGGCAGTATCACTACAGAAGTAGATTACCCAACCTTCCTTCTGGGGAGTGACTGGTGGGTTTTAACCGCCAGCCTTCTGGTTAGCAGTCAAATGCCTTAGGCACTATGCCACCAGAGTTCCCAATCAGAACATGGAATTATGAAATAAGAATTTAGGAAAATAGGGAGTTGTAAAAAATGAAATGGAACAGAGAAAGATCAATATCCTAGGCATTAGTAAGCTGAAATGGACTGGTATTGGCCATTTAAATCAGACAATCATATGCTCTACTATGCCAGGAATGACAAATTGAAGAGGGATGGCATTGTGTTCATCATCAAAAAGCACATCTCAAGATCTATCCTGAAGTATGGTGCTGTCAGTGATAGGATAATATCCATATGCCTACAAGGAGCTCTGGTAGTGTAGTGCCTAAGTCACTTGACTGCTTACCAGAAGGCTGGTGGTTCAAACCCACCAGCCACTCCTTGGAAGGAAGGTTGGGCAATCTGCTTCTGTAGTAATACCATCTTGGAAAACCAAGGAAGGGTCGCTGTGAGTCAAGTCCAACTCAATGGCACATAACAACAACAAGATCAGTTAATACTACTGTTCACATTTACACACCAACTAGTAAAGCCAAAGATGAAGAAATTGAAGATTTTTACTAACTTCTACAGTCTAAAATTGACCGAACATGCAATCAAGATGTATTGATTATTGCTGGTGATTGGAATGAGAAAGTTAGAAACAAAGAAGCAATGGTGGTTGGAAAATATGGCCTCGATGATAGGAATGACACTAGAGATCACATGATAGAACTGTGCAAGACCAATGACTTATTCATTGCAAACACCTTTTTTTTCAGCAGCATAAATGGTGATGATACACATGGACTTTACCAGAAGGACTACACAGAAATCAGATTGACTACATCTGTGGAAAGAGGCTGTGGAGAAGCTCAATACCATCAGTCAAAATATGTCCAGGAGCTGACTGTGGAATGGACCATCACCTTCTTGTATGCAAGTTCAAGTTGAAGCTAAAGAAAATTAAAATAAGTCCATTAGGGCGAAAATACATCCCTGATTATATCCCACCTGAATTTAGAGACCATCTAAAGAACAGATTTGACACACTGAACACCAATGACTGAAGAGCAAATGAGTTGTGGGATGACATCCAGAACATCATACATGAAAAAGAGAAAAGTTCATTAAATATCAAGCACTCAGAAAAAGATAAAAATTGGAGATCTTGGATAGAATTGGAGGAAAAATGTGGAACAAAATTCAAAAACACAAAAATGACCAGAATTACTGATTAGATAGAGACTGGTAGAACCCACAAGACTATGGTCCCGCGTTATTCTTCAGGCCTGGAACTGAACTTACTTCCATGGATTAGCTCTCAGGCAAACAGTAGAAAGGCCTGCAAACAGAACACCTATTCCAGGGAAATGCACCCACCTACCCTAGGAAGATGCCCCCCTTGGATCCATCAACTGTGAGACACCAGACAGGTATCATTTGCATAGTGGGAAAGCTGGAAAGACAGGAATGCATAAGAAGGACACAGGGAGGTAGTGGTCACAGGGAGGAGATGGGAGGAGAGCTTTTTATTGGGATTATAATCGGCTGTGAAACGAAATGTGCATGAACTGGTGAGAGTAAAACAAATCAAGCAGATTACAAAGCATGTAAATTTGCACCCAAATCACAATGAAAAAAAATTTTTAAAAAGTCATTAAAAAGACAGGAAAGGAAGAAAAGACCAAAATGGATGTCAGGAGAGACTCTGAAAATTGCTTTTGAATGGAGAGTAGCTGAAGTGAATGGAAGAAATTCTGAAATAAAGAATTGAACAGAAGATTTCAAAGGGCAGCTCAAGAAGGCAAAGTAAATTATTATAATGAAATGTGCAAAGACCTGGAGTTAAAGAACCAAAAGGAAAGAACATGCTCAGCATTTCTCAAGCTGAAAGAACTGAAGAAACAAGCTCTAGAATTGCAATATTGAAGGATTCTGTGGGCAAAATAGCACTTCTGGTAGTGTAGTGCCTAAGGCATTTGACTGCTAACCAGAAGGCTGATGGTTCAAACCCACCAGCCACTCCTCAGAAGGAAGATTGGGCAATCTACTTCTGTAGCCATACAGCCTCAGAAACCCAAGGAGGGGTCGCTATGAGTTGGATCTGACTCAACGGCAGTGAGGTTGGTTTTTTTTTTTTTTTTTTTTTTTATGGGCAAAATATTGAATGATGCAGGAAGTGCCAAAAGAAGGTGGAAGGAATACACAGAGTCACTGTATCAAAAAGAATTGGGCCATGTCCAGCTATGACAGGAGGTAGCATGTGATCAAGAACAAATGGAATTGAAGAAGTCCAAGCTGCATTGAAGGAATTGGTGAAAAACAAGGCTGCAGGAGTTGACAGAATGCCCACTGAGTTGTTGCAACAAACTTGTGTAGTGCTGGAGGCACATACTCATTTATGACAAGAAATTTGGATGGCAGCTACCTGGTGAACTGACTGGCAGAGATTGATATTTGTGCCCAGTCCAAAGGAAGGTGATCCTGTTAACACAATGTGGAAATTACTGAACAATATCATTAATATCACATGCAAGTAAAAGTTTGCTGAAGAACTCAAAAAAGGTTGCAGCAGTATATTGACAGGGAACTTCCAGAAATGCAAGATGGATTCAGAAGAGGACACGGAACAAGGGATATCATTGCTGCTGTCAGATGGATCTTACCTGAAAGGAAAGAATACCAGAAAGATGTCTACCTATATTTTATTGACTATGCAAAGGCCTTCAACTATGTAAATGATAACAAATTATGGATAACATTGCAAAGAATGGGAATTCCAGAACACCTATTTGTGCTAATGAGGAACCTGAACACAGACTAAGAGAATGTGGTAACAAGGGGTTACTACACAGTTTAAAATCAGGAAGGGTGTGTGTCAGGGTTGTATCCTTTCACCATACATATTCAATCTGTATGCTGAGCAAATAATCTAAGAAGCTGGATTATATAAAAAAGAATGCGCCATGAGAGTTGGAGGAAGACTCATTGATAACCTGCGATATGCAGGTGACACAGCCTTGCTTACTGAAAATGAAGATGACTTGAAGTATTTACTGATGAAGACCAAAGACCACAGTGTTCAGTATGGATTACATATCACCACAAAGAAAACAAAAATCCTCACAACTGGACCAATAAGTGAACATAATGATAAATGGAGGAAAAAATTGAAGTTGTCAGGGACTTCATTTTACTTGGATCTACCATCAACACTTATGGAAGCAGCAGTCATGAAATGAGATGTCATAATGCACTGGGCAAATGTGCTGCACAATACATATTTAAAATGTTAAGAAGCAAAGATACCATTTTGAAAATTAAGGTGCAACTAACCCAAGCTATGGTATTTTCAGTCACCTCATGTACATGTGAGAGCTGGACAATGAATAAGGAAGACGCAAGAAGAGTTGATGCCTTTGAATTATGGTGTTGGCAAAAAATACGAAAAATATCAAGGATCATGTGGATGGAGCACGATCAATCAGGCAGTGTTTCGTGCTGTTGTACATGAGGTTTCTATGAATTGGAGCCAATTCAATGGCATCTAACAACAACAACCCAATATGAGATGATTCTTTTGTTTCTTTTTCTTTTGAAATTTTTTTCCAAAAACTATCTGGTAAGTATTCTATAATGGAGTCAGAGGCCCTTTCATGAGTTTTAAAATTTGCTTTTTAAGATGCTTTTTCCCAGAGCTAACATAAATTTTATTTACTACTAATTCCTTATTCAAAAAGATTAATGTTTTATGAAATTTATCTTACTGTTTTTACCAAGATATATTATGCTTCAGCTAATTTTGAAAATACCTAAATGTGTGTCATCATTTGTGTAGTGCCAACCCACCATTTGTGGACTGCTACATGTTTTAAATGAATATAAGCATACATATAACCACTTGGCTATTTACCACGTGGGAAGTTAACAAGAGGTATGAGATACTACAGTCAAAAGCAAGCTGATGTAGACAGGAGGAAGCCTATGTATAAATGATCAAAAACTGATATTTTTCTTCCATATCTCCAAAATTTTACATCTTATACATCTCCTAGGCATAATAACTTAGAAAGAAAATACACTAATCAATAGTTAACCTTTTCAAAAGGCATTCTGAATAAGTTGAATCTTTCATAATTTGAATGATTTGGTGTTTTAATTTTTTCTTTACTATAATACATGAATATGTGTTGTGCACATAGAGAATCCTATCACCATGTTGTCAGTAATATTAAATTAAAAATTAATGTGAATTTTTCCTATGTTTTATCTAAAACAGAGACAAGCACTGTTCTTTGTTCTGCTTTTAAATCAAAAGGTAATGACTCCAGTATGGTGATGTTATAATGGCATTCTTTGGAGATGTGTGCTGAAGTATTTAGGGGTGAAATGCCATGCTGTCTATAACTTATTTTTAAATGGTTCAGGGGAAGATAATAGAGAAAAGAAATAATGAAAATAAGTTAGAATGCCAGGTTTAGTAACTGTTTTGGATTGAATTGTGTCTCCTAAAAAAATGTGTTATATATCCTACCTTCTATGCTTGTGGTTATAATCGCATTTAGGAATGTATTGTTTTGTTATGTTAATGAGACAGGACTAGTGTAGAGTGTGCTTTCAGTTAATTTCTGAGATATAAAGAGATTAAACAAGCAAGAGAAAGAGGCAGAAATGGGAGAAGAGCAGATGCCTAGCCACATGAAGATTGCCCAGGAGCAGAAGTTCAGAGATAAGGACCTTTCTCCAGAGCTGATAAGAGAAAGCCTTCCCCTAGAGCCAGCACCCTGAATTCAGACTTTTAGACTCCTAAACCGTAAGAAAATAAATTTCTATTTGTTAGAGCCATCCACTTGTATTTCTGTTGTGGCAGCACTAGATAACTAAGACAGTAACCAGCATTCAATCATACTGAGTTTTGACCATGACAATAGGCAATCTACCTGAATTAGATGGAAAAAAGAGAATGCAAATAAGTGTAAAATAATCAGAAGTGTAAGACATAACAATAAAATACTATATAGTGATTAAAACAGATGAAGTGATTTTGTATTCACCCTGACCAGCCTATTTAATAGTGGAACCTTCTGCTACTTCCAATCCATGTTACCCTGCTCACCTTTTTCTCTTTTTCCATCACGCTTATTATCTTTCAAATATGTTATATAACTTATTTGTTTATTTTTTAGTAATTGTCCTCCCTCACTATAAAATAAGTTGGTGTATGAAACCAAAGGTCTTTGTTTTATTCAACTGTGTCTTTTAAGCACCCACAACAGTGCCTAGTGTTCTAATAATACTGTTGAATTTTGAATGAATGGAAATACATCCAAGACATAATGTTGACTAAAAGAAGTTTCAAAACTATATATATTAATATATATATAAATTATATATTGTATATAAAAATTTATATATATATAATTTATGTAAAATTACATACATTTGTCTATATATGTACATATAGCCTCGGAAACCCTATGGGGTAGTGCTACTCTATCCTATAGGGTTACCATAAGTCAAAATTGACTCACCGGCACACAACAAGAACATAAATATTTGAAGGGATGTTCACTAAAATGGTAACCTTGGTCATCTTTAGGTGATGGGATTTCTGAGCATTTTTATTTTTTGTCTCTGTACTTTTCTGCAATGTATGATTGTATTTTTATAATGTGCATGCATTTTTCTATTTTTAAATGTTTAAATTCCAAATATATTTCTTAAATTTTCATCAAAACCTTTTAAATCATTATTTTTCTTTGTAACTCACATAAAACCTATTCACAAATGTATTTTTGAAACAAAGACAGAGTAAACAGCTGATTGTAAGGTGAACACATATAGCCCACCCCTTATAATCACAAAATTTGCAGAGAATTTGAGAACAATTACCTTGGAAACCACTTGGCATGTTCTATCCATGGATCGTCTCCAGATTCCCAACACCTCAGTCCACCATCACAGCAAAAGCATTTGACATCATCACTATGACCTAAAATTAATTTGGGACCAAAACTTATGAATACATATAACTTACCAGTAAAATTTATAATGTAAAATATATTGAATATTTTTTGTTATTATTTTCTTACCCACATAATAAAAACCAGCACTTGCAAGCTGCTCAGGAAGAACTGGAACACTAGATGGCCAGTTATAGAATGTTTTAAACCGAGCTGCCTGTGTCTGCATGCTCAGGTTAGAAACAGTGTATCTCAAAGTTTCTTGAAGCCGATTTTCTACAAAGGGGCAGTTGGGAAAATGTCTCAGGTGTTCTGACATAGCATCATCCTTCAGTTCCCAATTGCTCAATTTTCCACCACAGGCAAAGCAAGCTACTCTGTCTCCAGGTCCTATATAGTAGAAGCCTGCTTTTGCCAGATCTGTTGGTGACAGAAAGGTCAGTGGCCACATCTGAAAAGTAACTAATCTGGCTTTTTCAGTATTCATTGCACAATTGTAGGGACTTGTCCTCAAGACAGAAAAAGTTTGATTTGCACTGGAATTTACAGAATTTGATGGAAAGCTTGAATAAGAGCCACTAAAATATCCACTGTTTTCCAGACTTGGTAGTAATGAATGTGTGGAGTTCATTACTGAAGAAGAAAAAACAGACTGAGAGGGGGCCCCCAGACTGTTAACTGAACTTAGATTCTGAATAAAGCTACAGCTGGGATACAGCTGTTTATGCTTTTCAATAGCATTGTCTCCTTGTTTCCAGTTATCCAGCATCAGACCACAACAGAAGCATTTGACCTTGTCGTTCACACCAGTGTAATAAAAACCAGCACGAGCAAGACTCCTTTCTGAGATGGGAACTCCGGTGGGGAAAGTCGAATAGGTAGATATTCGGTATAGTTCACATGAAAAGTCGTATTTCAATTCAGACGTGTTGGTGCTTTTCATCAAATTTGGTGAGAATTTTCTATTTTCCATGTTCATAGTGAAACTGATAGGGAGGAAAAGGGACTAGCCTTTCTCTGGGGAGGTAATTTTGTGCATGGCTTTTGATTTTATCATTTTAGTACTAGGATGAATACCTAGAACAGCAATCTTTCCTTCTTTTCTTTTTTAAATTTAGGTATTCAGCGTGGAGAGATTCCTACATCCTATACTGATACACCTTTAAGGGACAGTTATTCTTTTTCTGGCACCTTTGTATAATCTTTATGCATATGCAAATGTATGTAAACATGATACCACATAGTTACATGGTAGAAATTGAAACTCTTCATAGAAGTGTAGAGTGTTTTAGGTCATCAGGATGTCATTTAGTGTCAGGCATCTCCACAGTTAGGTCAACTTCTCCAGGCCACTAGAATGCTTCAGTGACATTCCACTAGCCTGAAGATAAAATGTCTGACTCACGCAGCTAGCTTCTTTTCACGATGGAAAGGTATGCTCCGTAAGTGTTCTACAACAAAAATATTCAGATTATGCTTACTTTGCCTTTTGTAGCCCCCCCCCCAAAAAAAGCATAAGCCCTATCTCAAGAATGGAAAAGAGTACATTACCATATATTTCACCATTCCTAAGACCCATGTTTGAATATTCCTGTTAGTGAAAGGCATCTTACAATTACTGGCATATCATATTTTAATTAGCAGCATTTTTTATTTCTTAGTGGTACTTAAAACAAGGTGTCTTAGAATTGATATCTTAGATTCAATGAAATATGGTATATCCAGATCTTTCCCAAATTAAGTGATTGGTATTCTCACAGTCATTTTAGTAGGAAAAATAAAGGAACCTAAGATATCCCTCTAAGTAAAAAGATTAAGTAGTAGCAGTGTTGGCTGATATATCTTGAAACCTGATTTTAAGTGATTATTATCTTATACATCTTAAACTTGATTTTAAGATTTACTAGGTAATAATTACTTCCTCATAGATAATCAAGAACATAGTTGTTTAGTCCTAGTGGTACCATTAGAACTTGGTAAATTAAAAATCTTACTTTAAATAAGATTGTATTAAACACTGTCTAAATTTTGTTTCTAAATAAGCTTGTTCATTTATTAAAATTTAACAACTTGGCCATCATTATCATTCTCATCATCCTCTGAGATAATAGACCATTTGAACAAGCTAAATTTTAGACTTTTAAAATATTATCAGTAGTCATGGAAGTCATTGGATAGTTTTCTTTACCAGTCATCATGCTTATCTTTACTACTTTCTCTAAATTTGTTGTACCTATCAAAACATTTTATTCTTGACATTTCTTTGTCATTGTTGAAGTCTTTTAACATGTCAAAGATTTCATTTGCATATATGTCTAATTTAGCAGAGAGTTGAATATTAATTCTCATTTCTAGATAACTGCCATTCATTATTAAATTTTACCAGAGGTGCTTCACCCTGTCTACACAGCAGCCAATGAAAGGATGCCTAGCCAACTTTGAAGAGTGTTTCAACAATATGCTCCAACTACAATCACTTCTCCTTCCACTTTCAAATTCAGAATCAAACTCATTACTTTACAGTTATCCCTCACAGAATTAAATCATATTTTACAAATAAACATTCTTTGGATATCAAAAACTCCAGTAACTACTTATATTTTAATTCATGCACAAAACTACCTCCCGGAGAATAGACTAAGTCCCTTTTAAGGGTTTTAGGCCTCCATTTTGAGATATTCTGAGTTATAGAAGAAACAAACAAAAATCTCAAGTAGAACAGTTCACTTCGTTTATAAAACCTGAAAAAAAAAAAAAGATGGTTTTATAAGTCATATATTTCACAGATATTTCTTTTTTTGATATTTTCTCCAAAATGGAGCTACTCATATTTACAGAATATTTACAGTTTATGTAAGGTTCTATGGTAAGCACTGTAGGCAATGAGAAATCCCAGAAGAAGAGCAGAAGCCTCAAACTGATGGCTAGTAGAAGTATTATGTTTGGCTTGCACAGAAATGGACCACAGTATTTTACTCATTTCTTTTAATTTACAATTTGGAAATAATTTTAGCTTCAGAGAAAATGTACCAAAAATAATTCAGAGTTCTAAATAAACAATAATAATAATACAGAGTTCCACATACCCTGCACCCAGCTTCCCTAAAGTTAACTTCTTACATAACGAAAGTACAATTCTAGAAACATTAGTTGTTAGCTTGCATTGATATAATGCTGTTAATTTAATCTCTGTTCCTCATTTGAATTTCAAAAATTTTCCAAGTACTAAGTTCCTTCTTGGACCACAATAGTTTGGGCTTTTTCCATTAACTGCCAGTAATTTTAAAAAAGAAATTCCCATAGAATTCTAGATTTCAAGCTTCTTTTGAAAAATCAGAAGCTCTGAAAATACTTGGCCTATATCCCTGCATGGCAACAATTAGCTAGAGTCGAGTACTGGCTATACCCTCTGGACAGGGCAGGTGCTTTCCATAATTTGATTCCCGGATAACACTGAGCTGGTATTTATGTTTCTCTTCAGTAGAAGTAAGATAAAAATGAAAAGTATATGAGAAGTAGCAAAAATGAATGGTAGACTAAAAGAGGCATGTGCTTTGAAAAAAAGAAAATGAGAATCACATTTCTTTGTGGAAATGGAGAATATTCTTACATATTAAATATATAAACAAAATGTGCTTTTGTTTAAAAGAGACACCAACACTTTGCTTATTTCTATCACCTACCTGGCCTCTGTATGCATTTAAGTTTGCAACTCCTTACACAGATACTACCCTAAAGAACCTTTGGTGTGGAAATAAGACATGTGTTTATGGAAATACAAGCAACAAATA
>NW_006921734.1:7537315-7550772 GCF_000298275.1 Orycteropus afer afer
TCGGACTCCACCTTGGCTCGCACTTCACCACCCCTCAGTAATTTTGCTCAGCCCTAGTCAGCTCTCTCTAGGAGCTCTGGTAGCATAGTGCCAAAGGCACTTGACTGCTAACCAGAAGGCTGGCGGTTCAAACCCACTAGCCACTCCTCGGAAGGAAGGTTGGGCAATCTACTTCCATAGTGATACCGCCTCGAAAACCCAAGGAGGGGTCGCTATGAGTCGGGTCCGACTTGACGGCACATGACAACAAGAGTCAGCTCTCTAGCCTACTGCTCTGTGCAACTCTTCTAAACCTCCAGAGATCCTCTCAGACTTTCTCACTGCTCCCTATCTCACTTTCAGCTAATTTTGCCTCCTACTTCCCAGAGAATTGAGCAGTAATCCTTTTACATTCTCAAATCCATGCCTTTCTTGTTCACAACCTACTTGCTGCCTCAGTAAAAAAAAAAAAAAAAAACACTTGCCCCTTTTTGAGATCCCTTCCTCTCCCACTGCCTCAGAAATCTTGCTCCTAACCCCTTCCCCTTATTTATTTTTTAAACTCTCTAATGGCTCTTTTCCCTCAACGTGACAATCATGCTTAAGACTGTCTTAGTTTTAAAATGCAAAGAAACAAAATCTTCTTGCAATCCCATTTAATATTCTAGCCAGTACCCTATATCTTACCTTTCCTTCATAGCCAAGCAAACATAAACAGTTTCTACAGTTGATATTTCCATCTTTTCCTTCTCATTTCTTTAAGCCACTACAACTGGCTTTAGTCAGCACAATTTGTAACTACTCTCTATATTGATTCCCATGGTTTCTTTGGAAAAACCAATAGAAATGTTTGCATCTGACAATGACAGTTTTTGCCTACACCCTCTTTGATAGCCTCTCCTTTGGCTTCTCAATTCTTTCACTCTCAGAATTCTTCTTTCCTTTTAGTAGGGTCCTTGTAAGTCAAAATCAACTCCACGGCAACGGTTTTTTTATGGGTTTCCTCTCAAATTGACTCAGGTCCCCAGCCTCTTCTGTGCTCACTCTATCATTTGTGGTGGGCAATTGACCTGATCTCAAGGCTGTTGGGTGTCCGCACCCTCTAGGGCACTGAGCATATCCATCTCTCTGACATAATATTCATATCTGACAAAAAATAAACCAAATGAACTGTTGTCCACTCCATTCTAACTCATACGGACCCTACAGGAGAGAGTAGGACTGACCCATATGGTATACAAGGCTGTAATCTTTACAGAAGCAGACTGCCATATCTTTCTCCTGCAGAACCACTGACCTTTTGGTTAGCAGCCAAGTGCTTTAACCTCTGTGCCACCAGGACTTTTAAATATATATATATATATAATCTCTAATACCAAAGAGTATATGTGCTTTTTCTTTCTGCTTCCTCCTAGACTATGAGCGCTATCAGAGCAGGAACTATATTACCTCTCTCTACTGCCTTCCAGCATCCACAGGGACTAGTATATAATGTATGTAGATGTTAATGACTTTTTTTGAAGAAGTGAACATTAGCAAACTTGACTGAGCCCTGTATGAAGACAGTACCCTCATTTGCATGGTATTAAGGACTTCGATTTTACATTGAGGGCTACAAAATTTGCTCAGTCTGGTCTAATATCAGGCTTGGAGTCAGATATCTTGGGTTTACCATTCAGTCATGCCTTATCAAGTGTATAACCTTGAACAAGTAAACCTATATGTGCCTTGTTTCCTTATTGCCAAACAGAGATCATTATACCTGGTTCTAAGATTGTGACAACTAAATGTGAAAAATACTCATAAAATCTCTGGAACATTCCTAGCATACAGTACATTCCTAGCATACAGTAGTGCTAAAACCAAAAACCAAACTCACTGTCGTGGAGTCGGATCCTACTCATAGCAACCCCTTCTTGGGTTTCCGAGGCAGTAGCACTAGGGAGCTCTGGTAGCATAGTGGCTAAGACACTTGCCTGCTAACCAGACGGCTGGCGGTTCAAACCCACCAGCCACTCCTCGGAAGGAAGGTTGGGCAATCCTACTTCCGTAGTGATACTGCCTCGGAAACCCAAGGAGGGGTCGCTATGAGTCGGGGCCGACTCGACGGCACATAACAACAACAACAACAGCACTAGGGAAGTACATTGCCCAATCTCTTCCCATAGTACTGCTAGCAACACTTAAAGTTAGCAATAAACTATAGCAAATAAAGTTAACATTGTTAGTTCTGTAGCATCAGTTAAATATCTTCAGCAATTTAAAAGATTAAAAGAGTACTGCTGTGTTTCCATACTGATCACCAGGAAAATAGCAACACCCCCCCCAAAAAAAAAAAAAAACCACTGTCTTTCTGAGATTGCTTGGGGAACATTTCTCCGTTTGTTCAGTAAATATTTTATTGAGTCTTCCTGTGCTAAAGTTCTGCTTTAAGCTCCGTCCTGAAGCTTATTGGTTACCTTAAAGACCCAGTGATCCCTCTTGGTATTCGAATCAAGCCAAACGCCAAAGCTTTACTATTCCACTGGCTCACCTCAAAAGTAAAACCGACACTGAGCTTCCGGAGGAAAGCGTCCTAAGGATGCGGTACTACCAAGGTAGCGAGGGGACCAGCCCTCACCCTTCCCGGAACCCTGCTGCCGGTTCACCCTACCGCAAGTCACCTCTTCGCAGACGCAACAGCAGCCTCGCTGCGTGGATTGGCCGGAGGAGCGCATGGCACGCCCTGCAAGAGGCTCCCGCGCTCGCTCGGGACTCAATATTTTTTTGCCTGCCCCTGAAAGCCCTGCTGGCTAAGAAGCCGATCTGGAGCGGACTTCTGGGCCCTGGGGCGGTGTTTGATGAGCTTGCCACCCGGCTGACCCTCGTCCACTGCAGCTGCAGCCCTTGGGGGAACAGCAGGCTCGGCCGCGCCACGCACACCTCCCCTCGCCTGGAGCCGCAACTTCGGTCTTGGTGGGCTACCCGCGCGGGGAGAGAAAAGGTCTGCGCGCGTGCGCGTGCACTCGTGTGCACACACACGCGCACACACTCACATCACCCCTTGGCCGTGTCGTCACCAACCTGCTCTTCCGAGGCGGACGCGCGCCAGTACCGATGTTGCGAGTCTGCTTGGGTGACACCTGCCGCCGGAGCGGTTCCGGGCGGGTTGGAGCCTAGCTCTGCCTTTTAAATACTTCTTTGTCCTGCCCTCCTCCTCATTGGTTTGCATGTAAACTGGTGCTTTCCTCTTAGGATTTAGGGGAACTCCGGCGGTAATAACCACATATACTTCCCCTTAATCAGTGGCCTGGCAAACCCGCTCGGGGATTTCCATGACCCTAAAAGCGTGACTCTTTCTTAACTATGGACATCCGTGTGGCATTTACTGAAAGACCTTTGCTTCATTGCCCCTGGCTCAGTGGAAACCCTGATAAGATATGGTGAGGTGATCACTGGCCAGCCTAACGGGAAAAGGTCCATTCTCACCCCTACCCTACATAGCCCCTACACACTACATGTAAAATGTGTTAGGTTTTACAGTATTCTCCATCAGCTACCAAAAAAAGAAAGAAAGAAAGAAAAAAAAGCCCAATGTTCAAAACAAAACAAAACTGAAACTGAAATCTTTCTGATCTTCTGGTTTTTTACTTTTTATTCTGATCGAGAAAGTAAAGTATGGATAGAAACGTGGCGCTATGGAGAGGCATGTTTAGAATTACACGATTCTCTTTTTCTTATTATTTTTATGGTTTTAAAGATTCGTATTACCTTATTTGATTCCTCCCACCTCCTTTTGTTTGGCTGTTTTTATAAGTAGGGGGGACTGGATTGTTTTCTAAAAATCCACCTTTTAGCGTTTTTGTTTCACAGAAGTATCCACGTTTCAGTGACATTTTCATGTAAAGCCGGAAGTCTTTGATTCTACTGCACTACCATCTTTTCCTTGACTTTCCTTGCCTGAGCAATATATTTAGGCTTGTCAAGAAAATAGATGGATTCCCCATCTAACTTCCTTGTCTTCAGGTAGTAGATTGGGTAGATCCTAAAGATCCTGTAGATCAAAGAAATCGTGAACCCAAAGTACAGCTCACATACCTTGTGCAGGACTTCATCATCCTTGGAAACAAGAAGGGTGCCCAATCCCTCTCCAGGAGTCATCTCAGGAAGGTTTGGCTGCCCAGAGCATCTAGAGTTCAACTTGCAATTAGAAAGACTGTTTATCTGTCTTATGTGGAGATTTTTCAACATACTTTTGAGCCTGCTTAGTTCAAGACTTTTAAAACCATTTTCAACTCACCCTAAACACTATCTAAAATATTTTATGATCTTTACACATTTTTGATTGCGTACCCACCAAAAGAATTCTGGAAAACTATATTCCCTCCCACATTTTTAACATCAAACTGTGTTTTCATATATTGTCATCGTTGCAAAGGATATGCAAAATGTAAACAAAAATATTTTAGAATAAAATTGAAACAGTACCCTTTTAAATGTATTTAACCACCCAGTACTATGGAGTAAACTCCAACTCATGGAGACACCATGTGTGTCAGAGTAGACCTGTGCTCTTTCTTTCTTTTTTGTAGAAAATAATTTTTAATGTGTTTTCAGGGAAAGGTTAATTAGGTTCCCATTTAACAATTTCTGCAGAAATTGTTCAGTGACATTAGTTACATTTTTCACAATGTCAACATTCTCTTTAATGGTATTCTGGTTGTTCTGTTTCAGTACTCTAGATTCCCTGCCCCTTCGCTTCTCCATTGAAAAGATAATACATCAGCTGATCTTTAATAATTAGAAATATTATATTATTTGTTTTTAATATTCCATTTTTCCCCACAAAATTTTAATATGTGTATAGTAGGTGCCTTTCATGATCACTATCACATATCTCTAAACAATTATATATATATAAAGAGAAATTTATTTTTTCTCTAAGTCTTTAAAAAATTTCTTTTGCATTATCATTGATATTTTTAGTACTTCTAGTACACAGTTGTTTAAAACAATATAGATAAGTTATATATTTTGATAATTATTAAAAATAAGAAGTAAAACTTTATTATAAGTGGAAATTTAATGGAGGGTTGAAACTTACATTTTAAGCAATTTGTTCAAGGGTGTGTTGATGAATATGACTGCTATTAGGGTGCCTGCACATACGGTTATCAATAAACCTTTGCTGACTCACTGATGAAAATGGAGCCAATTTACCCACTGGGACCTTCTCTATTCTCAACCTACATCCACATTTTTAATAGTTTAACATACCTACTTGCATTTTCCCTTGATCCCTTTTTATATGCCAAATATTTCACATTAAAAAAAAAAAAAAACACCTTTTTCTTTCTAGCATCTAACTTACCTAAATATATTTTCTTTCCAAATACCATTTTAGAGATATAAATAAGCATGGAAAAGTTTGAGGAAAGTGACAAGGTAGACACATATAGTCATTACTAACTCTAAATTGCCAGTTTTCTTTTACTGTTGATGTGTGAGAAAGGTACAAGATATGTGTGTCAGTTTTTCACTTTTCTTCTGTCATGGAATTTTGGTAACTCCTAACAGTAGTGAGTTTTCAATATTATTAAATAATCAAAGTAAAAAGATTTTTCCTTGAAGGTAATTATGATTAAAAAAATTCTCAAGGAAATTTCACATAATAATAATATAACAATTTCAGGTGCAGCTTAATGCTATTTCACTATAAATTTTTGCATTTTTAATTAAAGAAATATGTAGAGGTTCTACCCAAGAATCTGAACTGAAAGTGAAATCTAAGAAACAAAACATGCTGTTCTAATCCCAAAGTAAACATCAAAGTCATTGAAAGTGCTTGGAATTTCCTAATCTGACAACTTCATAGTATCTTGCACATAAAATACAATTAGGCAGAAGCTGCTTATGTACAACCACACACCTTATGGAAGTTGGTTCCTTGGTTTGGAGTTATAGGATCATGGTTTCATGGGATATCTCAGTTAATTGGCCTAAAAAATGTGTTTAGTGCTTCTGTTCTACCTCCTGTTGTATGGTGCCTGCAGTCTTAAAAGCTTGCAACTGACCGTGCAAGGCACAATAATTGGTCTCTATTCACCCGAAGCAACAGAGGAAGAAGGAGAGTCAGGAATAGGAAGATATGGAATGTGTGGCTAATTGCCTGTATAAGCAACTGCCTCCTCTTCCATGACACCGGAAGAGCTGGATGGTGCCCAGCTACCATTACTAAACATTTTGAGTGTTCTATAGAAGAATCCTGATCAAAAGGGAGAAAAATACAGAACAGAATTTCAAATTCTCATGGACTCCAGACTCCGTGGAGCCATGAAGACTGGATGAACCCCTGAAACTATTGCCCTGAGATAATCTTTAAACCATAAATCAAAAATATCCCTGAAGTCTTCTTAAAACCAATCAGCAGTTTAGCTTAACTAATAAAGAATGTCTGGCTTGAGTATTATGCTCTTTCAAAAATCTATCTACGTGGAATCAAAATGATAGCAGCAACTAGAAAGATTAGATAGGAAACTTAGGGGGCAGTCAGTAAGTTTATGTTAATAGGGAAGTAACAACTCAGAAAAGGAAGGTGAGGATGATTGCACAACTCAAAAAATGTAATCGATGCCACTGAATTGTACATGTGGAAACTGTTGAATTGGTGTATGTTTTGCTATGTTTATTCTCAACAAAAACAAAATAAATTTAAAATTTAAAAAAATATATAATTAGATCAGCCTTGAATAACTACTAATGAATAAATTTATAATGAAATATCCTTACTACATACTTTTTCTCCACATGATGATGATTGCTTCTTAAAAATGGTAGCTTTTAATTTTTTATCCTGACAGAATTTCAGTGAAATATAATTTATGTGGTACAGTCCCTAAGGCATTTGACTACTAACCAGAAGGTTGGCAGTTCAAACCCACCAGCCACTCCATGAAAGGAAAACTGGGCAATCTACTTCCATAAAGATTTACCGCATCGGAAACCCAAGGGGGACTGCTATGAGTCAGAATCAACTCAATGGCAGTGAGTTTGTTTGTTTGTTTGTTTTTTAGTTAAAGTGCAGAAATCTTAAGTGTACAGTGCCATAAATTTTGGCAAATGCATATGCTCATGGAACCATTAATCAGATAAAAATGAAGAACATTTTCCATTACTCCAGAAAATTCCTTCATGCACTTTTCAAGTCAGTACCAACCTACCTCCCAACTCTCATCCCTCATTCCAACTACTATTCTGATATCTATCACCAAAGATTTGGTTTACCTAATAATCTCTTCTTGAACTTCATATAAAAGGAATCACATGGTGTGTACTCTTTTGTGTCTGGCTTTTTTCACTCAACTTTTAGTTTCATCCACATTGTAGCATATGTCAGTAGTTTATTCTTTTTATTGCCAAGTATTATACCACTGTATGAATATGCCATAGCTTGTTTATCCATTCTCCTGCTAATAGGCATTTGGGCTGTTCCCTGATTTGATCCCTTATGAAGAATGAAGCTATAAACATTTCAGCTCAAGTCTCTTCATAGATTTATGAATTCATTTCTGTTGGGGGGGGAAAAGACTTGGATAGGAAATTGCTGCACCATTGGCAAGTCTATGTTTATTTTTATTAGAAACTGACAGAGACTTTTACAAAGCATTTGCACCATTTTACACTCCCACTAAGCAATATATGACCTAGTTGGTGTACATCCTTGACAAGATGTAGCGTTGTCAACATTTTTTATTTTAGCCCTTCTTTAGGAGTATGTAGTGGCACCTCATTATGCCTTCTATTTTTATTTCCCTGATGATTCATGATGATTATATTTTCATAAGTTTATTCCTAATTTAGACATCATCTTTTGGGAAGTGACTACCCATTTTCATATTGTATTTGTTGTGTTTTTATTATTGATTTAAGGGAATACTGTATATATTTTGGATATGAGTAACTTACCTAGTTAATATTCTCTCCCAGTTGATGCCATGCTTTTTGCTTTTATTAACTTTTTATGAGGAAAAGATTTTAATTCTGATGAAGTCCAATTTGACTTTTTTTTTTCTTTTATAGATGTTGTTGTTGTTATGTGCCGTCGAGTCAGACCCGACTCATAGCGACCCCTCCTTGGGTTTCCGAGGCAGTGTCACTATGGAAGTAGATTGCCCAACCTTCCTTCTGAGGAGGAGGGATAGTGCATTTTATATCCTATTTAAGATATCTTTTCCTACCCCAAGATTATGAAGATTCTCTTCTAGGTTTTTTCTTAGAAGCTTTATGATTTTAGCTTTTAAATTTAGGACTACAATCTATCTCAAATTAATTTTTGAGTATGAAGTGAAGTGACGGTCATGTTTCATTTTTTTTTTTTTCTCTAAACATTGTTCTAGCACCATTTACTGAAAAGACTTTCTTTTCCTCCATTTCATTGCTTTGGTGTCTCTCTCAAAAAACAATTAAGCATATATGTAGATGTCTGTCTCTAGATTTTCTTTTCAGTTCTATTAAACTATTTGTCTACGCTTATGTCATACTGTTTTGATTACTGCATCTGTGTAGTAAGCATTGAAATCAGATAGTGTTACATTCTCTAACTTTGTTCTTCCTCAAGATTGTCTTGACTATTCCAAGTCCTTTGAATATTCATATAACTTTTAGAATTATTTTATGATTATCTTTTAAAGACCTGCTGAGGGTATGATTGTGGTCAATCTATAGATGATTTAAGTAGAACTGGAATCTTAATGTTATTGAGTCTTCTAATATATGAACATAGAAAAGACTACAGAGACCGCATTATAGAATTTTGCAAAACCACAACTTATTCATAGCAAATATCTTTTTTCAACAACATAAAGGACCTTTCCAGGTGGAATACACAGGGATCAAATCAACTCTATCTGTGGAAAGAGACAATAGAGAAGCTCAATATCATCAGTCCAAACAAGGCCAGGAGCTGACTATGGAACAGATCATCAATTGCTTCTATGCAAGCTCAAGTTGGAACTGAAGAAAATTTAAACAAGTCCACAAGAGCCAAATATGATCCTGATTATATCCCACCTGAAGTTAGAGGTCATCTGAAGAACAGATTTGATGCATTGAACACCAATGACCAAAAACCACATGAGCTGTGGAGGAATGACAAGAACATCATATATGAAGAAAGAAAAAGGTCATTAAAAAGACAGAAAAGGAAGAAAAAGTCAAAATGGATGTCAGAAGAGACTCTAAAACTTGCTCTTAAATGGAGAGCTAAAGCAAATGGAAGAAATGCTGAAATAAAAGAGCTGAATAGAAGATTCCAAGGGGCAGCTTGAGAAGACAAAGTATTATAATGAAATGTACAAAGACTTGGAATTAGAAAACCAAAAGGGAAGAACATGCTCACCATTTCTCAAGCTGAAAGAACTGAAGAAACAATTCAAGCCCCAAGTTGCATCCATAGAAGATGTAAGGAATACAGAATCACTGTACCACTGGACCAAAAACAATTGTTTGACATTTCAGCCATTTCAGGAGGTAGAATGTGATCAAGAACTGATGACATTGAAGGAAGAAATCCAAGCTACACTGAAGGAATTAGTGGAAAACAAGGCTCCAGGAATTGACAGAATACCCACTGAAATGTTTCAAGAAACAGATGCAGTGCAGGAGGCGCTCACTCGTTTATGCCAAGAAATTTGGACGACAGCTACCTGGCCAACTAACTAAAAGAGATCCTTATTTGTGTCCATTCTAAAGAAAAGTGATGCATAAAGAACTTAGGGGAAGCATCCTATGACCTTCTTTAACTTCACAAAGGGGAGAAAGAATCACCATCAACATCAGCAGCCCAATGCTGATTCCTATGAGGCAGACGTCAGACATGCCTCCAACCTTCCATCCTCTGCCAAGTCTGACACCAACCATCCTTCCTACAACATTCTCTACTACTTTCCTGGATTCAATAATTCATTGCAGTGGCCACACAGAATTCATAGACAGTACTCACAATTATGGGGTTTATTAGGGAAGCAACACGTTCAGGAATGCTCAGGATATGATTTTTTTATCAGGACAGCCTTTCCTTGGCCGTGCCTGTAGACTTGCCTCTTTTTGGCCCGTGACCTCTCTACCTGGCCTCTGTCTGCTCAGATAAGTTTTACAAAGCTCATTTCATGCTGCTAATAGTGCACCCTACTCTGCCAGCAAGCTTCCTGTCCAAAGGCTCTCAGCTTGTGCTCTGTAGGCCCGCAAGCCCGACAGTCTCTCTTGAGACAGTATCTTGATTCTGTTGCTGCTGTCTCTCTGCCATCATAGTCTCAGCACAGGGATCTTGGGTCCAAGGATGCACTGCACTCCCAACTCTACTCAGTCTTAATGGCAGTCAGATCCCCTTTTCTGTCTCTGTTGTTGTTAGGCACCGCTGAGTTGGCTCCAGCTCATAGCAACCCTATGTACAACAGAAGGAAACACAGCGTGGTGCGCCATCCTCACAATCCTTGCTTTGTTTGAGCCCATCATTGCAGGCACTGTGTCAATCCATCTCGTTGAGGGTCCTCCCCTTTTTCCACTGACCTTCAACTTGTCAAGCATGATATCCTTCTCCAGGGAATGGTCCCTTTTGACAGCATGACCAAAGTCGGTGAGATAAAGTCTGCCCATTCTCACTTCCAAGGAGCATTCTGCCTGCACTTCCTCCATGACAGATTTGTTCATTCTTCTGGCAGTCCATGGTATTTTCCGTATTCTTCACCAATACCACAATTCAAAGGCATCAACACTACTTTGGTCTTCCTTATTCATTGTCCAGCTTTCAAATTCATGTGAAGTTATTGAAAATGCCATGGCTTGGGTTAGCCACACCTTAGTCTTCAAAGTGACATCTTTGCTTCTTAACACTGTAAAGAGGTCTTTTGCAGCAGATTTTCCCAGTGTAATATGTCATCTGATTTCTTGACTGCTGTTTCCGTGGGCATTGGTTGTGGATCCAAGTAAAATTAAATCTCTGATAACTTAAATGTTTTCTCCATTTATCATGATGTTGCTTATTGGTCCAGTTTTTTTTTTTTTTTTTTTTTTTTTAGGTAAAGTGTAATCCATAGTGAAGATTGTAGTCTTTGCTCTTCATCACTAACAAGTCTTCTGCACTTTGAAAACAAGGTTGTATTATCTACATATCTCAGATTTAAAAAGTTTTATCCTGTTATGTTTAATATAGTTATTGATATAGTTGGATTTAAGTCCACCAGCTTTTGGTTTGTTTTCTAGGTTTCCCATTTGATTGATTATTTTTTTTCCTGCTTCTTTTTGAATTAATTATTTTATAATATTCCATTTATCTCCTCTATGGGCTTATAGCAATATCTCTTTGAAATTATTGTATGCATCCTTAATTTATCACTCTATTTTCCATTAATATTATGTTACTTCACATATTATAAAGAACTTCATAACATTATAATTCACTTTAATGTCTCTTAACCTTTATGCCTTCCTTTTCATATACTTTATTTGAACACCTGAAGCAGTGTTACAGATTACAGATTAGAGTTACAGATTGCACAAGGACATGAAAACCAGGTGATAGGGATCACTGGGGGCCATCTTTAAAAAAAAAACTCACTATCTTTGAGTCATTTCTGACTCATAGCAACCCCTCCTTGGGTTTCCAGGGTGGTATCTCTGTGGAAGTAGATTGCCCAATCTTCCTTCTGAGAAGAGGCTGGTGAGTTTGAACCACCAGCGTTCTGGTCAGCAGTCAAATGCCTTAGGCACTACTCCACCAGAGCACCCATCTTAGAGGTAGCTATTCCTTCTTTTAGATCTGGTGGTGTATCCGGGATTTTTTCTTTAATCTGAATACTTTCTTTAGAGAGATATATCACACATATGGGAAGAGAAATATTTGGAGGGCAGAGAGACAGATCAGTTATGCTTAAGAAAAATCCAACTACATTTGTATCTTTAATCATACGAAAGTTACATAGCATGAAAATAAAGACTCCTCTGGCTTTCTCTTCCTTCTTTGCTTCTGCTTAGTAGTTGTATTATTCAGTATCCCTGACAAACAAATATCTTCAGACATAGGAAACACAGTGCCTTATGGAAAACCCCTTCCCACTTTGAACACTTTTGTGGTTAGGATGCTGTACATACTGAGTGAAATTTTTCATTTCATTTACCTAATAAATATTTATAAGTAACTCATATGTTCTGTGCACATTTCTGTGTACTTGGGACACAAAGTCCTTGCTCTCATGGGATCATACCTTCTAGAAGGGCAAAGACTAAACAAGTAAAAGATACATACTACATCAGGTGGTGATAAGTAGTAAGAAGAAAAATAAGTAAAGCTCAGAGTGGAGTATGAACTACAGATGTAAATTTGTGAGCTGTTAGCTTATAGATGTCATTAAATGATAAATGCAAATACTGGAGGTCTCACACTGCCAGACCTCAAAACCTACTATACAGCCACAGTAGTCAAAACTGCCTGCTATTGGTAAAATGACAGACACATAGACCAATGGAATAGAATTGAGAACCCAGAAATAGATCCATCAACCTATAGTCAGCTGATCTTTGACAAAGGGCCGGAATCCAATAAATGAAGAAGAGAATGTTTGTTTAATAAATGGTGCTGGCAAAACTGGAGATCTGTTTGCAGAAAAATGAAACAAGATCTATACATCACACCATACACAAAAACGAACTCCAGATGGATCAAAGACTTAAAAGTGAAATCTAAAACTATAGAGTTCCTCAAGGAAAAACTAGGGACAAATTTAGGGACCCTAATATATGGCATAAAAAGACTATCAAGATAACCCAAATACACAAACAGCAGAAGAGAAACTAGAAGAATGAGACCTTCTAAAAATTAAATTTTTATGTGCTTCCAAAGACTTCTCCAAAAGAGTCAAAAGAGAACCTACAGATTGGGGGAAAATATTTGGCAATGACATATCTGACAAGGGACTTATCTCTAGAATTTATAGAAAATTCCAACACCTCAATAACAAAAAGACAAATAATCCAATTTAAAAAGGGACAGAAGACATGAATAGACACTTTACCAAGGAGGATATTCAGGTGGCCAACAAACATATGAAGAAATGCTCACTATTATTAGCCATCAGAGAGATGCAGATCAAAACAACAATGAGATACCATCTTGCTCCAGCACTAGTAGCAAAGTTCAGCAAGACAGAAAATAACAAATGCTAGCAAGGATGCAGAGAGATTGGGACTCTCATACACTGCTGGTGGGACTGTAAAATGGTACAACCATTGTGGAAAGCAGTATGGAAATTCCTTAAAAAGTTGGAAATAGACATACCATTTGACCCAGACATTGCATTGTTGTTGTTGTTGTTTGCCATCGAGTTGGCCCCGACTCATAGCAACCCCTCCTTAGGTTTCTGAGGCAGTATCACTACGGAAGTAGGATTGCCCAACCTTCCTTCTGAGGAGTGGCTGGTGGGTTTGAACCGCCAGCCTTCTGGTGA
>NW_006921734.1:7552191-7554622 GCF_000298275.1 Orycteropus afer afer
GAAAGAAGGTCTGTTTATGCACAGGGAGACAGTTCAGGGGGCAGGAGGGCACAGAGGGATGGACACAGGGAGGAGGTAACTATTGGGAGGAAATGGAGGGAGCTGTTGCATTGGGGTAAATTGTAGTCAATGTCATGGGACAAGGTGTGTATGAACTGCTGTATGAAAAGTAAATTTGCTCCGTAAACTTTCACACAAATCACAATTTAAAAAAAAAATACAAATACTGAGAGAAGAGTTCCGATAACTCCAGTATTAGCAGCTGGAGCGGTGTGCAGAAACTGGCAAAGGAGATGTGAGAGTACAGATTTGTGCAACTTCCATATGCCTACAAGGAAAACCAGTCTATAAAAATATAAATTCTCTTCTTGCTTCCTCTCCCTTCCTTGCTTCTGGTTAGCAGTTGAATGTGTCAGCCAGTATCCCTGACAAATAGATGTCTTCAGTTGTAGGAAATGCAACATGTGTTAGGGAAGCCCTTTCCATTTGAACACTTAGGTGGTTAGGAAGCTGTACATATTGAACTAAGCTTTTCATCATTCAATAGTACAACTATTATTAAAATCTACGCACCAACCACTAATGCCGAAGCTAAAGAAGTTGATGATTTTTACCAACTTCTGCCATCTGAAACTGATCAAATATGCAATCAAGATACATTGATAATTACTGGAATTAGAATGCAAAAGTTGAAAACAAAGTAGCATAGCGCCTAAGGCACTTGACTGCTAACTACAAGGGTGGCAGTTCAAACCTACCAGCCACTCCTCAGAAGGAAGGTTGGGCAATCTACTTCCATAGTGACACTGCCTCGAAAACCCGAGGAGCGATGGCTATGAGTCAGGTCTGACTCAAGGGCACATAACAACGACAACAACAACCTGAAAGATAGGGCTTGGTGACAGAAACAACTCTGGAGATCACATGATAAAATTTTGCAAGACCAATGACTTTTTCATTGCAAATACTATTTTTCAACAACATAAATAGTGAGTATAGAGGTGGACTTGACCAGATGGAATACACAAGAAACAGATTGAGTACATCTGTGTAAAAAGACAAAGGAGAGGCTCAATACCATCAATCAGAACAAGGCCAGTGGCTGACTTTGGAACAAAGCTTGCTCATATGCAAGTTCAAGTTGAAACTGAAAAAAATTCAAACAAGTCCTTGAGAGCCAAAGTATGATCCTGAGCATATTCTACCTGAATTTAAAGACTGTCTTTTTTAAAAAAAAAAAAAAAATTTAAAAGCTTGTTTTATATTCAATGTTGCGTGTACATTTAGTTTCATTTCCCCATTTACCATGTCCATCCCTAACCCAGTCTCCTCCCCTCCCTAACCTGTAACCCTCCCCCTGTGCCCTTCATATTTATGCCCTCCTGTTTGTCCTGCATTTCCTCAATTGGAGTGTTGGTCCTCTGGTGTCCCATGGTCTATTGCTCTAAGGGATGTATTTCCATAGAGTATGTGGGTGCGTCATCCTGGGTTGAGTGGTCTGCATATACATCTTGTTAACTATTGAACTGAAAGCCAGACCCTGGGAGTGTGTTTTATTCCAGGCACAGAATGTATTCCAGGGCCATAGTATTGGGGGTCTCACCAAATTCCATCTGACCAGTAATTCTGGTCATTACTGAGTTTGTGGATTTTGTTCCGTGTTTTCTCTCCCACTCTCTCCAGGATCTCCAGATTTGATCCTTTTCTGAGTGGTTGGCTTTGGGAGCCGGGCACCATCTAGTTCTTCTGGTCTCGAGGGCCATCATGTCCTATGGCTGATTGCTTCCAAATGCCCTTTTTTTTTTTTTGCATTCTTCTTCGCTTCTGACGCTAGGAGACATTCTTTTTGTTTCAAGGAAATCTTGAATTAATGTTAACAGTAGAGTTAAGAGTAAAACTCTTTTATAACTCAACAGTGAGCACTGGCAAAGAACATAAAACCAAACCAAACTCACTGCCGTGGAGTCAGATCCAACTCATAGTGACCCCTTCTTGGGTTTCCGAGGCGGTGTCACTATGGAAGTAGATTGCCCCATTTCCTTCTGAGAAGTGGCTGGCCTTTGCTTTTTCCAGCAGTTCCGTACACTGGTGCTAATTCATAAGATTTGCATGTATATGCTGAACAGTTTTAACAACTGTATCTATGATACTCTCCACTGGATCTGCTTCAGAAAACTGAACACAAATATTTTCAATATGTATCACCTGGTGGAACAAAGCAATAAGGGAAATCTTAATCTCCTGTTTTAAAATTTCAATAAATCTAGATTTTTGACCTAACAACAGAAGTATCTCTATCAAAGGGCAATGTACCAAATGTGAGTGACCAATATGGCAGCATTGAGGATGAGAAAGACATAGAGAGGTACATGGGCAGTACAGACAACAAATATGAACACTTTTGCATATACAGTACTGAGTTGTCAGTGAA
>NW_006921734.1:7555426-7561889 GCF_000298275.1 Orycteropus afer afer
AGCTGTTGCATTGTAAATTTTGGTCAATGACATGAGACAAAGTATATTATGTGAACTGCTGTATGAAAAGTGAATTTACGCTGCAAATCTTCACCCAAACCAAAATAAAATTTAAAAATAATAAAAAAAAGAAGTATCTCTATCACTTCAATCATGACAGAAACTAATTTTTCCATATCTAGTTGAAATTCTTTTTTAACAGATTTGAAATATTCAATTGTATCTATGCCACAGTTTGAGTTTTTAGGTCACAAAATGGCAGCATCTCTTCTTTTCCATAAATTTAGAAGTCTTTTGACCCAAAACATTAATTGGGCATGACTTATCTAAAGGTAAAGAAAAGTAATTGCAATTTTTCAAATGTTAAATCAATTGATCTCTGATATTCTTAGAAAAAAACTTGTGTTCTACAGGCAAATGTTTGGTGGCTTTAATTGAAGACATTTTATTTTTTGTGAAGTAACATTTTCACTCTTTTCCTAATAGTTTTCTGACAAAATTTCTATTGTTTTGTGTTATTGTTGTGTACCGTTGAGTCGGACCCCACTCATAGCGACCCCTCCTTGGGTTTCCGAAGTGGTATCTCTGCAGAAGTAGATCGCCCAACCTTCCTTCCGAGGAGTGGCTGATAATTTCTTTTACCATGACTCCATTTCAAATTATTTAAAATTAGGTTCCTTTTTTTCGGGGAGGGGCAGGTTCTAGAATGTAAACAATTTTATAGCTGGCTAAAGTTACAAGGAAGGGTTCTGGTAGCACAGTGATTAAGCCCTCAGCTGCTTACTGAAAGATCAGTGATTTGAACTCACCAGTCACTCTGCAGGAGAAAGATGTGGCAGGATGCTTCCTTAAAGATTAAACTCACTACCATCAAGTCGGATCCAACTCATAGCAACCCCTCCCTTGGGCTTCCCAGGGGGTATCACTATGGAAGTAAATTGCCCAACCTTCCTTCCAAGGAGTGGCTGGGGTGTTTGAACTTCCAGCCTTCTGGTTAGCAGTCAGATGCCTTAGGCAATAGGCCACCAGAGCTCCTTCCTTAAATATTGCAGCCTTGGAAACCATATGGGTCTGTCCTCTCTGTCCTTCAGGGTCTCTATAAATCAGAATATACTCGCTGACAATGATGAGTGCAGGCAGGGTTACAAGATTAAATCCTGTTAAAAATAATTTTTATATATGTTGGGTATTTATCTGTAACTTTCAGAAACTAAATTTATTTATTCGCATTGATTCCTTTTTTACTATTGAGAGGTAACATCAAATTCACTTTTTTTTTTAAATGTCTCTGATGCTGTCTACATTATTTCAAAGTTTTTTGTTTCTTTTTACACAATTCACTTTTTCATTTTCCTGTGCCACAAGCAAATTTCAGTTAGCACTCATTGAGACATGGTTTCTCCAGACTTTTATTTTCTTTACTTTTCTGACTGTAGTCCTGACTTCTGTGTCACTATTTGATTCTACATCATTACTATGCCTTAGTTTCAAATTTAGGATTTTGTCTATACCTAATTTTTGAAGTTAGAATAATTTTTATGCTGTCATTAAAATATTAAGTATTTAAACTTAATTACCACTTACATATGTATCATTGTAACTTGTTTGTCTGCATAAAGTACTCAAATAAACATGTTACGATGTAATATCGCCATGTAAAAATCATTCAAATCATTTTGTTGGCACCAACTAGATCACTGATATCTTTATGATGTTTCTGTGCAACAGCAGAAATGACACACAATACAATGTCACAATAATATCTTAGGTGACATAATAGTTAAGTGAAATGTTTGTTGTTATTGTTAGCTGCCATCAAGTTGGCCCCCAACTCATGGGGACCCAGTGCACAATGGGATCAGACCACTGTGATCTGTTGTGTTTTCACTGGCTGATTTTTTAGAAATAGATCACCAGGCTTTTCTTCCTAGTCTATGTTAATCCATAAGCTCCACTGAAACCTGTTCAGCATCATAGCAGTATTTAAGCCTCCAGTGACAAGCAGGTGGTGGCTGCATATGAGGTATGTTGGCTAGGAATCAAACCTTCCGCACCGAAGGAGGGAATTCTACCACTGACTCAAATGAAATGTAGTCCTACCAAAACAATAAAGTTGTTTTTAATGGAAAAATAGTTTACATTGTCTCCGTCTTTACATTTAAATATAAATTAAACTGAAATTTAAAAAAAAAATAAGTTCTTCATTGGTGCTGGTCACATTTGAAGTGCTCGGTAACCCACATGACTAGTGCTACAACTGCCTTAGACTATATTCATTTGGTCCTGACTTTTTTTTTTTTTTTGTACCCCAGCTTTGATTTTCTAATTGTTTCCTATGCTTACACTCTTTTTCCTTCCTGATGGATATAAGCTCAGATTCATCTTGTTGTCCCTCACTCCTCTCAACTAGTCATGCTATCATGCTGTACTTATAACTTTTTGGTCCCATCTTCTGACATCAGGTACTTGGGTAGTGCTTCTCCCAGATCACCTTAATTTCCCTGCAAGGAATAATATAGGACAGACATTGAGAAGGAAATGGAAGATGAGAAAAATGAGGAGGTTGTATAAAAAGGTAAATAGCCACACCACTAAAACTGATTTTCAACACTCATTTCTACCTCCTAGTACACTGAGTAGTGCCTGGGGTCTTAAAAGCCTGTAAGCATCCATCCAAGCTACGACAATTGTTCTCCATTCACCTGGAGTAGCAGAGGAAGAATGGGAGTTAAGAATCGGAGGAGATGGAATTTGTGTCTGCTTGCCTCCATGAACAATTTTCTCCTATGCCATGAGACCAGAATACCTAGATGGTGCCTAGCTACTATTACAGAATTTTTTGATCAAAGATTCTGTAGAAGAATTCTGATGAAAAGGGGTGATTTGTGGAAAAGAATTTAAAATTCTCAATGGAATCCAGACTTTCTGGCACCAATGAAACTAGATAAACTCCCAAACTATTGTCCTGAGGTAATCTTTAACCTCAAACCTCAAACCAAAATTATCCCCTGAAGTCTTATGTGAACCAAACAGTAGTTTAACTTAATTAGTAAAGTATGTCTACCTTGAGATTTGTGCTCTTTCAAAGAATTATTTATGTGCAATCAAATTGACAACAGCAACTGGAAAAGTTAAATGAACAACTTAGGGGACAGTGAGTCAATGATGGTAAAGGAATACTTTTTTGTTTTTTTAATTTTTATTTTAAGAGCTTGATTTACATTCAACATCACATGTACATTTAGTTTCATTCTGCATTCACCATATCCAACCCTAACCCAGTCTCCTCCCCTCCTTACCCTGCAACCCTCCCCCAGTGCGCCTCATAATTATGCACTCCTGTTTGTCCTGCATTTCCTCAGTTTGAATGTTGGTCCTTTGGTGTCCCATGTCTATTGCTTTAAGGGATGTATTACCATTGAGTGTGTGGGTGCAGCATCCTGGGTTGAGTGGTCTGCATGTACATCTTGTTAACTATTGGGCTGAGAGCCCGCCCCTGGGGGTGAGTTTTATTGCAGGCACCAAATGTATTTCAGGGCCATTGTATTGGGAGTCTCACGAGATTTCATCTGACCAGTAATTCTGGTCATTACTGACTTTTTGGATTTTGTTGCACGTTTTCCCTCCCACTCTATCCAGGATCTCCAGATTTGATCCTTTCCTGAGTGGTTGGCACTGGAAGCCGGGCACCATCCAGTTTTTCTGGTCTCAAGGGCCATCGTGTCCTAGGGCTGGCTGATTGCTTCTAAATGGCCTTGTTTTTTTTTTTTGTTTGTTTGTTTGTTTGTTTGCATTCTTCTTCACTTCTGACACTAGGAGACCATTAGCTGCATCTTAGATGGCTGCTGGAAAGCTTTTAAGACCCCAGTTGCTACTCACCAATGTAGGATGTAGAACAACAATTTTATGTATTTTGTTGTGTCAACTGAGTCTGGTGTACCCCAGTACTGTGGTCCTGAGGTAGTAGCTCTATTGGATCTCTCTTCCCAGAGTGTCAGGGTGTCTGTGAGGGATTACTCTGTGTCTGTCTTCTGTTGTTTTTGTAAGGACTGCAGGTATTTTGTATCACTGGTGTCTGTACAAGATTAGGCTCAGCTGAGTCTATCCTTGGTCTAGCGTATACCTCTATTCACTGACCCCTGTCTGATCATCTCAGGTGTTTATGTGTTTATCTGTATAGCCTAGTGTTTGTTGTTAATGGCAATGTGGTATTGTGGACACATTGGTTGGTTTTAGCATCTGTCGTCTATCTCTTATGTGCACAATTCGGTGTCCTCTCATTTCCCAATGTTATCATGGCAGTCATATATTGGTAGAGGAATACTTTGGAAAATTATAGTGAGAATTGTTGCAGAACTTGAGGAGTGTAATAAATGTCATTGAATTGTACATGTAGAAATTGTTGACAGGATGTATCTTTTGCAATGTATATGAAATTTCATTTAAACATGAACAGGAAGAAAATAAAATCTGTAAATAACTACAAGGAAAAAGATCCCTAAAAAACAAAAAAGAAGAAAGAAGAAAAAGCAAATTGTCACTCTGAATGATTCTTGTTTTTTGTCTTAGACAAATGACTTTCAAAAAAAAAAAAAAACCACACACACACAAGCTAGTAGAATAGTAGAATGTATTACATAAGTAATAGCATTCAGTTATTTTTGAAAATCACACAAAATAGAGGAAGAACTAGGAATGAGCCAAAATTCTATTTTCAAAAAGGGGAAGAAGAAAGATTTTGCAGACAATTTGGATTAAATAAGTTTAATAGCGATCTTAAGCAAGACTGCACTTTAAATGAGACAAAGGATAATGTGTAAGCTTTTAAAAAATGAAGTTGTGATCATCATGCGAAAGTATGCAATCATAAGGAACAATCTGTGTCTTACCCACTTCCTGTTTTGATAGGCTTATGAGACTGGTGGTAACGGTACAGACATCGCAAGACTGGCGTCACTAGGGGGATGTGGGGGGTGTGGACCACACTGGCTGACACTGTCACAGGGAGAAACACCAAAATGACTGTCTATAAAACTTTTGGGCAGTATTTCAGCAGAAATTTATTATTTTTCACAAAAATATCCCTGTTGTTATAACAACAAAAACATTTTTCATAAGCCCTCCTTACATGTATCAATATACTTAAAAGGCTAAAACTCTACGCTAATTTACTTTTTAAACCTTCTACTGCATTGTGGGTAGAGCTGTCATTATCACTCAACTACAATGATGCTTCGAATCACATGGTTTTGTCTGCATGTGCTAATTTCAAGGTATAATTTTAATTTTGATGATTGTTTATGTTATTACAATTGCCTTTACATTCATTGATATATGGGAATTAACAATTCACGAGTAACATTACTAAGGATTCTTTATGATCTAGTATAGGAAGCCATTGGGGGAATGACAGCATGAGTTACCACATAGGGTGACACCAACCCTAGTGACACCACTGCTAGCAACCCCTCATCTGCTTTCTGTCCTTGTATTCTGTCTTTCCCAGAATGGCATGTAAATAGGATCTGTTCTCATCAATGCCAGTTTTGACATTTGGCCTTTAGTATTGATGAGCCTGTTCAGTCTATGACCATACCATCTCAGAATGTATATGTGTTTTCATAGCTAAAATTTTAAAGCTAAAATGCAAATACTATGACATAGCTGAGGTGTAATGGCTAAGACACTTGCCTGCTAACCAGAAGGCTGGCGGTTCAAACCCACCAGCCACTCCTCGGAAGGAAGGTTGGGCAATCCTACTTCCGTAGTGATACTGCCTCGGAAACCCAAGGAGGGGTCGCTATGAGTCGGGTTTGACTCGACGGCACATAACAACAACAACAACAAAGAGGATACTCTATGGAAAATTATTATATTTAATATATGCACATAGCATAATACACAATTCAAAGGACACCTGAATTCCTAACATATTATTTCATTATTTCATTTAGTCTTCACAACATGTCTTTGAGGTGAGCATTACTGTCCTCTCCATTTTCAGGTTAAGTAGTCTTGTCCCAGTCACATAGCTAAAGAGAGCAGAGCCAAGAATGAAACATAAGTCCAACAATGCTCTTAGCCATTAAACCTTCCCTGAAAAAGACTTCACTGCAATAACAGCCATATAGCAAACATGTGTGAAAAATGCCCACCATAAGACACCGGAAGAATTGCTGCAGCTAGCCCTGTACATTAATCAATTATCAGTTCTGCACAGGGGTAAACCTGAGGATGACAAGGACTGACAGGAAGCTTCCTGATGGAGTTAGTGTGAGAAAAGTGATTCAGGGATTTTTGGAGGAGGGGAAGAGCAGCTTATGGTCTCGCAGAAGGGGAGGTCCATGGGGGAGGGATATTGATATCATGAGGTACCACAGTGATACCACACTAGTCTTAATGATGCCATTGTGTCTGAATTTCATCAAAGTATCTGACACCTATTATGCCAAGAGCATAGTGG
>NW_006921734.1:7562164-7570449 GCF_000298275.1 Orycteropus afer afer
TTGCAGCAATATATTGACAGAGAACTTCCAGAAATGCAAGCTGGATTCAGAAGAGGATGTGGAACAAGGGATATCATTGCTGATGTCAGATGGATCTTGGTTCAAAACAAAGAATACCAGAAAGATGTTTACTTGTGTTTTATTGATTATGCAAAAGCATTTGATTATGTGAATCATAAAAAATTATGGATAACATTGAGAAGAATGGGAATTCCAAAACACTTAATTGTACTCATGAAGAACCTGTGGATAGACCAGGACACTGTCATTCTAACAGAAAAAGGTAACACTGCATGGTTTAAAATCAAGAAGGGAATGCATCAAGGTTGTATCCTTTCACCATACTTATTCAATCTGTATGCTGAGCAAATAATACGAGAAGCTGGACTATATGAAGAAGAACATGGCATCAGGATTGGAGGAAGAATCATTAATAACCTGCAATACGCTGACGACACAACTTTGCTTGCTGAAAGTGAGGATGACTTGAAGTACTTACTGATGAAGATTGAAGAATACAGTCTGCAGTATGGATTACATCTCAATATAAAGAGAACAAAACTCCTCACAACTGGACCTATAAGCAGCATTGCAATGAATGGAGAAAAGACTTCACATTTCTTGATTCTATAATCAGTGCCAATGGAAGCAGCAGTCAGGACATCAGATGACATGTAGCACTGGGCAAGTCATCTGCAAAGGACCTTTTTCAAGTGCTGAAGAGCAAAGATGTCTCCTTGAGCACTAAGGTGTGCCTGACACAAGCCATGGTATTTTCAATTGCCTTGTATGCATGTGAGAGCTGGACAGTGAATAAGGAAGACCAAAGAATTGATGGGTTTGAGTTGTGGTGTTGGCAAAGAATGCTTAAAGTACTGTGGACTGCTAAAAGAACTAACAGGTCTGTCCTGGAGGACGTACAGCCAGAAAGCTCCTTGGAGGTGAGAATGGCCAGACTTTGTCTCACCTACTTTGGTCATGTTGTCAGAAGGGACCATTCCCTGGAAAAGGATGTCATGCTTGGTAAGATGGAGGGTCAACGAAAGAGGGGAAGGCCCTCAACAAGATGGATTGACATGGTGCCAGTGGCGATGGGCTCATGTATAGCAAGAATCACAGAGCTGGCTCAGGACCGGGCAGTATTTCGTTCTATTGTGCATAGGGGTTGCTATGAGTTGAAGATGACTCAAGAGCACCTAACAACAACAACAACAAATCTGACACCTCTCACAATATATTTGTGGCAATGTGAATAGAAACGGGTTGGGTGATAGTATATGTGGCATTGATTTGTATCTGAATATTCAGTCCAACTTGATACTTGTTAAGCAGCTATTTTTGCCCTGCAGAGGATTTTAATAATGTCTTTAAAGAAATGATGCCTATGATCTGATTTTAAATCTGTCCTATAATTAAATGGATGAGCTGAAAACATTGTTCATCATCTTTTTAGGTGGCAGAAATCTGGAGTTGATAGACAATAAATTAGGTAATATTCTTAAAATTCAAGAAGATCTCAACAGGTGAGATCTCACCAAGGCATAAAATAGCACAAAAAAGGAATTACAGAGATATGACTTTGTAGTGTAACTTGTTGGTTTACCTGACCATTACAGGTGTGTAAGTGTGGGGCATGGAATCATAGGAAAACAGATCATGATAACAGAAGCCTTCAACTACTGTACTTACTGGAATTCTGTTGATGTTAGGTGCCATTGAGTCTATTTCTATTCAGAGTGATCCCATGTGAAGAGTGGAACCTTAGGCTATAATCACTACAGGAGCAAATAGCCGGGTCTTACTCCCACAGAGTTGCTGTGTGAGTTCAAACCCTCAATTTTTCAGTAAGCAACCAAGCACTTAATGGTTGCACCACAAGAACTCTAGACCCTACAAATCCCTTCCTCTGAGTGGCTCCAGGGCTGGCTCCCCCTCTGATCTGGCATTACTGCTTTGTGTCCTCTGCTCCTGCTGAAGGGTGATAATTGGGGCAATTCCTACCTGGCACAGTCCCTGCAGCTCCTCTGTCCCACTGGTGCCTTACTGCTCCCCAGTTGTAGAAGGCATCTGCTCCCATCAGAGTTAGTTAGGGCTCAGTTTCACTATGCTCTGCAGAAAACTGATCTTCAAATGTAACAGTAGCTGTCTTGCTGAGGAAGAGACAGTTTCTAGCCCCAAGAACAGAAACAGAAGTTGCAGGATTCTGCACTTTAACATCTGCTTTACCAGTCTCTGCATCAACCTAGCTGCTAATATTGGAATTATCAGGGCTCTTTTCATTAGCATTTTCACTCATCATCTAACAACATCTACAAGCTGATAGCTCTCAAATTTATATCTGTAGTGCACACTCCACCCTAAGCTTTACTTATTTTCTTCTTAGTACTTATCATCATCTGATGTAGTGTACATCTTTTATTTATTTAGTCCTTGCCCCACCAAAAGGTAAGTCCAATGAAAGCAAGGACTTTGTATGTATGCCCAGGACATAAAATAGTGCCTGGGATAGAGAAAAAAAAAAAAAAAAACTCACTGCCATTGATCCAACTCATAGCGACCCCTCCTTGAGTTTCCAAGGCAGTATCACTATGGAAGTAGATTGCCCAAACTTCCTTCTGAGGAGTGGCTGGTGGGTTTGAACCACCAGCCTTCTGGTTAGCAGTCAGATGCCTTAGGCACTACGCCACCAGAGCTCCTGGGGACAGAGTAGACACTCATAAATATTTGTTGGGTAAATGAATGAATGAAAAATTTTAATTCAGTATGTAGCCCTTCCTAACCACAGAAGTGTTCAAAATGTAAAGGGCTTTCCCGAGAAGGATTATATTTCCTATGACTAAAGATATCCATTTGTCAAGGATATTGGGTAATATATTCAACTACCAACTACTCATCTGTCAGTGTGCATGTTGCTGTGAGGCTGAAAGCTGTGCCACTGATATTTCAAATACAGAGACACCCATGATGCACAGGTTTCAGTGAAACTTCTATACTAAAACAGACTGGAAAGAAGGAAAGGACCACCCACTTCTCAAAAGAAATGGCCAGTGGAAACTGTGTAAGTAGCAGTGAAACACTGAAAAATTATTGGAAAACATTATGAATAGCCCTGAAACATTATCTGATATAGTGCCAGAGGATAAGCCTCTCAGGTTGGAAGGAACTCAAAATACAACTGGAGAAGAGCTGCCTTCTCAAAGTAGAGTCGACCTTAATGACATGGTTGGATTAAAGCTTCTGGGACCTTCATTTGTTGATGGGGCACTACTCAAAATGGGAAGAAACAGCTGCAACATTCATTAATACTCAGTACATGCAATGTACAAAGTATGAATGTAGGAAATTTGGAAGTTGTCAAAACTGAAATGGAATGTATAAAGATCCATATCCTAGGCATTAGTGTGCTGAAATGCACTGGTTTTGGCCATTTTGAATCAGACAATCATATGATCTACTATGCTGGGAACTGAAGAGCAGTCATGTGGCATTCATTGTCACAAAGAAGGTTTCAAGATCTATCCTGAAGTACAATGCTGTCAATGATAGGATAATATTCATATACCTACAAGGAAGACAAGTTAATTTTACTATTATTGAAATTTACACACCAACCACTAAAGCCAAAGGTTAGGAAATTAAATTTTTACCAACTTCTGCAGTCTAAAATTGACCAAAAATGCAATCAAGGTGTATTGATTATTGCTGGTGATTGGAATGTGAAAGTTGGAAACAAAGAAGAATCACCGGGAATTGGAAAATATGGCCTTGGTGATAGAAATGATGCTAGAGATCGCATGGTAGAAGTTTGCAAGACCAACGACTTATTCATCGCAAATACCTTTTTTCAACAACATAAATGGCAGCTATACACGTGGACCTCACCAGATAGAATACAAAGGAATCAGATCTACTACATCTGTGGAAAGAGGCAAATAGAAAAGCTCAATATCCTCAGCTAAAACAAGGTCAAGAGCTGACTGTGGAATGGGACACCAATTGCTCAGATGCAAGTTCAGGCAGAAGCTGCAGACAATTAAAACAAGTCCATGAGAGCCTGACTATATCCTACCTGAATTTACAGACCTTCTGAAGAATAGATTTGATGAATTGAACACCAATGACCAGAAACCAAAAGAATTATGGAATGACATTAAGAACATCATACATGAAGAAAGCAAAAGATCATTAAAAAGACAGAAAAAGAAGAAAGGGCTCTGAAACTTGCTCTTGAATGGAGAGTAGCAAAAGCAAATGGAAGAAATGACAAGATTATAAAAAGCTGAACAGGAGATTTCGAAGAGCAGCTTGAGAAGACAAAGTCAACTATGATAATGAAATGTGCAGACCTGGAGTTAGAAAACCAAAAGGGAAGAACATGTTTGGCATTTCTTAAGCTAAAAGAATTAAAGTAAAACTACAAGCCTAGTGGGAAGAGAGTTGTTACATTGTGGGGAATTGCAGTCAATGTCATGAGACAAAATGTGTATGAACTGCTGTATGGAAAATGAATTTGCTCTGTAAACTTCCACTGAAATCATAATAAAAATTTTAAAAATAATAACAAGTGAAAATTCAGGCTTTGAGTTGCAATACTGAAAGATTCTATGCACAAAATATTGAATGATGCAGGAAGCATCAAAAGAAGATGGAAGGAATACACAGAGACAGTATACAAAAAAGAATCGGTCAATGTTCATCTATTTCAGGATGAGAATCAATACTATTGAAGGAAGAAGTCAAAGCTGCACTGAAGGAATTGGCCAAAAAAAAAAAAAAGCTCCATGAATTGACAGAAGACCCATTGAGATGTTTCAATAAATGGATGCCACGCTGGAGGCATTTACTTGTCTATGCCGAGAAATTTGGAAGACAGCTACCTGGCCAATTGAGTGGAAGAGATCCATATTTGTACCCATTCAAAAGAAAGGTGATCCAACAGAATATGGAAATTATTTAACATTATCATTAATACCACAAGTAAAATTTTGCTGAAAATAATTCAAAAAAGATTGCAGCAGTATATTGACAGGGAACTTCCAGAAATGCAAGCTGGATTTAGAAGAGCATATAAAATGAGGGATATCATTGCTGATGTCAGATGGATCTTGGCTGAAAGCAAAGAATACCAGAAAGATGTTTCCTTGTGTTTTATTGACTATACAAAAACATTTGACTGTGTGAATCATAACAAAGTATGGATAACATTGAGAACAAAGGGAATTCCAGAACACTTAATTGTGCTCATGAGGAAACTGTACATAGACCAGGAAACTGTCGTTCGAACAGAACAAGGGAATACTGCATGGTTTAAAATCAGGAAGGGTTTGTGTCAGAGTTGTATTCCTTCACCATATGTATTCAATCTGTATGCTGAGCAAATAATCAGAGAAGCTAGACTATATGAAGAAGATGAATGTGGCATCAGGATTGGAGGAAGACCCATTAACCACCTGTGATATGCTGATGACACAACTTTGCTTGCTGAAAGTGAAGAAGACTTGAAGCACTTACTGATGAAGATTAAAGATGACAATCTGCCGTATGGATTGGATCTCAATATAAAATTTAAAAAAAAAAACAAAAACACCTCACAATTGGACCAATAAGCAGCATCACAAAAAATGGAAATAAGATTGAAGTTGTCAAAGACTTCATTTTACTTGGATCCACAATCGACACTAATGGAAGCAGCAGTCAAGAAATCAGATGTTGTATTGCACTGGACAAATCTGCTACAAAAGACCTCTTTAAAGTGCTGAAGAGTGTTTTTTTTCAATAGCCTCATTTGCATGTGAAAGCTGCACTATGAATAAGGAAGACTGAAGAAGAGTTGATGCTTTTGAGTTGTGGCATTGGCAAAGAATACTGAAAGTACCGTGGACTGCCAGAAGAAAGAATAAATCTGTCCTGGAAGAAGTGCAGCTGGACTGTGGCTTGGAAGTGAGAATGGCCAGACTTCATCTCACCTACTTTGGTCATGTTGTCAGAAGGCACCATTCCCTGGAGAAGGATATCATGCTTGGTAAAGTGGAGGGTCAGTGGAAAAGGGGAAGACCCTCAATGAGATGGATTGACACAGTGGCTGCAATGATGGGCTCTCCTGTAGCAAGGATTGTGAGGATAGTGTGGGACCACGCAGTGTTTTGTTCTGTTGTACATAGTGTCCCTATGAGTCAGGCCAACTCAATGGCACCTAACAAGAACAGCAACAACCAACCAGGAGAAGCAGCCAGAAGAGATTATATATTTGCATTAAATGTGACTAGTATAGGATTTAAGACACAAATGTATTTAGATTTATCATAAACATAACCAACCAATCTCTCTCTCTATTGTCTACTTCTTTCTCTTCCCATATGTGTGATATTTCTCTCCCATGGATGCACACACACACACACACACATGTAGAGACGTATTTATGTAATAGATGTTACCTGGAGTCTGTCTTTCTTTTGAGATCTAGATTACCTTGAATCCTAAATTAGGATCCAGAGATGATTAGGAATTTCTGGAAACTTAGGTGGTATCGTGATTCCCTATGCCTCAAGAATCTTGCATGAATACATGCTATGTCTGTCCAACCAACATCAGCCTAGGTGTGAAATTCAGCCTCTTCATCTTTTCTACCAACCAAACATCTACCTAGATGTTATAGAAATGCTGGGGTCAATCACAGCACCTACTATAGGTAATGACTTAGGCATTTCTACAGTGTCCTCTGCAGATTCCCTTCCCCCAATTCTCCATCCAGCTTTTTTCCCCTATGCCTCTTCTCAGCTCTCCTCCCCTTCCCTCCACCCTTCCTCATTCTTTCTTTCCCTCCCTCTGCACTTCTCTCCTCCTCTGAACTACCCTTTTCTTATCTTCCCCTTCACACTGAAGAATACCAAATTCCTCTGTCAAGCATTGACCCATATACACACAGGCCCTTGCTATCCACCACATACACCAAAATCTATCTACCAAAGTGCTTTTGCCCCAAATAAAAGTTATTCATTACCTACAAAGAATTCTGGCGCACTGTATAAATATAGGGTTGTTTGTGTGTGGGTGTGGGTGTGTGTGCACGTGGGTTTTTAAAATGCCTCTTGTTGCATATTTTGAGCTATATGCCAGACTTATCTTAATAAGGTTTAATTTTCACACTTTACCCTGAATTGTCACTAAGGAACCTAATGCTGGAATTTGTCCATATATGGTTGACTGTGTTATTTAGAATAGACTTAGACATAAGAAAAGATACGATCATTTTAACTTTCTAGGTTCCTTTTACTTAATTCTAGGGAATTAAGTGGGTTATTTTCTTATAGATAGTAATAACTCCAGTTCCCTCCTCTCCCAAGTGAATTATTTTTAAAATAGTTTTATTGCCTTTATTGTTGATGATAGCTAATATTTTTTAGTACTTTTCAGGTGCCATGAAATAGGAAATAACATTGCCTCCATTTTGCTACTGATGAAATTGAGAATAGAAACTTTAAGTTCTTTCTCAAGGTCAGACAACAAAAATATTAAGATAATCATGTCATCTAGAGACAATCGTTATTTCAGTCTTTTTCCAGGCTTTTTCCTATCATTAATTTCTTAGCTGTGATTATATTAAATCTCTATTTTATAACCTGTAATCATATTGCATGGATTTTTAACTTAACTGTATTGCATGGATAGCTTTCCATGCCAACAAATACAGATCCGCACTATCATTTTTAATAGTTCTACTATATGGATAACCACAATGCAGTCAATCGCTTTTAACCAAACATTTAGATTGTTTCCAATGTTTTATTATTTTGAACATTGTTGAGATGAGTATCTTACCTATTCTTTTTTTTTTTCACTTGTTTGATATTTTTCCTGGGTAACAATTTCAAAAAGCATTGTCACTGAGACTAAGAGTATATTCTAACTCATAGCAATCCCCCTTGAGTTTCCAAAGCAGTTAATCTTTATGGAAGTAGATTGCCTCATCTTCCTTCCCCGGGGACAGCTGGTGGATTTGAACCACCAACCTTCTGGTTAACAGTCAAATGCTTTAGCCACTATACCACCAGAGCTCTTTAAGAGTATACATTGTTGTTGTTATTTTAATTAGGGCTTGGAACCAGTTCATTCTAATTTGACATCAAATTAGCCTTTCCACTCCAGATATATTGAATCAGAATCTATAGTTTAAAAAAATCCCCAGGTGTTGTTCATCAACTGAGGAATGGATAACCAAACTATGGTACATACACACAATGGAATACTATGCAACGCTAAAGAATAATGTAGAATCTGCAAAACAC
>NW_006921734.1:7571739-7573490 GCF_000298275.1 Orycteropus afer afer
GATTCTTATAAACCAAAAACCAAACTCACTGCGGTCAAATCAATTCCGACTCATAGCGACCCCTCCTTGGGTTTCCCACTGGGCAGGATCTCTACAGAAGTAGATTGCCCAGTCTTCCTTCTGAGGAGTCGCTGGTGGGTTTGAACCACCAGCCTTGTTAAAATGTAGATTCTCATTCAGTATATTTGGGGTGGAAATGCAAATTCTCAGCATGAGGTTGAACTGGAATGAGCCAGTTTAAAGTCTTGATTTTAGTATATTTGAGAGACTAAAAGGGGTACTTCTAATTGAGTATATTGTTGGGATTTTTTGTATGACAATACATACACAATAGTTTTTTTTTTTAATGTTATTTTCTAGATTGAACATTAATGACAAGATTTATGATTAGATGTTTCCCAAATAAAATGTTAGACTGAAAACAGACCTTTATATGTTGTCTTTTCAAATCTAACTACTATCAGTTGACCTTGCAAAAATAAACATAAAAGCTCACTGGGCTTTGCATGGTTTGTCGTACTTGAAGCATTGACAGTGAATTTTTGGTTAATGGTGTTGTTAGCACCTTCTAGTGGTAAGAAAACAAAATTTGGCAGTGATAGTTCAGTTTTGGGGGTTTTTTTTAAGTAAAAAATCACAAACATAATTTATACCTTCATGGAATTTTTACTTTTATTTCCTTTTACTAATATAGCCACAAAGACTATGGACTCCAAAAAAGAAACTAAGATATTTTGAAGTCAATTCAGAGCATGATTTCATAATAACCAGGTATCATAGTAGTTACAAAAGGTCAAGATATTTCGGGGAATTTTAGGTTGTTTTTGGTTATTTAATGTTAACTTTTCCCAATGTATCAGTTTTTAAACACCTACCTGAAATGTAATAGTCGATGCATTATTTTGTATATAGCCTCCAGCTCAGCATTAGACTGACTTGTGTTGCAACAGATAATGCTAATGAGATAGTATTGTGCTGAACCACACCCATCTGGTAACAAGAATAGGAGTTGTGACATCTCATATTTAGTAACAAAAGAAAGAAAACATGGCCCTAGTTGAGACTGAAATATAATGAAGAATTATCGTTCTATTTCTTCCAATAGAATTCTCTGCATTGGATAGCACAGCAGGTCTCTGTGTTTGTATTGCAGTGAGACAGTTTAAAAAACCATTGTGAAGACTTTCTGTGTGATATGATTCAGAATTATGGACATATTTAATTTGAAATTTCCTTTGTAAAGGTAGTTTTTCTAAGTTTTTCTTAGACGCTTATAGCTGTTTTTATTAGCTGCCAATGAGTTGGCCCCTGACTCATAACGAGCCCACGCACAACAGTACAAGATGCTACAGCGTCCTCAGTCATCCCCATGATCAGTGGCAGATTGGACCATTGTGATCCATAGGATTTTTATTGACTGATTTTCAGAAGTAGATCACCAGACCTTTCTTCCCATAGGAGGCAGTTTGTGTTGTTGAGTTGATTCTGACTCATAGCAACCCTATACCAAACCAAAACCAAACTCACTGCCATCTGGTCAATTCCAACTCAGTGACCCCATTGGGTTTCCAAGGCTGTAAATCTTTATGGAGGCAGACTGCCTCATCTTTCTTCCATGAAGCAGCTGGTGGGTTAGAACCTTTTGGTTAGCAGCCAAATGCTTTAACCACTACACCACCAGAGTTCCTTATAGTGACCCTATAGGAGAAATTTTTGCAGCTCTTTCCCAGTCCTATTTTGCGAGCCTTTTA
>NW_006921734.1:7577484-7581423 GCF_000298275.1 Orycteropus afer afer
GAGTGCATGGAGGGATGGACACAGGGAAGAGGTAACTATGGGGAGGAAGTGGGAGGGGAGCTGTTGCATTGTGGTTAACTGTGGTCAATGTCATGAGACAAAGTATATGTGAACTGCTGTATGGAAAGTATTTGCTCTGTAAATTTTCACCCAAATCACAATAAAAAGAAAAAAAAAAAGTTACCTAGCCACTCAAAACCAGGCCCACACACATAACCTTAATTACCACAACATTTAACATCTTTTTAGGTACTTGTGGCCATTTGAATGTCCTCTTTGGTGACATATCTATTCAATTCCTTTGCCCATTTTATGACAGGGTTATGTATCTTTTTGTTGTTAGGTTGTTGAAGTTTTACATGTATTTTGGTTATTAGGTTCTCATTGGATATATGATTTCCAAAGATAATCTCCCAGTTGGTAGCTTGTCTTTTTTTTTTTTTTTTTTTTTTTTTGGTTAACTTTAGAAATTCTTAACTTTTATGAGGTCCTGTTTATTTATTTTGTCTTTTGTGGTTTATGGTTTTGTTGTTATATTAGATACTCCATTTTCAAAAAGCTAGGTTTGACAGCGTTTCCCCTGCTTGTTCTCCTAAGAATTTTATGGTTTTAGTTTGCACAATTAGGTCCTTAATCCAGTTAGAATTTGTTTTTGTGTATGGTGTGAGGCATGGATACTGTTTTCATTTTTCTGCATGTAGGATTCCAATTTTCTCAGCCCCATTTATTGAATGGACTTAGTACCATTGTCTAAAATCAGTTGACCATAGATGTGTGGGATTATTTGTGAAATATCAGTTCTACTCCATTGGCCTATTGTTCTACCAGTAGCAGGCTATTACTATAGCTGTATATATTATGTTTTAAAATCAGAAAATTTGAGTCTTTTACTTATTCTTCTCTTTCAACATTGTTTTAGCTATCTGGGGCCTCTTGCCATTCTATATAAAGTGGAAGATTGGTTTTTCCATTTCTGCAAAGAAAGCTGTTGGAATTTTGATAGGGATTGCATTAAATCTATAGATTACTTTGGGGCGTAGTGACATCTTAACAATATTTTCTTCCAATCCATGAACACGGAGCATCTTGCCATTTATTCAAGCCTTCCTTAATCCCTTTCAGTAGTAGTGTCAGCAAGTATTTTTGAGCACATACGAAATGCTAAGCACGCTGCTAGTTGCTGAGTATATAGTATATGGAATTGACAGTACAGTGAGAAAGAAAAACAATAAATATGTAATTATGCAAAAATGAGGAAAGACAACAGGAAAGGGGGTGATGTGAAGGAAAATAAAAGAAGAGGTTGGAAATGGAGTACCTTGGACCAGTTGTCACTCTCCTCTGATGAAGTAGCAAACAGCTGCGATAAAGAACTAAGATTTGGCTGTGGTGGGAAGCCAGGTTGTGAAAGACCTTGGCATATCTGAAGAAGTGTAGTTGGAGTGTCGTGAAGGAGGGGGAGAGCAGTAGAAGAGTAGGGTTTCTCAAACTCAGCCCTGTTGACATTTTTTGGGGAAGGAGACTGTTCATTGCATCGCATACTATTTACCAGCAACTGTGGCCTCCACACACTAGATGCCAGGGGCAACAATCCCATCCTCCATGGTTGTGACAATCCAACAAATGTATCCAGACATTGCCAAATGTCCCCTGGGGGGCAATGTTGTACTGATTGAGAAGCACTAGGCTAGAGGCTCAGGCAGGGCCAAGTCAAGTCAGGTAGGGCCTAGGAGACCATGGTAAGAACCTGGATGTTGTTCTGAGTGCAATGAGAAGCCATGGGAAATTCCAAATAGAATTATGTGACCCAAATGACACTGCACATTATTGTTGAACGTTCCATTCCAAGATTACTGAACAATTGTGGTCACTATTATTTTGACTATAATCTGCCAGTTCCCAGTGCTTCCCTGCTTCCAAATCTCATCCTGAGTCTGCCCCCTGGTGTAACTTCTGCTGGATCAAACAACAGCTACCAATAACCTAAAATTTAAACAAGGCAGCTTGAGATGAACACGGACTGAAACACATGTTGCTCATCTGCACTGTGGGGAAATCATTCATCTCATGGGACTGCTGTGAGCTGAAATAACAAAAAAAAAAAAAAAAAAAAAAAACCCACTGGCATCAAGATGAAATAAATAACACCTATTAAGGTGTTATTTGGCACAGGGTCTGGCACAGTGGCATGGTGTAAATCTTAAAAGGATGTAGAACAAGATACCTAGTGGCAGACATGGAGGTGTGCTACTCAGATCTCCTTTCAAGATAAAACTTGCTATTCAGCCGCTGCCTTCAGGCAAGGCACATTGTAGCCAAAATTGTGGCCAAAGCTGTGTTTTTCCCAGCAGCAACTGAGCAAGGAGTGGGGTGAGGACCCTTCCTGCCAAATGCAGGACTCCCTTAACCAGCAATCATGCTCAGAGCTCCCAGTTGGGTTGGCGGAGCCTTTGCCAGATCTACAAGTAGTGTGAGGCTCCCTTAGCCAGTATTGCCTCCTCAGTACCTTTTGCTTTTCATAGGCTTACTTCCCAAAAAACATCTTACCCCTCTAATGCTTCCCAGAGCACCCAACTGACACACCTTTCTACCTATTTGCTTTGCTCTCTGCCCGGAATTCTTTTCATCCAAATTCCTGTCATCCTACCAGATTCAACTCCAATGTCATTTTCTAAGCAAATTTTCAGAAAACTGTCACAGGGAAGGGAAAAACAAAAACAGTTGCTGTCACATGGATTCCAATTCATGGTGGCGCCTTGTGTGTCAAAGTAGAACTCTGCTCCGCAGGGTTTTCAATGGCTGATTTTTCAGGAGTAGATCACCAGACCTTTCTTCTGAGGCACCTCTGAGTGGACTTAACCTCCAACTTCTCAATCGGCAGCTGAGCTCATTGGCTGTTTTTACTGTCCAGGGACTCCACAGGAAATGGGAAGGGAACTAATGTTTATTGAGCAGCTACTGTGGGCTGGAAACCATATAAGTAATTTCTATATATCACTCAGAATTTTCACATTAGCCTGGAAGGTAGGGATTAGCACTTCTGTCTTGCAGATAAAAGCTAAGTGCCACAGCAATGTGTATTCCAGAATTATTTTTCATCTCTCTCTCACAAAAACCAAGCACATTGCCATTGAGTCAATTCCAACTCATAGTGACCCCCACTGGGTTTCCAAGGTTGTAAATCTTTATGGAAGTAGATTGCTTCATTTTCCCCCCCCATAGAGCAGCTGATGGGTTTGAACCAATGACCTTCTGTTTAGCAGCCAAATGCCTTACCCACTATGCCACCAGAGCTCCTTCTCTCACAAAAGATCTGCTATTTGTGGTAGCAAGCATTGATCTATGGGTGGATAGATGGGTGGACAGGCTGAACCATCAGGTACATCTAGGCAGGGGGGAGTGTGCCCATGACCATGTAAAGGGTAGGCAGACAATGTTTCTACATGAGTACTTGTATGTGCTGTAAGAATGTCCAGATGTATAGTAGAGCTGACAAGGGACAAGGTTGTGGTGGCTTCTTGGCCACAGCCAGCTACCTGGAGGCTATGAGTAATTAGACCTGTGGGCTTGGGACCATGGTTGCAGGGAACATTGAGCTCAACTGGCATAACATACTACACAAAAACATTGTTTTACAGCCTACTTTGTTGAGTAGGGACTGGGATATTAAAAGGTTGCAAGAGACCATCTAGATGCAACTATGTGTCTCTCCTTGTCCAGAGCAAAGAAGAATGAAGAAAATCAAAGACACATGGAAACAATTAGTCCAAGGGACTGAAAGACCATGTGATCTTCAACCCATATGATCATGAGACCAGAAGAACTAGATGGTGCCTGGTCACCACAGTCAACCACTTGGAGGGGGATCTATGTAGGAGATCCTGGATAGAGTGGGAGAACAATGTGGAACAAAACTCAAAATCATATTAAAAAAAAAAA
>NW_006921734.1:7581523-7589216 GCF_000298275.1 Orycteropus afer afer
TGCCATGCTTGGTAGGGTGGAGGGTCGACGAAAGAGGGGGAGGCCTTCAGGGAGATGGACTGATACAGTGGCTGCGATGATGGGCTCGAGTATAGCATGGATTGTGGGGCTGGCGCGGGATCGGGCAGTGTTTTGTTCTGCTGTGCATGGGGTCACTATGAGTCAGAAATGACTCGACGGCACTTAACAACAACAACATAGGAGAAATTAAAACTGCTTCATAGGGTTTCCTAGTCTGAAATCTTTACAGGACTACGTAGCCAGGTCTTTTCTCCCATGGAACCAAGACCAAACCAAATGCAATGCCATGGAGTCAAATCCGACTCATAGCAACCTCTCCTTGGGTTTCCGAGGACCGCCAGCCTTCTGGTCAGCAGTCAGATGCCTTAGGCACTACTCCACCAGAGCTCCTTCCCTTGGAGCAACTGGTGAGTTTTAACTAACAACCTTTTGGTTAGCAACCAAATGCTTAACCATTGCACCACCAGGACTGCTTCATAGGAGCTGCTTCTTCTTGTTAGGTGTTGCCGAGCTAGTTTCCCCTCATGACAATCCTGTGTACAACAGAATGAAACACTGCTCAGTCCTGGGCCATCCTCACAATTGTTGCTATGTTTGAGCTCCGTTGTTGCAGCCACTATGTCGATCCGTTTCATGGAGGTTCTTGCTCTTTTTCACTGACCTTCTACTTTACCAAGCATGAGGTCCTTCACCAGGAACTAGTCCCTCTTGATAACATCTCCAAAGTACATGAGACCAAGTCTTGCTATCATCACTTCCAAGGAGCAACTGATTGAAATTCTTCCAAAACAGGTATGTTCATTTTTCTAGCAGTCTATGGTATATTCAATATTCTTTGCCAACACCATCAATCAAAGGCATTAATTTTTCTTCAGTCTTTCTTATTCATTGTCCAGCTTTCACATGCATATGAGCTGGTTGAAGAAACCATGGTTTGGGTCAGGCACATCTTAGAGCTCAGTGATGTCTTTGCTTTTTAACACTTTAGTGAGGTCTTTTGCAACAGATTTGCCTGATGTAATAAATCATTTGATTTCTTGACTGCTGCTTCCATAAACATTGATTATGGGTCCAAGTGAAATGAAATCCCTGACAACTTCAGTCTTTTCTGGATTTATCATGATTGCTTATTGGTCCTGTGATGAGAATTTTTGTTTTCTTTATGTAGGAGCTCTGGTGATGTAGTGCCTAAGGCATTTGACTGCTAACCAGAAGGCTGGAGGTTCAAACTCACCAGCCACTCCTTGGAAGGAAGGCTGGACGATCTACTTCCGTAGTGATATCGCCTTAGAAACTCAAGGAGGGGTCACTATGAGTCAGATTTGAGTCGACATCAGTGACATCAGTGTTTGATTTTTGGTTTTGGTTTATGTTGAGAGGTAATCCATGCTGAAGGCTGCACACTTTATTCTTCATCAGTAAATGCTTTAAGTCTTCATCTCTTTCAGCAAACAAAGTTATGTCATCTGCATATGGCATGTTGTTAATGAGTCTTTCTCAAATCCTGATCCATGCTTTTCTTCATATGGTGCAGCTTCTCTAATTATTTGCTCAACATACAGATTGAATAATTATGGATAAAGGATACAACCCTAACACACACCTTTCCTGATTTTAAACCACACAGTATCGCCTTGATCTTTTCAAATGACTGCCTGTTGGTCTATGCACAGGTTCTGCATAAGCAAAATTAAATGTTATGGAATTCCCATTCTTTGCAATGTTATTCATAATTTGTTATGATCCATACAGTTGAATGTTTTTGCATAATCAATAAAACACAGATAAACATCTTTCTGGTATTCTTTGCTTTCAGCCAAGATCCATCTGACATCAGCAATGATATCCTTCTTCTGAGTCTGGCAGTTCCCTGTCAATGTGCTTCTGCAGCTGTTTTTTTTTTTTTTTTTTAACTATCTTCAGCAAAAATTTTACTTGCATGTGATATTAATGATATTCGTTGATAATTTCTGCATTCTTTTGGATCATCTTTCTTTGGAACAGGCATAAATATAGATCTCTTCCAATCAGTTGGCCAGGTAGTTGTCTCCCAAATTTCTTGACATAGATGAGTGAGTGCTTCCAGCATTGCAACCATTTGGTGAAATATTTCAATTGGTATTCCATCAATTCTTGGAAGCTTGTTTTTCACCAATGCCTTCAGTGCAGCTTAGACTTCTTCCTTCAGTACCATTGGTTCTTGATCATATGCCACTTCCTGAAAATGGTTGAATGTCAACCAATTCTTTTTTGATATAGTGACTCTTCCATCTGCTTTTGATGCTTCCTGCATCATTCAATATTTTGCCTATCAAATCCTTCAAAATTGCAGCTTGAGGGTTGATTTATTTTTCTTCAATTCTTTCATATTGAGAAATGCCAAGCATGTTCTTCCCTTTTGGTTTTCTAACTGCACATCTTTGTACATTTTGTTATAATACTTTAGTTTGTCTTTTTGAGCTGCACTTTGAGATTTTCTGTTCAGATCTTTTATTTCATCATTTCTTCTATTTGCTTTAGCTACTCCACACTGAAGAGCAAGTTTCAGAGTCTCTTTTGACACCCATTTTGGCCTTTTCTTTCTTTCCTTTTCTAATGACCTTTTGCTTTCTTCATGTATGATGTTACTGATGTTATCCCACACTTCCTCTGATCTTCAATTATTAGTGTTCAGTGCATCAAATCTAGTCTTGAGATGGTCTCTAAATTAAGGTAAGCTATGCCATAGGTGCTTACGCCATTAAAAATATCCTAAAAGAAGTTTAGTGGGCTGATAACTGGGTCTAAAACTATGGTAGATCCATGACCATGAGTGGATTCAAGTTATGAGATCAGTTTTAGCTACCTCTAGCTTTGTCCTTTCTGTTTCCAGGGTGTTCCTCCCCATCACCCAGAAGTTCAGTTAACATCTCTTACTGCTGTTGACACTATACTTTGTGCAAGAGTGATGAGGTGAGGTGTGGGGGAGGCAGTGAGAGGCACCATAGGACACATGAGAAATTCATCCAATGTTGGATCAAAACATGCTCTTCAAACTGAATAACACCCTCCTTGAAAATGACTAAGTAATAGAAGAAATAAAAACCGAAATTTAAAAAAAAAAAAAAAATGCTCTTCATAGCACAGAAGGTAGTGGCTGCAATTAGTGGGGGAAACTGTAAAATATGACCCTTCCTGTTTGGAAGGCAGCTCTTTATGCAGGGGGAAGTTGCTGCTGGGTAGATGTTGCTCTCCCTTGTAACTGTTAACGTGCACCTTTCTCTGGGTTCCTATAATAGTTTCCTACGCTGCCATAATAAATTACTGCAAAATGGATGGCTTAAAACGACAAAATTAATTTTCTCACAGTTCTGGAGGCTAGAAGTCTGAATTCAGGGTGTCAGCAAGGTTATGCACTCTCTGAAGATTCTAAGGGAAGATCCCACTTGTCCAGCTTCTGGCAGCCCCAGGTGTTCCTTGGCCTGTGGCAACCTAACTCCAATCTCCACCTCTACATGGCTGTATGTATGTCTATGTGTCTATGTGTCTCTTCTCCTCTTCATATTGAATTATCCTTTTGTGTGTCTTCTTCACCAGTAATATTGCATTAGGGTCCACTTAACTCCAGTATGATTTCATGCCAGCTAATTATATCTGCAAAGATACTCTTTTCCAAACAAGTCTCATTCACAGGAACCGGGGAGTTAGGACTTGAACATATCTTTTCAGGGAGCATAAATCAACTCAGAACAATCCCAGGATTCATATATTCATCTATGCTTTGAACTATATTTACTAAAGACATTTGACTGCTAACCAGAAGGTTGGCAGTTCAAATCCACCAGCCACTCCTCAGAAGGAAGACTGGGCAACCTACTCCTATAGAGATATCACCTAGGAAACCCAAGGAGGGGTCACTACGAGTCGGAACTGACTGTAAGTTTTGTTTTGTTGTTGTTTATATTTACTGAGTCTTATTCTACAGACTGGGGATGCAGCCCTGAATAAGATAAGAAAAGTCTCTGCCCTGTGGAGCTTACATTGTTGTTGTGGAGACAGACAACATACACATAAACAAGTAGTGTATTTGCTCTGAAGGAAACAGAAATGGATAAGCAGCAGAGAGCAATGGGAGGGGAGAGTTAATTATTTTAGACAGTTGGTCAGGGACACCTCCTCTGAGGAGCTGACATTTAAGATGAAACCTGAAGAAGGGAATTGAATCATGCAGAAATGTCTAGGGAAGGGAGATAAGGGAAAAGGGAAAAATAGATACTCAGGATTGGTAGGGAGAGAGTATAGTGCTTTCAAGGAACAGGAAGATTGCCAGAGTGGCCAGAGAAACTAATGGAGGCTGAGGGTTACAGGCGCTGGAGTGGAGGATGAGTGAAGGCACTGGGATGACAATGAACGGGGCACTGGAGAGGGAATGGACGGGATTACCGCAGATGGGGTATGAGCAGGAGCACTGGAGGGAGGTGGTGGGCAGGGATATTGGAGAGGGTATGCGCAGGGGTTTGGCAAGAGAGAGCACTGAAAATGTTTACATTTTATTTTTATTTTGTTCAATAATTGACTTTAAAAATCAGATATTGTACATAGCATAGCAAAATATTATAAGATAGTCTCTAAGAAAACGTTGATGACCAAAAATCTGGGATAATAAATCACAAATAACCCATTGTAACTCAAGTCCAATTAAATGTACCCAATAAAGGCAGCTAGGATTTAGCTGCCCCAAACCAAAAATCTTCTGGATTATTTCCTTTATTTATTAATTTTTTTAAACATTTTATTGCTGTTGTTGTTGTTAAGAATATACATAGCAAAACATGTATCAATTCAACAGTTATTACTTGGACCATTTAATGACATTATGATTAAATTCTTCAAATTGTGCAACCATTCTCCCCCTCCTTTTATGAGTTGTTCTTCTGCCATTAATATAAACTCACTGCCACCCAAGGTTCCTGTCTGAACATTCGAGTTGCATTGTCAGTTTGATACTGTGTAGATACTTCTTAAAAGAGCACAATGCTCAAGGCAGACATTTTTTACTAGCTAACTTTTAAGAAGATTTCTGGGGACATTGTTGATTTAAGATTTAATGATTATCTCTGGGCAATAATTTCAGGGATTGGCCCAGCCTCTAAGACTCCAGACAGTCTGGATTTTATGAGAATTTGAAATTCTGCTCTGCATTTTCCCCCTTTTGATCAGGATTCTTCTATAGAATCTTTGATCAAAATGTCTAGTAATGGTAGCCAGGCACTACCCACTTCTAGTCTCATTGCAGAAGGAGGCAGTTGTTCACGGAGGCAATTAGTCACACATCCATTTCCTCCACCTATTCCTGACTCTCCTTCTTCCTCTGTTCCTGGTAAAGAGACCAGCTGTGCTTTGGATGGCTGCTTGCAAACGTTTAACACCCCAGGCACTACACAATGAACTAAGAGGCAAGCAGAAGCACTAAACACATTTACTGGATATCCAATGAAACCATGACATCAAACCTCTAAACTGAAGACCTAAAACCCATCAAGTGTTCGGTTGTATATAGCAGCCTCAGTAGTTACTTTTTTTGTTGTTGCAAATATATCTGTCACATAACTTTTGCCAATTCAACTTTTTACAGTTGTACAGCACATTGATAGCACTTACAATAATCAGCTATGCAACTCTACCCTTAATCAATGTGATTTTCCATCACTGTAAACTGAATGTCAATACTTCATAAGCAATAACACCCCCTCTTTCCCCTATCTTCCCATGTCTAACCACTGATAAACTTTGGTCTCTATATGTTTGTCTTTTCTTGTCTTTTTATGTCAGTGAGGTCATACAATATTTGTCCTTTTGTGATTGGCTTATTTCACTCAGCAAAATGTCTTCAAGCTGCATCCATGTTATAGCATGTATCAAGACTTCATTTCTCCTACTGGCTGAGTAGTATTCCATTGTATGTATGTACCACATTTTGTTAATCTGTTCATCTTTTCATGGACAGTTAGGTTGTTTCCAGCTTTTAGTTATTACCCATAGTGTTGCAATGAACATTGGTGTACAAGTTTCTGTTTGAGTCTCTGCTTTCAAGTCTTTTGAGTATATACCTAGGAGTGGAATTGCTGGGTCATATGTTAGTTTTATTTTTAACTTTTTGAGGAACTGCCACACTGTACTCCACAATGGGTGTGCCATTTTGCATTCCCTCCAGCAACAGATAAGAGTTCCAATTTCCCTACATCCTCACCAACATTTGTTATTTTCTATTTTTGTTTTGTTTTTTATCTTAGCCAGTCTAGTGGGAGTGAAATGGTATCTCACTGTGGTTTTGATTTGCATCTCTGATGGCTAATGACGTGTGTTTTGGTTCTCTAGTGCTGCTTTAACAGAAAGTACCACAAATGGATGGCTTGAACAAACAGGTATGTTCTCTTTCAGTTCATAAGGCTGGAAGTCCAAGTTCAAATTGCCAGTTCTAGGGGCTGGGTGAAAGCCCCTCATCCTTGGGCTTCAGCTCTGCCTCTTGCTTCCAGCCCAATGAAGCTGGCAGCTTCTCTTAGACAGCTGCTGACTGCTGAGACTGACAAAGCCAAAGTCAACAAGTAAAATGGCACAGTCCCAAAATTATCAAGCAAAATAGAAGGCCACTAAATCCAGTCCGTCAACAGTCCCAAGATTGGCAGACAACATGGCAGGCCATTGAGATGAAGACAGCCAAATGCAGGATCCAGATGCGCCAAAAGCTCAACACCTTTCTCAAAGCATCTTCTTATTTACTAGAAGCAGATCACATCCCCAAGGCAGCTACTCAGCTGCTCACAGTAGATTCCACTATGGAGCTGATTACCAGTCTTATCTAGCTGCCCAGCCACTGGAGATCCATTCGCAGAAAAATGAAACAAGATATGTACCTCACACCATACACAAAAACGAACTCCAGATGGACCAAAGACTTAAATGTGAAACCAAAACTATAGAGCTCCTCAAGGAAAAACTAGGGGCAAATTCAGGGGCCCTAATATATGGCATAAATAGACTATCAAGCATAACTCAAAATACACAAACAGCAGAAGAAAAACCAGATGATTGAGACCTTCTAAAAATTAAATTTTTATGTGCTTCCAAAGACTTCTCCAAAAGATTCAAAAGAGAACCTACAGATGGGGAAAATATATTTGGCAATGATATATCTGACAAGGGACTTATCTCTAGAATTTATAGAAAACTCTAATACCTCAATAAAAAAAGACAAACGATCCAATTAAAAAATGAGCAGAAGACATGAATAGACACTTCACCAAGGAGGATATTCAAGCGGCCAACTAACATATGAAGAAATGCTCACGATCATTCACTATTAGAGAGATGCAAATCAAAACAACAATGAGACACCATCTTCCCCAGCACTAGTAGCAAAGTTCAACGAGACAGAAAATAACAAATGCTGGCAAGGATGCAGAGAGATTGGAACTCTCATACACTGCTGGTAGAACTGTAAAATGGTACAACCATTGTGGAAAGCAGTATGGCGATTGCTTTAAAAGTTGGAACTAGAAATACCATTTGACCCAGCTATTCCTTTACTAGGTATATATCCTAAAGAAGTGAGAGCCATGACAAGAACAGACATATGCACACCCATGTTCATCATGGCACTATTTACAATAGCCAAAAGATGGAAACAACCTAG
>NW_006921734.1:7594427-7596714 GCF_000298275.1 Orycteropus afer afer
CATATTAAAAAAAAAAAAGAGAGAGAGAGAGACCAGGTCTAATAGAGCCTGATGAGACCCCTGAGACTATGACCCCTAGCTACCTTTCAGATCTGGAATTGAACTCACTCTTGTGGCTTCCAGCCAAACAGTAGACAGGCTTAGGGGGTGAACATTTACATCAGGTAGATAGACTACTTGGAGCAGTCAATCATGGGAGAACAGAATTGCAATGTTTGCACAGGGAGACGCTGGTGGTGGGGGGGAGTGCATAGGAAAGAAGGACACAGGGAAGAGGTAACTACAGGGAGGAAGTGGGAAGAGAGCTGTTACATTGGGGGGGGAATTGCAGTCAATATCATGAGACAAAATGTGTATGAACTGCTGTAGGGAAAATGAATTTGCTCTGTAAACTTTCAACCAAATCACAATAAAAATTTGGAAAAAAAGACCCTGCTATTTATTTTTGCTATTTTGTTGTTGTTGTTGTTAGGTGCCTTCGAGTCAATTCCATCTCATAATGACCCTGTGTGACAGAATAGAACTGCCCCATGCATTTTCTCAGCTGTAATCTTAATGGAAACAGATTTTTCTCCTGCAGAGTCACTGGGTGGGTTCGAACTGCTAACCATTCAGTTAGTAGCCAAGCAGTTAACCTTTTGTGCCACCAAGCCTCCTTATTTTTACCACACAACTATGCATTTAACATATTTTTTGTACTTTATCTATTTATATGTATTTCAAAAGAAAAAAAAATGCCTTATTTGTCTTTATTGAAAAATACAGAGCCTGACTTTATCTAATGCACATGTGTAAATGCTTATTGAATGAATGAATGAACGATAGCTAGATTGGATTTACTCTACTTCTGTGTAAAAAGGTACATTTTGAATGATTATTAAAATACATGGGAAAATGAGTAACACAGGATCAGATGTAGCAGAGCCACTCTGGTGCTGTTACGTGCTAGAATTAGGTAAAATGGAAACTGCTTAGTTACATGGAGCAATAGTAAGATTTTCATCTAGGAGAATAGGAGTAACTTTTCAGATTTAAAAAGTTCTGTCACTTACAAAAAGAAAGAAAAAAAGCCAGATCATTTGGGCTTGAAGCAAATGGAGGAAGAGATAAGACTTAAGAATCAGAGTGGTTGACCTGATTTGCAGAAAGCCAAGGAATCTCATAGTTGCTCCAGGAGTGAGAGGTGAATGCAGGGAGGGGCTTTCTGGGTCAGCTAGAGCAGACTGGCAAATGGGTTAACTGCAGTTCATCGGTAGGTGGAAGTGTCAAGTCTCTGCTACAGGACACTGAAGGGTGAAACAGAAATAGACTTGAGGCTTTGTTCGTAGGAGGTGAAGTAGATATTGGAAAGTGGTGTCCCTCTACCCTTACACCATAACTGTAAGAGAACAGAGTCATTTCCTAGCTAGAGCCCTCAGGCTGAATTCTAGCAAGCTTACAAGTGTTAACATAGAGCTATAGTAGAAGCTGCTATTGCACCATGATTATAAATCAAAAGTGAAAAACACAAATGTCTACAGAGAACGGATGGAAGTCGTCAAAAGGCAAAGTGGTCTGGCTATCAGGGTCTTTTATTCCAACATGGTCATATTTTACTTTATTTTTTTGTATGCAACTGACATACTGCAGCATGGGGAGCCAATGGGACATGGTGGGGGCTAGGTTCAGCTAGAGCATGCATGCCCCATCTAAAGGCTGCTGCCTTTGTCACCAGGTGAAAAGGTACAGCTAATGTTTTCAGGTCTTTTAGGTTTTGAAGATAAGCTAGAAATCCACATTTTCATGACGAAACTTATGATTTTCAAATGCTGGCTCAGAAAAAAATAAGAATTTAAAACCTTGAGTAGACAAAAAATTCTTTGCGCTAAGTTCAGTCTGTGCAATACTAATTCATAAACTGCCAAAGTCTGTAGTTTTACATGGAATGTGAAGCCTTTGAGAACTTCAATCTTTTCTCCATTTATCTTGATGATGCTTATGGGTCTAGTTCTGAGGATTTTTGTTTTCTTTATATAGAGATGTGATCCATACGGCAGACTGTATTCTTTAATCTTCATCAGTAAGTACTTTAAGTCATCCCCACTTTCAGCAAGCAAAGTCGAGTCATCAGAATATCTCAGGTTGTTAATGATTCTTCTTCCAATCCTGATGCCATGTTCCTCTTCATATAAGTCCAGCTTCTCGGATCATGTGCTCAACATATAGATTACATAAGTATGATGAAAGGATACAACCCTGATGCACTCCCTTCTTGATTTTAAACCGTGCAGTGTCTCCTTGTTCTGTT
>NW_006921734.1:7597179-7619185 GCF_000298275.1 Orycteropus afer afer
CCGTAGTGATAACACCTGGGAAACCCAAGGAGGGGTTGCTATGAGTTGAATCTGACTTGACAGCAGTCCTTTTAGGTTTTTTTTTTTTTTTTTTGGCTTTCTGTCAATATAATGCTGCAACCTTTTTTGAATTATCTTCAGTAAGATTTTACTTACATGTGATATTAATGATATTGTATGATAATTTCCACATTCTGTGGGATCACCTTTCCTTGGAATGGGTACAGATATGGATCTCTTCCAGTCAGTTGCCCAACTAGCTGTCTTCCAAAACTCTTGGCATAACTGAGTTGAGTGCCTCCAACAGGGCGTCTGTTTGTTGAAACTTCTCAATGGGTATTCTGTCAATTCCTGGTGCCTTGTTCTTCACCAATTCCTTCAGTGCAGCTTCAACTTCTTCCTTCAATATCATTACTTTTCATGGATGATGTTCTTGATGTCATCCCATAATTCTTCTAGTTTTCTGTCATTGGTGTTCAGTGCATCAAATCTATTCTTTAGATGGTCTCTAAATTCAGGAGGGATATATTCAAGGTCATATTTTGGCTCTCATGGACTTGTTTTGTCTTCAACTTCAATTTGATATGAGCTGTTGATGGTCTGTTCCAAAATAAGCTCCTAGCCTTGTTCTGGCTAAACATATTGAGCTTTTCCATCCCCTCTTGCCACAGATGTAGTCAATCTGATTCCTGTGTGCTCCACCTGGTGATGTCCATGTGTATAGCTGTCATTTGTGTTGTTGAAAAAAGGTGTTTGCAATGAATAAGTCATTGGTCTTGCACAATTCTATCATGTGGTCTCCAGCATTATTTCTATCACTAAGGCCAAATTTTCCAACAACCAGCAATTCTTCATTTCCAACTTTTGCATTCCAGTCACCAGTGATAATTAACACATCTTGATTGCATATTTGGTCAACTTCAGACTGCAGAAGTTGATAAAAATCTTCAATTTCTTCATCTTTGGCTTTGGTGGTTGGTGTGTAAATTTGAATAATCATAGTATTAACTGGTCTTCCTTATTGTTGTTGTTGTTGTTATGTGCCGTGGAGTCGGCCCCCACTCATAGCGACCCCTCCTTGGGTTTCCGAGGCAGTATCACTACGGAAGTAGGATTGCCCAACCTTCCTTCCGAGGAGTGGCTGGTGGGTTTGAACCGCCAGTCATCTGGTTAGCAGGCAAGTGTCTTAGCCACTATGCTACCAGAGCTCCCATAGGCGTATGGATATTATCCTTTCACTGACAGCATTGTACTTCAGGCAGATCTTGAAACATCCTTTGTGATGATGAATGCCACACCATTCCTCTTCAAACTATCATTCCCAGCATAGTAGATCGTATGGTCGTCTGATTCAAAATGACCCAAACCGGTCCATTTCAGCTCACTAATGCCTAGGATATCAATCTTTATGCGTTCCATTTCATTTTTGACAATTTCCAATTTTCCTAGATTCATACATTGTACATTCCCATGTTCTGATTATTAATGGATGTTCGCAGCTGTTTCTCCTCAAATTGAGTCGTGCCACGTCAGCAAATGGAGGTTCCAAAAGCTTTACTTTATCCATATCATTAACGTTGGTTCTACTCTGATGATGCGGCTCTTTCCCACTTGTATTTTGAGTGCCTTCCGACCTAAGAGGCTGGTCTTCCTGCACAGTATCAGACAATATTTCCAGGCTATTCATAAAGTTGCCCAGTAACTTTCTCTGCTATGCATAAGGTTTTCTGTGGCCAGTTTTTTGAGAAGCGGATGGCCCTTCCTTCTTCCTGGTCTGTCTCAGTCTGTAAGCTGCATTGAAACCTGTGCACCATGTGCAACACTGCTGGCATTTGAGACACTGCTGGCACAGCCTCAACCCTCACAGCAACATGCCACCACAGTACAACAAACTGACAGACAAGTTTGTCTTCCTTAGCTGTTCAAAACCTCTCCACCCTCTCCTTACCTGGATCCCACGACTCTATTGTACCTGGCTTTTCCCCCTCTTCCTGCCTCTTGGGTGTGTGGCCTGTCTCCCTCCCCTCACCTGAATCCCTCGGTTCTGTCTTGCCCCAGATCCTGCCCTGTCTCCCTCGTCTGGGTGCCTGGCCTGTTTGCCCCTTAAATTGTTGAGAAAAGAATAAAAAGGTGAATATTTTGTGAAATGTGAAAATTATATGAAATTCACATTTAAGTGTCCATAAATGAAGTTTTATTGAAATACAGCCACACTCAATATTTAATGTATTTTCCAGAGCTACTTTCATGCTACAGTGGCATAATTGAGTAGCTGCAATAGTGATCATATGGCCTGAAAGACATAGAACACATTACTTTCTCCCTTTTCTAGAGAAGTTTGTAGATCCCTTACCTAGGATATTATTGCTGATTTGTGTCAATCATGTTCTTAAATTTCTTGGGTTTTTTTTATATAACTTTTATATAAATACATGAAATTTATATATATGACAGATAGATAACACAGACTTATATATGTATGTATGTATTACCAAGTAGATTTTAATTTGTATTTATTTTGTTCATAAATAGCAACATTTTCCTATTAAGGCTTATTATGGGCTCTCAGTTCTCCAATGAAATTGGAAGGATTCAGGATCCAGGAGAGCTGAATTTTATTTGTGTAATCTTGGTCAATTTACCTAAACCATATGGATCCCAATTTCATTGGCCTGAAAAATTTGGAAGTTGGAATAGAACATATTATAGTTTAAGATTACTTTCAGAAAGAAAGTAAGCTGATTCACAACCTTCAAGCATCTTACAAGGTTGGTGAGGAGTGAAGGGGGAACCATGAGACACCTGGGTCAGGTAGGTTCAGACATGTGTGGGTTCATAGGCATACATCCTGAGGTGGAGCCAAGGCCTTTCAACAGATTGTTTAGGTGCTGCAGGATTTAGAGCACAGATCCAAGTAAACATCGCCATCTAGTGGCAATTTCCTTGAATTCCTCCATCCATACCTCCATCCACTATATATGAGGTGTTTCAAACCAAAACCAAACTCACTGCCATGAGTAGATTCCCTCATAGCAACCCCCATTGGGTTTCCAAGGCTGTAAATCTTTATGGAAGCAGACCGCCCTATCTTTCTACTGAAGATCGGCTTGTGGATTCCAACCACCAAACTTTTGGTTAGCAGTCAAATGCCTTAACAACTACATCACCAGAGCTCCTCATATAAGGCATCTACTACATGCCAAAGGAGCCTTGGTGGCGCAGTTGTTTAGCTCTTGGCTGCTAACAAATAGGCCGGCAATTTGGACCCACCATTGCTCCTGGGAAGAAAGAGGTGTCAGTCTGCCTCTGTAAATATTTACATCCTTGGAAATCCTATATGGCAATTATACTTGTCGTATAGTGTCGCTTTGAGTCCGAATTGACTTGATGGCAATGGGTTTGGTGTTTTGGTTACTGTGTGCCAGTACTATGTAACAGCGAACAGTGAACAAGAGACTCCAGTCTCCTTCCTTGTGAAACTTGCATTCTGATGGGGAAACATGGGAGCCCGCAGCCCCACAGCGGTAGTGGAGCCTCTCAGCAATTGATGTAGTTTAGATGTCCCAAGCTTGGAAGCCAAAAACAAATAATACATTGAGCTACTTGCTTATTTATTTTTTAAAAAAAGAGTGAAAATTTATCTTTTAATGGAGAAGAGATGGACACATTGCCGGTCGAGTAAAGCAATGACCAGCTTGAAAGTTCATTTTTATGATGTTTTGAAATATTTTATATCACTTCAAGTACTTTTCTTAAGATCATAACTGATTTTTTACAATGTAATGAAATATTTTTATACATTGAACACCATGAAAAAATAAAAACTACAAACTAAACATTTTATTATTAATAAACATGAGATTAAAATGTCCTTTAGTCTTGTAATAAAAGGTCTGACTCCATTTTTGATGTTTGACTGATGACAGTTTTCAAGCCCCACCATTCCTTCTTCTCCTTCTGCCCCACATCTGGAAAAGCTGATAAGAATCCCTGATGCTTCCGTCTTTGGTTCTGAGGGACCCTCACACTATGTAAACCTCAGGCCAGCATGAACTCTAGCCTCAGTTCCGTGCTCTAATCACAATAAAAACCAAGTCAGTCTCTCTTCCCTGCTCTCTCAAGCCATCCTTGGACCTGTTTGGGAGCTGCTTTGCTATTGTGTATGGGAGGCATCATCATCAGTCTCCACATTTGAACCATATCTGATTCAGGGAGATCCATCCTGCCTCTGTGGAGTGACCCCAACAAATCTACTCTTGGAAACAAACATACATTTTTTATACATGCATAGTATACATGTTTATAATTAAATACCAAACTGAACATTTCCCTTATAATCTAACAAAAAGCATTCATTAAAGGCCAAGTAGCAAGGGACAAAGTTTTAAAAGGTTGGAAGATGCCTTCAACAGAGTGGCTTGCACCTTTATTCTCAGTATCTACAGAATATTTTTAAAATATAAAAATTTGACCGGAAAGGAAATACTGTTACATAGATCAGATAGCCCTGACTATCACATGTAAATCAGAAATGTTCGTTACTGTAGATGTGTTCTCAGGACTAGTAGGCTAAAGGGAATTCCTATCCCTGACCCTCTGATACAAGAATATTTTCATATCCTTTATATCTTCTTCTCTCACACTCAGAGATACCAAAAGGAAATATGATACCAAAGGTAAAATGATTTTTATCCCTATTTTACCAAAAATGCTACTAGTAAATATCATCATATTGAATTATTTGAGTAAGTCAAAATTCAGTGACAAATCTTTGTAAGTACCTATGTCAAGAAAGAAAATACCTTATGTGGCTTTCCTGTTTCCAAAGAGAGAAATGTCAAATTGTCACTTTGGTACAGATTTTTAAGATAGAGGTTGGACATTTTAGCTTCCATTCTTTTTTGTCTTCTTTATCATCGGGGCAGCAGATTTTCAAGCCAAATGATAGACAGTAAAAGGAACAGATGTGAGCAGGAATCCTGGCATCTGTGCCAGCTTCAGGGGCACCTGCGCCAGCTTCAGGGGCACCTGCACTGCTCTTGGAGCTCCACCTTCCAGAGTTCAGAACAACTTCACAATCTCAGGTCTGATTCTTAAAAGGCCACTGACACTCTTAAATGATCCCTGAAGTCATCTTTAAGCCAAAAAGTAGGTTTTTTTGTTTGCCTTGAGCATTGTGTTCTTTTAAGAATGATCTATATCTGATCAAAGTGACAACAGCAACTCAAAAGGTTAGATGAGACACTTCAGGTAGTATTTATGTTAATGATGGTGGAATAATTTAGAAAGGATAGCATAAATGGTATTACAGCTGAAAGAATGTAATCAATGTCAGTGAATTTTACTTGTAGAAATTAATTATTGAATAGGTATATGTTTGGTTGTGTATATTTTCACCAAAAGTAAATAAATAATAAATTTTAAAGTGCAAAAGAATTTTTTTAATATTTTGAGACCTTGGCCTCCTCAGGATATAAAAGCAGTGAAAAATGACTGGACTGAGGAAGAACTCATTCTTGCCAATCATCAGTTAATTCTATGTTATAAAAATCTGCACAAATTTATCACAAGGTACAAATGGTAGTAGATCAATTGGGGGGGATGAGTAATTGTACACACTCAGACAAATATAATTGTTTTTGTCTAAGAAATAGAATTTTCATCTGTAGCCACCCCTTGTAATAAACTACACTTGTGAATATAACAATAGCAAAAAAAAAAAAAAGTCCACAACACTCTTAAGAAGACTTGATCTTCCTGGCACGTTCAAGTATGCTATGTTTATATCTAAAAGGAGGATTGCTTTAAAGTCAGGATTGTGTTTCTAATTAATGATTTCAGAATCGTAATTAAATAGATTTGCTTATTTAATAGAAAACATGTGGAAGTAAATATAATCTGTAATTTATTTGCTATTCTTTGCAATCCTGAAACTTCAGCATCTTATTAACTAAGGTTCTTATGGTGGCAGAAAGTGACCTGTTATTAGCTTCAACACAACCCAAAGCACAAATGAACTGAAAACATCCTTGATGCCCTTGGAACTGGCAGGAAGCAGTACCAGAAGGTACATCAACAAGGCTCAGCTCCAGTGACTCCCTCTCTGCATCGATAGTTCAAATTTCACTTTCTTTAAAAAGAGGCTCTGATTGGCCAGGATCAGGGCCATCCTTTGGCCATCAGCTGTGGCCTTGGGGAAAGTCATATAGAACTTATCCAGCTGCTAGCAGTTCCCAAAAAGAGAAGGATGGTTTTGAGGAGGACATCTAAGCCAAGAGGAACTTGGTATATGCACTTGCACCAATTTTGTAAAATTCCGTCACAAGATAAAAATGAATGAGGTTTCTAAAGTCCAACAGCTAATTACCCTCAAGTTGAATCATCAGGATTAACTCAGTTAATACAACTAAATGCCTGTGATAACTGCATGAAACTACATATACATAAATCTTTAAAAAGGTAGATGAAGTAATCCAACAAGAGTTTTGTGATTTGTATGTAGTTTCAGGGGTCCCTGGGTGATGCAAATAGTTAATGTGTCTGGCTGCTAACTGAAGCGTTGGCGGTTTGAGTCAGCCCAGAGTGGAGCACAGGTCTACTTTGACACTCGGGATCACCAGAAGTCAGCGTTAACTCAACAACAACTCTTTGTTTGCTTTTATGTCGTTTCATGCTCACTTCTCAGTAAAAACATTGCAATTTTTCTGATGTGATAGGCCATGCCTCCACTTTTTATCCACAATCTTTAATTATCAAAACCATACTATAAGGTAGATATCATTAAATAATTTTTCCAAAGTTGCACAGCTACTACTCCTATTGCTTACCCAGTATCTGTTTTCTGCTTTTTCCTTACCAACGGAGGAAAGTTTTATTTGGGTTGGCAATATGCCCAATCTAAACACAGTAAGATTTGCAAAAGCCAGAACCTTTGTAAGAGAGAAACCTGTCAGAGAAGGAAAATTCAAATATTTTCTACTAATAGTGAAAGAAAAGTGTTAAAACTGCACCCTGTCAAAGGCAGAAAACTTGTGAAACTTGAAAAACAAGGCAGTCCCATGAGATCCAGCTCTCACAGGATTCACTGCTATGTTTCCCAGCCCAAGGGCAGTCAGTGAGAGAGAAGCAGAAGACACTGGTAAGGTTTTCTTTTTTGTTTTCCATTGTGATCTGGGTGAAGGTTTACAGAGCAAATTGGTTTTCCATTGAATGATCCATACACATTCTCTTTTGTGACATTCACTGCAATCCCCACACTGTAAACAGCATTCTTCCCACTTCCTCCCTGTGCCCATCCCTTCCCTTGTTCTCTTTCTTTCCCATCCCCTTCCACCTTCCTAGCTCTATCCCTGGGCAAATGCTGTCATCTTGATCTCCTATGCTTGAGTGTTCTAATGGATGCATACCCTCCTGGCGTTACTGTTCACCTTACAGGCCTATCATTTGGCTGCCAGTTGAGTTTTGTGGGTTAAGCTCAATTCCTAGCTTGAAGGGTAAGACCAGGTCTCGGGAGTTCCACCAATCTTCATCAGGCCAATAAGCCTGGTCTTTTTATGATTTTTGAGTTTTGTTCCACATCTCCCTCTGTTTGGGACCTCTTATTGTGATCCCTTTCAGAGCGATCAGCGATCAGTGGTAGCCAGGCATCATCTAGTTCTTCTGGTCCCAGGGTTGTGGAAGCTGGGGTTCACATGCTCCATTAGTCCTTTAGACTAATTATTTCCTGTATCTTTGTTTTTCTTCACTTTTTTTTTTTTTTTTTTTTGCTCTGGACAGAGAGAGACCAACAGCTGCACCTTCAGTAGTCACTCATAAGCTTTTGTATGTGCATGTGTGAGAGAGTGTGTGTGTGTGTGTGTGTGTGTCATTGGGTGAAAGTTTACAGAGCAAGTTCATTTTCCATACAGCAGTTCATATACATTTTGTTTCATGACATTGACTGCAACTCCCTACAATGAAACAGCTCTCTTCCCACTTCCTCCCTATACTTACCTCTTCCCTGGGTCCTCCTTTCCAATGCATTCCTGCCCCCTGAGTTATCTCCCTGTGCAAATACTGCCCTTCTTTTCCCATGATTGATTATTCTAAGGAGTATATCTACCTGATGGAGATGTTCACCCTATGTGCCTATTGTTTGGCTGGAAGTCATGGGAGTGAGTTCAATTCCAGACCTGAAGGGTATCTAGAGGCCATAGTTTCAGGGGTCTCACCAGTCTCTATCAGATCAGACCTGGTCTTTTTTTTATGATTTTGAGTTTTGTTCCATATTGTTCTGCTACTCTACCTAGGATCTCCTGCACTGATCCCTGTCCAAGTGGTTGGCAGTGGTAGCCAGGCACCATCTATTTCTTCTGATCTCATGGTCATATAGGCTGAGGTTTGCACATTTCACTAGTCCCTTGGACTCATTGTTTCCACGTGTCTTTGGTTTTCTTCATTCTTCTTTGCTCTGGACAAGGAGAGACCCACTGTTACATCTAGACAACTGTTTGCAAGCTTTTAAAAGCCCCATCACTCCTCACCAAAGTAGGATGTAGAACAATGTTTTTGTGTAGTATGTTATGCCAACTGAGATTGATATCCCCTGTGACCATGGTCTCAACCTCCCAGATCCAGCAACTCACTCTATCAGGGTGGTTGACTGTGCCTAAGAAGTTATCATAACTTTGCCCTCTGTTAGTTCCAATATTATGGACATTCTAACAGCACATACAAACATATATGTAGAAATATCATCTACCAACCTTATATATATGGTCATGGGTATATTTCCTTTTGCCTAGACATACCTGATCATTCAGCCTATCTACCTATCTATGGGTAATCTACCCATTTACCCCTAGATTAATGTTTATCACTGATAATGTCGTATTGTTTAGGTAAAACAGTTTATCTTTATTGTCTGTACCTCTTGTGCACCTCTCTGTGTCCTTCTTTTCCTTAGCATTATTGTGCTGATCACTCACTTTTGGTACATTGCCCTTGCCTTCACCCAAATCAATACTTATCTCTGCCTATCCAGGAGGGAAGTGTTCCCTCCCCTCCCATCCCTGGTAACCAACAAAGAAAGTTTCCTTCCATATAAAAACCTTTCCTTGGTTTTTTTTACAGTAGTGAACGAATACAATAGTTGTCCTCCTGTATTTGACTTATTTCACTCAACTTAATGTCCTCCAAGTTCATCCATGTTATGCGGTGTTTCACAGATTCTACATTATTCTTTAGTGTTGCATAGTATTCTACTGTGTGTATATACTGTAGTTTGGTTATCCATTCTTCTGTTGATGGGCACTTAGGTTGTTTTCATCCCTTTGCTATTGTGAATAGTGCTGCAATGAACATGAGTGTGCACTCATAAGCTTTTAAGACCCCAGTTGCTACTCACCAAAATAGGATATAAAACATTGTGTTTGTGGACTATGTTATGCCAATTGACCTTAGTGTGCATTGGGAAGGTTTTTAACAAAAAGCTGAGTTTTTCCTTCTGACAAGAACACAATTATCACAACTAGAGCTCCTGCATCCAGGAAAACTTGAAAATGGAAACTAGCTCTAAGGATGAATAGGTAAAAGGAGCTTGGGTCCCTGATGACTGTAGAGTTGCCATTCTATCTGTGGACTTCTTTTATCATGAGGTGAAAATAAACCTGTGTCTTGTTTCTATCACTGGTATTTGGGTGAAACTTAGTCCAAATTGCAACATCTATTAGTGCCAGAATCAGGACTTGAAACCAAACAGATAAGATGTTAAAATTTTGTGTTTGTTCTGTTACAAGAAGTCTAGATGCAAGACGTCTGGGAAAAGGCCCTAATTCTACCACCAACACATAAAACAATATACAGGTAGTTTCCAACTTACAATGTATTTGCATTAGGATGAACTACACCTATAGCCATCTGGTGGTTTTTTTTTGTTTTTTTTTTTTACCACTTATCATTAGTGATACGTACTACATACACTGTTGCAGCACATAATTTGCTGATATTATCATTCTTAGATGTTCAGTCACAGATGTGCAATGTTATGATTTATAAAGATACTGATAATAAGTGGCAATAATAATGAAAACTAATACAAAATGAGATATTCAACTTACTTCAGAACCAATTTATAATGGAGTTATCAGGAAAGAATGCTGTCTTAAATCAGGAGCTATCTTTATATCAAGACCTCTATGAATCATGTGTTATTCAAGGCTCTGCAATGCAATATTGAACAAAACAAACAAAAATCCTTGGGAGCTTACATTCTTACTAGGGGCAACATAAAATTTAAAAGATAATGGTAGGTCAATGTAGAGTATGTTAACCAAAAATCAGTCATTTCCAACTCGGAGTGGTCCTAAGTGTGTCAGATTGGACTGTGCTCACAGGGCTTTCAATGGCTGATTTTTCAGAAGTAGGTCACCAGGCCTTCCTTCCAAGGAGCCCTGGTGGACGTAAGCCTCCAACCTTTTGGTGAGTAGCCAAGTACGTGAACCATTTGCACCACCCAAGGACAGAGTACATTAGATAGTAGTAAATACTATGAAGAAAAATAAAACAGTAAAGGTACATAGGGGTTGCCAGGAAGAAGGGTTTCAGTTTTTGCTAGAGTGGTAACAGAAGACTTCATTGAGAAGTTGACATTTGAGCAAATACTTGAAGGAGGTGAGAGATTAAAACAATTGAAATATTTAGAATAAGCAAATACATAAAGATAAAAATGTATTAGTTGTCCCTATTGGTGTCACTAGGCTAGGTGTCCCCTAGTGTGGTAATACATAGTGTTACCACTCCCACTGCTGGTGGATGGAGTGCACCACACCCACAAAGGACCATGTGCCACATCACACAGCCCTCCTCTCCTGGCCCTGCTTCCCATGAGTGTCCACAGTTCCTCTCCTCTCCTACTGGCCAAGCAGAGACCCTCCACTCAGCAACATAACTGGTAGATGATGGGGTGGTGGTGAAAAGTTGCTGCACTAGGTGATGGGTGGCACCAACCCTAGTGATGTCACTGCCTTAGTGGCCCCTCCCCCTCCAACACCAGACCACCCATTGCCACCCATCATCACAGACCTTGAGGTCATTTTGGTGTCACCCTCTCTGACAGTATCAGGGGACGCATTTTGTACCCCTACACACACCCCCTTTAGTGACACCACTGGTAGTCCCATCAACAGATGAATGGACAACAAATTATAGTATATATATGCAATGGAATGCTACACAGTAATAAAGAAAAATGAGTCCTCAAATCACGTTCCTTGCAATGTGAATGAACCTAGAGGACGTTAGGTTGAGTGAAATAAGTCAATCACAAAAGGACAAATATTGTATGATCTCACTTTTATGAAATGACCAGAATAGGTAAATATGCACAGACCAATGTCATTGGAGGTTACCAAGGCAGAGAGAGGGAAAAGGAGAATCATTCTCTAGGTAATAGTCACTTTTTGTTTATGGTGACAAGATAGGTAGCACTGAATGTGAGTGAAGTTTGCACAATTAGTGTACTTAATGGCACTAACTTTTCCATAAGAGATATAGTGAATTGGTAAATGGTATGGTATATACAAGGAACTCTGGTGGTTTACCACTTGTCTCCTAACCTAAAGGTCAGTGGTTTGACCCATTAGCCACTCTGTGGGAGAAAGATGTGGTAGTCTGCTCCCATAAAGACTACAGCCTAGGAAGCCCTATGGGAGCGTTCCACTCTATCCTATAGAATTGCTATTAGTCAGAATCAGCTCGAGAGCAATGGGCAGCGGGTGTGTTACATATAACAACACAAAAATATATAGATAATAAATCAAATAGGAGCTACAGATGTAGAAAATTCTTAGACATAGCCAACTGAATCACAGGATTAGTTTTCTTGGTTTGAAGACTTTGGGTATACCCATAGTTTCGTGGGTAAATTCAATTAATTGAGGTAATATAGTTCATAAAGTTCATATTCTACATCTTAGTTTGGTGAGTAGTGTCTGGGGTATTAAAAGATTGCAGTGGCCATCTAAGACACAATTATTTGCCTCTATTCATCCAGAGAAAAAAAGCCAAGAATCAGAGAAAGAACCAGAATACAGGACTAATTGTCTTCATGAACCATGGCCTCTTCTACCTGGGGCCCAGAAGAACGAGATGGTGGCCAGCTACCACTACCAAATGTTCTGTACAGTCACAATAGGTGGATCCTGATAGAAAGAGGGGAAAATGTAGAACGGAACTTCATATTCTTATAGAATACAGTCTTTCTGAACCCCATGAGACAGGAGGAATCCCGAGACTATTGCTGTGAGATACTCTTTCAAACTTGAACAGAGAGTATCCCCAAAAAGCACCTTTTAACTAAATAGTAGATTAGCTTTAAAAGTACCCTTGAGAATGCACTCTTTTAAAAATTACCCATTTAAAACCAAATGGACAACAGCTACTCTAAAACATAAATGAGAAGTTTAAAAGATAGTGTGACTAACTTAATGGGAGTGGAACAACTAGAACAAAAATAATAATGATGTTGACAAACTGAAGAATGTAACTAATGTCACTAAACACTATGTGCAGAAATTGTTGGATGGGAACTTGTTTTTCTGTGTATACTTTCACCAAAAACATAATAAAACATCTTTTAAAAAACAAAGTTTATTAGTAGTTACCAGGGTCTAGGGGTGTGGGAGAAATGGAGAATTATTGCCAAAGGGGCACTGAGTTTCTGTTTAGGGTGATGAACTTTTGAAAATAGACAGTGGTGATGATAGTACAACATGGTGAATGTAATTAAGGTCACAGAATTGTACGCTTAAAAATAATTAAAATAGCTATATGTTATATATAAAACTCACTGCCATTGAGTCGGATCCAGCTCATAGCGACCCCTCCTTAGGTTTCTGAGGCCATATCACTACAGAAGTAGATTGCCCAACCGTCCTTCTGAGGAGTGGCTGGTGGGTTTGAACACCAGCCTTCTGATTAGCAGTCAAATGCCTTAGGTACTATGCCACCAGAGCTCCTATGTGTTATACATATACACATACATATATGCATATGTTATATTTTAAAAGGCAAATGGATGACCAGGGGAGATTTGTTATGTGACCAATGAGAAAATTATCAATTTCCATATCCTAATCAATAAAATGAGATGGTTGGACTAGGTTGCTAACCAAAAATGTCAGTGGTTTGAACCCAGCAGCCATTCCATGGGAGAACAATGAGGCAGTCTGCTTCTGTAAAGATTTACAGCTTTGGAAACCATATGAGGCAGTCCTACTCTGTCTTACAGGGTTGCTATGAGTTGGAATTGACTCAATGGTGGTGGGGTTCTTTTGGTAGGAGCATATTAAATCAAAAGATTGGCAGGAATCTTGCTTGAAAGTATCTCCCACCTGTAAAGAAGACCTTACCCAAATCTCCTACACTAAACGTTCTCCAAGTTTCATGTTTCTAGGTGTTAGGTAAAAGAGCTGGAAGGGCAGAGAGATTGTCCTGAGGTCAAATAAGCTTTGGAAACTGTCTAGAAAGATAAACAGGATGTACTTCATGCAGGAGGGCATTAGTGGTTCAGTGGCAGAATTCTTGCTTCTATGCAGGAGATTAGGTTCAATTCCAAACCAACGCACCTAATATGTAACCATGTAACCAGCCACTCCTCGGAAGGACGGTTGGGCAATCTACTTCCGTAGTGATACCGCCTCGGAAACCCAAGGAGGGGTCGCTATGAGTCAGATCCAACTCCATGGCACATAACAGCAACAACAAACCACTATCGATTTGTCGGTGGAGGCTTGTGTGTTTCTCTAATGAGGAACAGATTTCAGCATAACTTCCAAAAAAAAAAAAAAAAAAAAAAAAAACTCACTGTCGTGGAGTCAATTCCAACTCATAGTGACCCATCCTTGGGTTTCCGAGGCGGTATCTCTGGGGAAGTAGATTGCCCAGTCTTCCTTCTGAGGAGTGGCTGGTGGGTTTGAACCACCAGCCTTCTTGTTAGCAGTCAGATGCCTTAGGCACTACACCACAGAGCTCCCAGACTAAGACAGGCAATGAAAAAAAGCCAGGCCATTCATTTCCAAAGGTCAGCTAGTAAAAACCCTGTGGATCACAACAGTTTGATCTGCAAAGGATCATAGGGATAGTACATGAACAGACAGCGTTTCATTCTGTTGTACGTGGTGTCCCCATGAGTCAGGGGTTGAAGAGACAGCAGCTGGCAATAACAACAACATTTGATGCACGGCTCCTCAGATCCTTTAATATCTAATGTACACAATGATTATCCAAAAGTGAGTTATGGTATACAGAATCTGCCAAATTATTTGAACATGGAAGTCTTATTTTATGCAGAACATCTGAAGAGACTATTTCTCAGGAATCATACTCTACCACAGGATTTGGCAAACTTTTTTCTATCAAGAACCAGATGGTAAGCATTTCAGGCTCTGTGGGCCAAATCATTTGTTGCAACTACTCAGCTCAGCCAGTCGAGCATGAAAACAGCCATAGACGCAAACAGATGGGCGTGGCTACGGCCCCATAAAACTTTGTTCATGAAAACTGAAGTTTGAATTTGATATAGTTTGTATGTCATGAAAAGTTATTCTTTTCATTTTTACCCACCACTTAAAAATTTAAAACTATTCTTAACTCACCAGCCATACAAAAACAGGCAGCAGACCACATTTGACCTACAGGCCTTAGTTCGCCAACCCCTGCTGTAGACAGACGTCCATTTATCTTATTTTTATAAATTGGTACATTTATTTTAAATGTATAGTAAAGATGTACTGCTCAAAGTCACAGTGTCTGTGTCCTGGCAAAACAAAACAAGTAGTTGCGTATCCTATTTCAGGCAGAAGCAAGATTGTTCAGGAGAAAATTTAAAAGAAATACTTTTAAATGTTACTCTCTTATGATGACTTCTTAATTAAAAATGGAGTTTAACTCTTCCCTTGTTTTCTAATTCTATGTCAACAGAAGCATCCGGGGGAAAACTTTGTCATAGATCTCTCAAGTACTGGTTTTTATCTTCCTCTGTATAATTTTAAAAATTCACTATAATCCTATATCTGGAAGGTAGTCAATAAATGCTTATTAAATGAATTCCATATCCCCTTTGTTAAAACTGAGACACTGTCAGCTTTGCTCTAGGCAAAATTATAGTAAAGATTTTCTTGAGCATCTTCAGCCTGCCTCTCTACGTAGCAGTGTCTACTTCTTATTTCCCTTGTCAAGATCTTAAATACTCTCATGCTCCCTTCTCTTCAACTTTTTATTGAAACCAGTGCTCAAGATGAGTAAGTACCTCCCTCTCATTACGATGTAAATGATTTATAACAGCAGTTTTCCCTTTCTGTTGGGCCCATTTTAACAGGTTTCAACTCTTCATCTGAGGAGTACCTGTTCGTCATTTCAGTCTTCAGGGAGCTGTGGCTGTGAGGTGGTTGTTAGGTGCCTAGAAGGATTTTGGACTCATAGTGACCTCATAGAATTTTCTCGGTTTAAGCTTTACAGGAGCAGATCACAAGGTCTTTGTTTCCGTGGAGCAGCTGGTTATACTCCAACAGCCAACCTTCCACTTAGCAGGCTACTGCTTAACCATTGCATCACCACAGCTCCTTCTTTAGGGAGCTAGCAGGTGGAAAAAGCATTTCTTCCAGTAGTATCGGGGAAATCTTTCTCCTGAGATCATATCCGCTAGGAACTTGCCTACTTCTCCTATGAAGAAATACAACTTCATTGTCACTAGGTGGAATACTCATAGCTTGTTGGTGGTGGAATTATGCACAGGTCCCAGTAGTCAGAGGCTCCAGTCAAAGCTGGCCTTCTGCTCTGGATCTGGGACAGATTAGGGAGAATAGTAGCCTCCAAGAAGGATCACAAAATATCACCTTACAATCACCAACACGTTGAGATTTGTTTTAGAAAGAACAAAGTGTCTTACTGGATACTTCAAACCCAAGGAACTCTGTCTGCTGAGATTTTAAGTCCTATCACATAAAGAAAGGCTTCAGGTGCTTGGCTTGTTGTTGTTGTTAAGTGCTATCAAGTGATCTTCGACTCATAATGACCCCATGTACAACAGAGGAAACACTGCCTGGTCCTGTGCCGTCCTCACAATCATTGCTATGCTTGAGCCCGTTGTTGCAGCCACTGTGTCAGTCCATCTCATTGAGGGTCTTCCCCTTCTTCACTGACCCTCTGTTTTATCAAGCAAAATATCCTTCTCCAGGGACTGGTCCCTTCTGAGCACATGACCAAAGGAGGTGAGACAAAGTTTGGCCATTCTCACTTCTAAGGAGCATTCCAGCTGTACTTCTTCCAGAATAGATTTGTTAGTTTTTTCTGTCAGCCCATGGTATTTTCAGTATTATTTGCCAACACCACAATTTAAAGGCATCAACTCTTCTTTGGTCTTCCTTATTCATTGTCCAACTTTCAAATGTATATGTGATTGAAAATGCCATGGCTTGGGTGGTGGTTGTTGTTAGGTGCCGTCGAGTCAGACCAAACTCATAGCAATCCCTCCTTGGGTTTCCGAGGCGGTATCGCTATGGAAGTAGATTGCCCAACCTTCCTTCCGAGGAGTGGCTGGTGGGTTTGAACCCCCAGCCTTCTGGTTAGCAGTCAAGTGGCTTAGGCACTACCCTACCAGGCTCACCTTAGTCTTCAAAGAGACATCTTTGCTCTTCAGCACTTTAAAGAGGTCTTTTGCAGCAGATGGGAACTCTGGTGGCATAGCACCTAAGGCATTTGACTGCCAACCAGAAGGCTGGTGTTCAAACCACCAGCCACTCCTCAAAAGAAAGGTTGAGCAATCTACGTCCATAGTGATACCACCTCGGAAACCCAAGGAGGGGTCTCTATGAGTCGGATCTGACACAATGGCAGTGAGTTTGGTTTTTTAGTTTTGGTTTTGCAGCAGATTTCCCCATTGTAATACAACATCTGATTTCTTGACTGCTGTTTCCATGGGTATTGATTGTGGATCCAAATAAAATTAAATCTGTGGCAACTTCAATCTTTTCTTCATTTATCTTGACATTGCTTATTGGTCCTGTTGTGAGGATTTTTGTTTTATGTTGATGTGTAATCCATACTGAAGACTGTAGTCTTTTGACAATCCATGCACAATTTAAACTTTTATTTTCCTAGTATTTATATTGCCTTGCTTTTTATAAGGTACACAGTACATACAAGTAGTATTCATCCTACCAAGAAATGGTAGCTCTGTACAGTGACATTGGCTTTGGATCATTGCTTGAACTGAGCCACACAGTTGCACAGACAGACTCTCAGACTACCCAGGAATATTAAATTCTCATCCAAAGGCAAGCACTGTAACCTGATTGTAAATACAATGGAGCAAATGCATTTCACTGTTTTTTTTTTTTTTTTTTTTCTCTCCTTTTGTTCATTTGTTCTCCACTAGGGGATGTGATCTCTGAAACCCTTGGCTCTTGATGTTGATGGTTTGCAGGGGACTGAGTGAGAGTAAAAAGCTGAAAGAGAAACAAGACCTTCATGTTCTCACATTACAGTATACTTTCCAACCATTTGAAGTTAGTATAACCCTTGACTATGTAGTTGGCAAACTTTAAACTATACATCTGTGAAGCTGGACTCTTTCTCTTTCACATTACCTTTCACCTACTTTAATATAAACCACTCATTGTTCAAAAAGGAAAACTCAAATTTGTTTTTCTAAAGTAATCTATAATGGAGTAAAACATTGCTGGAAGGTTTGCAATTAAGTAACTTACTGTGTAATAAATGTTAGAGAGAATATAAGTTAATGAGAGAATCATTTTTCAACCTCAAATATTTAAGCCTCTGTTTGCTTTTGTTAATTAGTGAAATATAAACTCTTTTAAATTATAAAAGTAAATGAACCTATTGAAATAGAACAAACAGAATGGAAACAATGAGAATTCTGACGAATTGTGAACAATGTAACCAATGTCACTTAACAAGATATGTGGAAATTGTTGAATGGGAACCTAATTAGCTGTGTATTTGCACTGAAAGCATAATAAAATATTATAGAATGATGACAATAACAAAAGGAAACGAACATGATTGTTTTAAAGTTTTTAAAAGTTTAAACCATCCCAAACCCACTGCCACTGAGTTGATTCCAGCTCAGTGGGACCCTACAGAACAGAGGGTGTCCAATAGGGTTTCCAAGGCTGTAATCTTTACATAGCAGACTACTACATCTTTCTCCCACTGAGCCAGTGGGTGGGTTTGAACTCCCCACCAGCGGTTAGCAGCCAAGAGTTTAACCACTGTACTACCTGGGCTTCTTTAAACTGTACCAAACCAAAAAAAAAAACTCACCGCCATCGAGTCAGATCCAACTCATAGCAACCCCTCCATGGGTTTCCAAGGCAGTATATTTACAGAAGTAGATTGCCCAGTCATCTTCTGAGGAGTGACTGGTGGGTTTGAACCACTAGCTCTATAGTTATCAGTCAAATGCCTTAGGCACTATACCACCAGAGCTCCCTTAAACTGTACAGAGCATAGAAAATCCAAAGGAAAAAACAAAAGCTTCTTCTCTTGTTTTGGTATTAAAATAATGAGAGCAAATGTATGGAAATTAAAAGTTTGTCAATTTTATTATATTTAACTATTAGTTTTACCTATAGTTTCCCACATTGTATCACTTAAAGATAATAATCATGTAAAAAAAATTGTAAACATATGTAAAAACATAACAAGTATGTCACTGAACAACAATATGTATAGAAATACAACTTAAATGATGTATTCGAGTTCAAATTCAAAAGCACTTGGTTTGCGGAAGACTGCAGTCTACAGCAGAAGCCTTCACTCCATTTTCAATCTTGATATAAATTCAGACACCACTTAAGTTCTTTCTGACGTTAAACCAGCAATGCCCAGATAAGTCCAAAACAAACCTAGAGAGGGGCAGTTTGCCCTCAGGAAGAGTATGGTTGAATGTAGAGTATGCTTACACAAAGAACTAGGGAACTTGTCTGTGTGTAATCTTGGTGATTTACCAAAAATAACTGCATATTATCTAATTTAAAGGTTGGGATCCTGGTATTGTCTAGAAGCCACTTTGTCATAAGTCATACCCTGACCACCATGTTGCCAGGTAGTCAAGTCCCAGAATCAATCCAGTAATCCCTTTTAATCTGCAACTGTGCACATACCCCAATCATGGTCCTTTCTGCCCTTCTGTAGTCCCGCCTGCAACAATGATGAGCTGACCTGCTACCAGCCATGATTTTGTGATAGTTCCTTTGTTTTGTATAATTAGCCCCAGGACTTTGACTCAGTGGATTCCGTTTAGCTTCTGTACTGTGTATATGCTGATGGCTTCCCTCATCCTGAATGATTGTCTTTTTCCTGTCTAAGGCTTAATAAAAGGGTCTCTCTAGAAAATGTTTGAATCTGGGGTCTTTTTTCTCCAGCACAAAGGGAACCTAATTTGCTATATAACTTTCACCAAAAGCACAATAAAATATTATTTTTGAAAAACTAGTTTGAAAATCACTAAATAAATATAAATGGAAGGACTACTATGTGCTGGATGCCAGAGGTGATACAAAGATGAATAATTCTGGATCCTTGATTCTATAATAGACATTTATAAATTAAATGCAAACTTCTCTGGCTGGAAAGGCTTTTCATGATCTGACTTTGCCTAGCTTCCATGTTCTTTTATACACACCTTGCCCTGGAGCCATGGGAAATTATTTGTAATTCCCAAACAGCCCAACCTCTTCCAAGCTTTTGTGCATTTGCAAATGCTCTCTCTCTACCCTTGAAACACTTCTTGAAGTTCTAGTCATGAAATTCTAGTCCTACTTCAGGTTGTTGTTGTTATGTGCCGTCAAGTCGCCACGACTCATAGCAATCCCTCCTTGGGTTTCCAAGGCAGTATCACTACGGAAGTAGATTGCCCCATCTTCCTTCCGAGGAGTGGCTGGTGGGTTTGAACCACCAGCCTTCTCGTTAGCAGTCAGGTGCCTTAGGCAGCTTCAGTAAAGACAGTCAGGTACTCCTTTCTCCTTTCTCTACAGCACCCAAGAAACACTTTATATAAAATACTTCTCACAATGCATTGTGATCATTTACTCATGCGTCTATCTAAAGTGACCTTCTTGAGAGTCATCCTTATATTCCCATGGACTATGCATCAAGCCTAGTGCATGGTTTAAAAAAGAAAGAAAAATGTAGTCAAATAGATTCTGACTCATGGCAATCCCATGTGTTGCAGAGTAGAACTACTCCATGGGGTTTCCTTAGCTGTGATCTTTATGAAAGCAGATTGCCACACTTCTTCTACTCTACCCACCCGAACCATCAACCTTTAGGTGAATTGTGGCTTAGATGCTGTTGAGTCTATTTCAACTCATAGTGACCGCATGAATGCAGTAGAACGGCCCTATAGGATTTTCTTGGCTGTGATCTTTATGGAAGCAGACCACCAGGTCTTTCTCCTATAGAGCCACTGAGTGGGTTCAAATCACCAACTTCTTGGGTAACAGCCGACCACTTAGCCATTAGAAGTCAAATGCAAAACATTTACACCACCCAGGGACCTCGAGTACATGGCAAAAACCAAACCAAACTCGCTGCCATAAAGTGGATTCCAAGTCATAGCGACCCCCATTAGGTTTCCAAGGTGGTAAATCTTTACAGAAGTACATTGCCGAGTCTTCCTTCCATGGAGTGGCTGGTGGGTTTAACTGCCAACCTTCTGGTTAGCAGTCAAATGCCTTAGGCACTACACCACCAGAGTGCATGTTGTTGTTAGGTGCCATCCAGTCACCTCTGACTCATAGCGACCCTACACACAACAGAAGGAAACACTACCTGGGCCTGTGCCAGCCTCATTACCCTTGCTATACCTGAGCCTATGGTTGCAGCCACTGTTTCAATCCATCTCATTGAGGATCTTCCCCTTTTTCGTGGACTCTCCACTTTACCAAGCATGATATCCTTCTCCAGGGAATGTTCCCTTCTGAAAACATGACCAAATTTGGTGAGACGAAGTCTGGCCATTCTTGCTTCCAAGGAGCATTTCAGCTGCACTTCTTCCAGGACAGATTTGTCAGTTCTTTTAGCATATTGCCTAAGGCATTGGCATGCCAACAGGAAGGCTGGCAGTTCAAACCCACCAGCCACTCCTCGGAAGGAAGATGGGGCAATCTAGTTCCGTAGTGATACTGCCTAGGAAAGCCAAGGAGGGGTTGCTATGAGTCGGATCCAACTCGACAGCAGTAAGTTTGGTTTTTTGTTTTGTTTTGTTTAGCCGTTCCATGATACTCTCACTATTCTTCACCAACACCACAACTCAAAAGCATCAACTTTTCTTCAGTCTTCCTTATTCATCATCCACCTGTGCATGGTAGGAAATAAATAAATGTTATATAAAAGTGCTATGTCAGCACTGAGAAATGAGTAATTTCTTCTTTCCAGTTAATGGGGGAAGGCTTTCCAGATAACCTGACACTTGACCTTGATTAGCAGTTTCTCAGGAAATACCATGTGCAGAGGCACGTAGGTATGAAGAGATGTGAAGCAGATGAGGCTTTAAAAGTAGGTTGTAACAAGACTGAATGGACCTTTATGACATGTTCAAGAGTTTGGCAGTAGTATGGTGGACACTGCATCGCTGTCTCATGCTGGTCTTCTGGTTCTGCTGATTCTGCTGCCTGCTTCTGGCTATCTCTCTGCCGAGAAGGGGTCTGACATAGGGATCTCGAGTCCAAGGATGCCTCAACTTCAGCTGCTCTTTTCTTCTTGAAGATAATCAGATTCCTCTTTTCTGCCTCTGGAATGGCTCATACATCACTGAAAAGGGATATATCTTGAGGTAAGGAGAACCGTTAGAGACTCTTCTAGTAGTCTAGGTAAGAATGGAACATAGAGGAGTTCTGGTAGGATGGTGGACTAGGCAGAAAGACTGCACAGACCCTCTTCAACAAAGAAAAGGGAAACCAATTAACACAGACACAGAAGATAATCCTGGACCCCTGAGCCTTGA
>NW_006921734.1:7622767-7656189 GCF_000298275.1 Orycteropus afer afer
CTCATCCAGAGCAAAGAAGAATGAAGAAAACCAAAATTCATGGAAACAGTCCTACCGACTGGTACACCATCCGATCTGCAGCCTATACAACTACGAGACCAGAACTAGATGGTGCCCGGCTACTACAGTCATCTACTTGGAAGGGGATCTATGTAGGAGATCCTTGATAGAGAGGCAGAACAATGTGGAACAAAACTCAAAATCATTGGAGGAAAAAAAAGGGGGGACCAGCCAAACTGGCTGGTCTGATAGAGCCTGGTGGAACCACTGAGACTATGCCCCTAGCTTCCCTTTGGGTCTGGAATTGAACCCACACCTGTGGTCTCCAGCCAAACAAAAGACAGGCTTATGAGTTGAACATTTACCTGAGGTAGATACACTCCTCGGAGAGAACAATCCTGGGAGAAAGAAGGACTGCTTATGCACAGGGAGACAGCTCAGGGGGCAGGAGTGTATGGAGGGATGGACACTGGGAAGAGGTAACTATGAGGAGGAAGTGGGAGGGGAGCTTGCATTGTGGTAAACTGTGGTCAATGTCATGAGACAAAGTGTATGTGGACTGCTGTATAGTAAGTGAATTTGCTCTGTAAATCTTCACCCAAATCACAATTTAAAAAAAGAAAAAGAAAAGACTCAAGCAAGAAAAGTCTGATGACATTGGAAGCATCTGATGGCATTGGAAGCACTATCACTGTAAAACAAAGTGCACCAAAAAATGGCACATTTCCTACAACACTCTTGAAAACCTTATCAACACTGGATATTCTTAAGTGGAATTTATACCTTCGGAAACAGGAAATTGAGTGTAGTTACTTGAGGGTTTTCTTTTTTTCTTTTCATAGTGTTCACAGTATACCTAACATGTTTTTCATTCCAAATAAATCTATTTGTTTGCTAAAAAAAAAAAAAGGAATGGAACATAGAAATGAAGGTAGAGAGAAACAGTACGATTAGAGAGCTATTAGAAAATAGAACAGACACTTGATATGAGGCTCTGGGCATGGGGAGCACTTTTTAAGCACTGAATCATGTGACAAGATTTATGCTTTAGAAAGACCACAGGCCACTGCTGTGTGAGGAGCAGATGGGATTAGGGATTCAGACAGAGGAAGGAGGCATTTAGAATGGTACCACTGTCAGTCCAATTTCAGCCACATTATGGGTTAAATAGACTTGGAGGGGGACAAGCCCTGATGACTCAATTTTTATTTATTACATTTTTTCCATGGGAAAACGATCTGTGTCTTAAACTGAGCCCATGTGTACTCTGGGACTGGCTGTTCTGAGAGATGTACAAGCAGCCAGGGCTTGAAGAAAGAAACTTGAGTGCCATTCTCAGTTAACTTCATAAGGACAAGCAAGCAATGTTGTGTATCTGAAGAAATTATGACTTTGCTGCATCAAATGAAAATTGTACTTTTCCACTCCTATAAGTGATTACTACCAATTTGCTAGTTAGTAGAAACAGAAATCAGCTTTCACAATGCTTTCTTTGACTGCCAATAAGTCCAGAAGCTATCCATTTCCAGTAATAATAAAAGTATATGATGATGGGAAATCACAGCATTCATACTGTGAAAACAAATGGATGATGATATGGAAAATGAAAATCAGGTATAAACAGGTAAAAGCAGAAGTAATAGCTTGAAGGAAATGCCTTCCATTGCCTTAGGTTTAAAAAAAAATCACTGCACAAAATTGTCTCAAGAGAAGAAACTGTAATTATATACAGGCAATCCTTGGATTACGAATGTCTGACTTACATACAACTTGTACTGATGAACCATCCTTTGTAAAGCCTATTACATTAAAAATTTGAGGTACATACAATGGTTCATAAAAACAGAAAGGAGCTACTTTGTGACTAATGCATCAAAATATTATTATTACTTATATTAAAGTTACGTTTTTGTGTATCTGGAAATGTTTTTTTAATGTTTTTTATGTATGGAAACTGCATACTACAAAAAAAAAAAAAAAAAAAAAGAAAACTCACTGCCCTCTAGTTGGTTCCAACTCATAGAGAGTCATAGCAACCCTTTCTTGGGTTTCCGAGGCAGTATCACTACAGAATTAGATATGGATTATACCTACAAACAAACTCAACTTTAAGACAGAGTTAAGAATGGAACTTGTTCCTTATCCAGGGACTACCTATATTCTGTTTATAGTTAAAACCTTCAGTGTCCTCTGGAAGATAAAACCAAAAAACAAACAAACTCACTGCAATTGAGTCGGATCCAACTCATAGCAACCCCTCCTTGGGTTTCCAAGGCTAAGGCATTTGACTGCTAACCAAAAGGCTGGCGGTTCAAACCCACCAGCCACTCCTCAGAAGGAAGATTGGGCAATCTGCTTCCGTAGTGATACCGCCTCAGAAACCCAAGAAGGAGTCGCTCTGAGTCAGATCCGACTTGAGGGCAGTGAGTTATCTCTATGGAAGTAGACTGCCCACTCTTCCTTCTGAGGAGTGGCTGGTGGGTTTGAAGCGCCAGCCTTCTGGTTAGCAGTCAGATACCTTAGGATCTATGCTGGAAGATAGATCTTGGTTAATCATATGGTAATTTGCACTTAGGAGTTTTTACAGACTGCAAAAAGAACAGGTTTTTACAGAGTGCAAAAGGAACAGGTTCCTACATTTACCCATCTTCAAGGTATGTTGGAAATGGGCATGTTTGCCAGAGATAAATTGTAGAGTCCAGAGCATCTACTGAATCTTTGAGTTCTTAGCTGTCAAAGATGATCTTTTACAACAAATAGAGGCCAGATAGGTGTGGGGTAGTTGATTTTGCTCACGAGCTGCAGAACTGAGAGCCACAGGTTAGGCAATACCCAGAAGCTGGAGTTGAGACCTATAAAGTCCAAATGAAATTTCAACCAAAAGGTGACAATTAAGACCTGGCGAGAAAGATGAGCACAAATGGCAGAAGCAATCCTGAAATACTGGAAGTCAAGTAAGCCTATTCTTACTGGGCTGCCAATAGGAATATCAAGCAAGTTCAGATATTAATGCCATGATGGCCCCAATGCAGTCGAAAGCCCTGATGAAGACAGCAAATGAGCAAAGTCTGAGAAGGAGAAGTTGCCACATGACGGGGGCTGGAGGAGAAAGGAGTGTATAGCTTATAACTAATGGCTGGAGTGAGTCTTCATCACCCCAGAGATAGAACTGGCAGTCTTTGGCCTTCAGATCTCTGGGACTTTAATTCAGAGAAACCATACCTAAAGAAAGACAAATAGAGCTGCAGAACTTAGCTCACAGGGCAAAGTTTATTATCTAAAAAATTATTTTTGAGTACCTATTATATTCCAAGGAGCTCTGGTGGCACAGTGCGTGAGGTATTTGGCTGCTAACCAGAAGGTCAGCAGTTCAAACCCACCAGCTGCTCCATCAGAGGAAGATGAGGCAATCTACTTCCATAAAGACTTATAGCCTTGGAAATCCAATAGGGGTCACTATGAGTCAGAATTGACTCCACGGCACTGGGCTTGGTTTGGTTTGGTTTGATCATATTCCAAGGCGCTCTGGTGGTGTAGTAGCTAAAGCATTTGGCTGCTAAACAAAAGATTTGTGGTTCGAACCTACCAGCTGCTCCACAGGAGAAAGATGACACAGTCTGCTTCTGTAAAGATTTACAGCCTTGCAAACCCTATGGGGCAGTTCTACTCTGTCCTTTAGGGTTGTTATGAGTCAGAATCTATTCAATGGCAATGCAGTTTGGATTATATTCTAGTCACTGGGTAAAAACTTTGAAATGCAAATATGAATACCATAACATGGATGCAACCTAGAATTCCATGAGTGAAGGACTTACTTCCTAGCTGTTGGAAGTGCTGTTGGCAGAAAGCCTTCAGCTGTCAGAGCCAGAGGAGAGGAATCCATTTTCCATTACTGATCAAAGTGAAGATATAAAGGCCCAGCCTCCTCACCCCAACTAAGGACAATTCTGGAGGGCCATCACACCTTTCGGGCTTCCTGTAGGTTTGGCTGAAGTCTCCATCGAAACTGCATTGCTGCTCAACTTCTCCCACTGCCCAAACCTTCTTCCTTTTTTTTCCCACTTTCCTTCCCTTCCATAGGTATTAACTCCAAGAGCACTCACCAATCAAATCAATGAATGTTGATCTCTATCTCAGAGTCTGCATCCTGGGAAACTCAACCTACAGTAGTGGATACCAACAAACCCAGGATGGGATTTTGGAGATAAATCACCCACCACTTACTTGGAAGTGAAGACCTTATCACTGGAGTTTGGTGGAGCATAGAGAACCACTGGCACATTGCAGAGTGTGATTATTAAAATGGGCACCAGTAGTGGAATGGAATGGTATATTTATAGTGGAATATGCACTAGCTGGTGTGAAGTATCAGTTGTTTAAGAAATATGAGGGTACTAGTAACTTATGGGGAGTTCTGGTAACATAGTGCCTAAGGCACTTAACTGCTAACCAGAAGGCTGGCGATTCAAACCCCCCAGCCACTCCTCAGAAGGAAGGTTGGGCAATCTACTTCCGTAGTGATACTGCCTCGGAAACCCAAGGAGGGGTCCCTATGAGTCGGATCTGACTCGACAGCAGTGAGTGAGTAACTTATAGGCAGTAGCATTGGTAGGCTGTTGCTAGGCAGGAATGATATTTTGCTAAAGGAAAACAAAAGACTCAATTTCAAAACTTGACGAAAGATTGTGACTTTCATTAAGGTGGCTGCCCTCAGCCTCCTGTTTATCTATCCTTGATTGTATAGATTATACACATTTTAACTGTATAGGCTGAGTACCATACAGGTTGAGTGTTGTCAGTGGCATCACTAAGGTTGGTGTCACCCAGTGCAGTAGCTCATGGTGCCACCTCCCCCCATCATGTGCGTCCTCCTGTACTAGACTGTACAGAATCATTAGTAATGTTCTTTTGTATTGACTTTTTTTTTCCTCCTTTTTTTCCTTTAATTACTACTTCATTCTCAAAACAGTTATTGATACAGGTTAACCAACACTAACTGCCACAATACTGTAGCTAAAACACCAGCAATTTGACAAAATCAGTGACTATAAAAAACCAGCAGCAACTAAAACAACAGCACGTGCCTGTAGCAAATACAGATAAAACTGAGTGATTCAAAGAGTCATTGCAATTGGGTGATAATGGCAACTCTTGTACAGAGCACATTAGACGTTTCAAAAAGTACGGAGTTTTAGCCTTGTAGGTATATTGATACTTGTAAACTGGGTTTATAAAAAATGTTTTTGTTGTTATAACTAACTGTAGAGATATTTTTATTTAAAAATATTAAAAATTCCTACTGAACCACTTCACAAAAATTTATAGACAGTTTCAAAAAGGATGTGGTGGCAGAATCTCACCTCCTCTAACTTCCGCAGAGGAAGAGAAAAATCACCATCAGCAGCCCAAGGCAACTTCTATAGGGCAGAGCTCAGACGCGCAGCCACCCTCTAACCCTTTGCCAATTCTGACACCAAACGTCCCTCTTCGGCACTCTCTACTTCTCTGCTCGGTTCCATAATTCATGGCAATTGGCCACATAGAACCCAGACAATAGTAATGATTATAGGGTTTATTGGGGAAGTAACAAGTTACAATTCAGGATCAGAAATGACTTGGGATACAGTTCTTCAGTCAGGACAGCATCTTCTCAGCTTTGTCCACAGACACGTCCTTCTTTGGCGCTTGGCTTTTCTGCCTGGCCTCTGCCTTTCTTGGGCAAATGTTACAAAGTTCTTTTCGCTCTGCTGATAGATGCACCGCACTACACCAGCAAGCCTCTTGCCCAAAGGCACTTGATGTTCTCACTCCGTGGCCCGGCAAGCCCACTGTTCTGTCTCATGCCAGTCTCTTAGTTCTGTTGCCACTTCTCTGCTGTTTCTCTGTTGTCATCTCTGTACAGGAATCTTGAGTCCAAGCACACACTACACTCCTGACTCTTCTGTCTTGGTGATTGTGAGATTTCCCCCTTTCTGCCACTGGGATGGCTCATTTTAGTCCTAGTGGGATGGTAAAACTGTCCAATTCCATGTTAGGGTCCCACATACCTTATTTCCATGGTCCCACCCCCACAAGGATGTATGTACCTTATTTATATTATTAACATCCCCTCGGTAGGCCACAATCACCTTATATTTGCATAGATGCTTTTGAATTGTGATGTTGGTGAAGAATACTGAAAGTACCATAGACTGCCACAAGAACTAATAGGCCTGTCCTAGAATGAATGCAGCTGGAATGATCCTTGGAAGCAAGAATGGCCAGACTTGATCTCACCTACTTTGGTCATGTTGTCAGGAGGGACCATTTCCTGGAGAATAATATCATGCTTGGTAAAGTGGAGAGAGTCAGTGAAAAAGGAGAAGGCCCTCAATGAGATGGGTTGACACAGTGGCTGCAACTATGGGCTCAGGTACAGCAAAGGTTGTGAGGCTAGCACAGGACCAGGTGATGTTTCATTCTGTTGTACATGGGGTCACTAAGAGTCAGAGGCAACTTGACAGCACCTAACAACAGCAACTACCAGTCATCTGGTGGGAGTCACAAAGAGCAGGGCTAGAAGAGCCATATTAGGTAATTCCCTGCACCCCACAGTCATTTTGGTGTCAACCACTCTGACAGTGTCACCTGGTGTGGTCCACAGCCCCCCCTGTACTTTGGGTTTTGTTGTTGTTAGTTGCCATCAATTCTGGTTCATGGTGTCCCCCATGTGTACAGAGTAGAACTGCTCTGCAGGATTTGAAGTCTGACCTTTTGGAAGCAGATTGCCAGGTCTGTCTTCTGAAGCACTTTGGGTGGACTCAAACCACCAAACTTTGGGCTAGCAGTCGAGAGCTTAATCATTTGCATCATCCAGGAGTTCCTTGTACTTGTTAGACCATTCTACAAAAGGAAAAAGCAGACAAACTGGCGATTAAAATGATAGTCTGAAAACCAGAGGGCCTCCTTGGTAGAGCATAAAGAGGTTCTAACCAGAAGTCTGGCGGTTCAAACCCACCAGCCAATACTCGGAAGGAAGGTTGGGCGATCTAGTTCGGTAGTGATACCACCTCAGAAACCCAAGGAGGGGTCGCTATGAGTCAGGTCTTACTCATAACAATAACAACAACAACAGCGATCTCTTGCAGGGGAGCTCTGGTGGCATAGTGCCTAAGGCATTTGACTGCTACCCAGAAGGCTGGTGGTTCAAACCCATGAGCCATTCCTCCGAAGGATAATTGGGCAATCTACTTCTGTAGTGATATCACCTCAGAAACCCAAGGAGGGATTGCTATGAGTCAGATCTGACTCAACAGCAGTGAGTAAATCTCTTGTAGTGGGGACACAAAGAAAGCCAAGGGCCACACTGAGGACTTGATCATGAGGAGAAATGAGCTCCAAAAACGGCAGGTCTGCTATTCCAGGGTAGGGCTGGTATACCAAGGTCAGAGCTCTGGTTCAGAAAGGATAAATGCTTACATGGGATGGAAGTTATCTGCCCCCTCAAACTCTAACATCCCCAAACCTTTAGCTGTAAAATATGGTGAGTTGCATGAGACTGTAGTTGATTGGCTGACTTTCAGAAGTGTGAGGATGTCACCACCTGCTAGTTTTCAGAAATAGTGGTTATTGACACTATTACTGATTAGCGAGTATAATTTTAAAATTGGTTCTGATGGTGTCTTATGCTATGATCAAAGAATAGTTGGTCTTTTTCTAGGAACTTTTTATTTTTTTACCCAGCATAGTCTCTTATTCAGTTAGCATTTGTTAAGTGAATGAATTAATGGATTTTTTTTTCTCTCACTCATCTTAAATCCATAAAAAAACAATTTGCTTAAAATGTTTGTTATAAATCCACGAAAACAAGCTCTTTTAATAAGACAAATACAAGCAATTCGAAGCCACTTAAATATCCAGTAATAGAGTAAGCAAACAGATTTATCCAATTATTAGAATACTGTGTACCCTCTGAAAAGTATGGTATTCAAGACCATACTACAAACCCCAAGTCACCCTTCAGTCCTGGAATTGATCTCACTCCCCTGGCTTCACTCTCAGCCAAACAATAGATTGGCCTATGAACTGAACACTTGCACCAGGGAGAAGACTCCTTAGAACAATCAAACATGATAGATCATAAGGGCAGCATTTGTACAGGCATAAGTGTAGGGAGGCAAGAATACATAGGCAAAAAGGATTCAGAGAAAGGGTAACCACAGGGAGAAAGTGGGAGATGAGATGTTACACTGGGGAATGTAACCAGTATCACAAAACAAAACACATGTATGAACTGTTGAATGTAAAATGAATCTGCTCCATAAAATTTCACCCAAATTACAATAAAAAGTTTTAAAAAAAAACATATGACCAAATGGAAACATGTTTTTGATATAACATTAAGTGAAAGAGCATGATACAAAATATTTAAGTAAAGTAAAAAACATGCAAATAAAAAAAATAAGATGAAAACACCCAAAATGATAAAACATTGATTGTGTTTTAGGGAGGTGGAGTTATTAGATGACTTTTTTTTTTTTTTTTTCCTTTTAACCGTTCTCTAAATGCTGGGAGCTCTGGTAGCATAGCACCTAAGGCATCTGACTGCTAACCAGAAGGCTGGAGGTTCAAACCTACCAACCACTCTTTGGAAGGAAGATTGGGCAATCTACTTCTGTAGTGATACTGCCTGGGAAACCCAAGGAGGGGTTGCTATGAGTCAGATTCAACTTGAGGGCAGTCAGCTTCCTTTTTTTTTTTTTTTTTAAGTGTTGTAAAATGTGACAATATTACTAATTACTTTAAAACATTTTAATGCTACATTCCTTCCCTGTGGCACTTGAAAATAGAATAGTAAGACTGGAAAGGAGTTTATGCATCATTTAATTCTACTAACCAAACCAGTTTCATTACTACCATGTAAGATACTTGCCAGATTAACTGCTAGAGGAAAAGAGAAAGCATGTCTAGTCAGAAAAGGAAGATGAAAGAAAAGGAAGAAAAAAAAAAAAAATAACACTTTTGCCTAGCTTGAATTCGTAGATTCAGCTTCTTCTGAATATTCTAAGGAAGGCAAAAAATAAGAACTTGCTATTAGTCCTCACCTCAGTTACTGAAATTTGATATTTTTCCCTCCTCGCTCTCGCCCTATCCTCTTCACTCATGCTCAGACCTGTTCTGGTTCCCAAGCTAGCACTGATGCAGGTTGGGCATAAATTAAGAGCTTTTTCCATTCCCTTCTCCTGTGGGATTTGTGGGAAATCAACCTGGCAACTGTTTCATTTTGTTTGCTTGTTTTTGTTACTTGGTGGACCAGTCACACCTGCCTGACTTCAGTTGTCTTCTGACATTCTTGTCTTACCTTCCTCCGCACCCCCACAGACTGGATTCCATATCCCGGCCAAACCCTGCTTGCTCATCTATCCTGGAACTCCTCAGGCTTCTTCTGATGCCATGATATCCAGCATTGGAGATGACTGGAATTATGTAAGAGAGACACCTTGACTTTCAGCTATGATCATAACCACTAACTATGGCACTAATCAAAGGTGATGATATAAAATTGTGATTATATATATGATAGTCATGTATTTATGATAATAGTCATATATATTAAATGTATAGTGTATATAATTTTATATCATTTAAAATTATAAAATATGCTTAGAATAAAATAGTACTTATTCTATATATTTTTATTTGGGAAATATATATCTAGATGGATAAATAGATATAAGGAGCTCTGGTGGCACAGTGCCTAAGGCATTTGACTGCTAACCAGAAGGTTGACGGTTCAAATCCACCAGCTACTCCACAGAAGGAAGATGGGGCAATCTACTTCCATAAAGATTTACTGCCTCAGAAACCCAAAGGGAGTTGCTATGAATCAGAAGCAATTCAATGGTAGTGATTTGGGTTTTTTTTTTTTTTTTTTTTTAGATATGTATAGCATGTACTAGAAATGTTAATTCATAAACAGAATATATTTTAAAAATTAGGACCAGGGAAGAGGTTTTAGGACATGGGTTCTTTTAGTGGCAAAGTGTTTAGGAAATACTGACATTCAACATAGAATGTTAGATATCTTACATTCCTTCTGAAACAAGGTAGAAGATTAATAAGTACAGAAGATATTGGTATCCAAAAAACTCACCAAATTAAATTTCAGTAGGGAATAAAAAGTTTATAGTTAAAAGTGTTATTTTGAAAAACATAGTATTATTTAACAAAAAAAGCGTATTTTATCTTAGTTTATGATGCCAGTGAATCAAGGATTGACTATTTAATTGGCATCACTTCTCCGATATGCTTCACCATCATGTTTGACTTTTTTAGGGCAATCATAGAGAGGATCATTTTTATAAAAACATAAATGAGCTTCACCAGTTTTTCCCAAAGTTCTCTATTACTCTTTTGCTAGTAAAATCATTCTCTCTTAAAGCACTTACTTGCCTTATCACTATCCCTGTTGATTATTTCCCCTTTAGTTTTAAAGTATTCTGACCTACCTAGATCCTTGTTTGTCAAAGGCTTTGCCATCTCCAACATCATTTCCATCAACTTTATGTAATCCTATATATTTGACAAGATTTGCAGTTTCACTGAACAATCAATTTGCAATGACAGAGAGATTAATTGACAGGCAAAGATGTTGACTGGAAGAGTGTTTGAGAAAGGAGAGTTAATTAGATTATAGTTTCATGCTATGCCTTTACCTGCAGGGATTTGATATTGACCACTCTGTGGAAGGAAGATGGGGCAATCTACTTCCATAAAGATTTACAGCCTCAGAAACCCATGAGTCAGAATCAACTCAATGGCAGGGAGTTTGGTTTTGGTTTGGTTCTGATAACAAGACCCCGGGAGGCACAAAAAGTTTGTGCTCACTACTAAACTAAAGGTTGGCTGTTTGAGCCCCTCCAACAAGGCCAAGGAAGAATGGCCTGGCCATCTGCTTCTAGAAAGATTGTTGTTTTTGTTGGATGCTGTTGTGTTGGCCAAGAAAACCCAATGGAGCAGTTCTACTCTGTAATGCAAAACAACACATGATGCCACCATTAGTCAGAATCAGAGTGACAGATTTAAATGTTATTTTAAAATTTGTGATGATTAAGACCCTCCTTCAGCTGGAAGGAAACTTCCAACATTTAGTCAAACTTTCTCATTTTATAACTAAGCCTCAGAGAATAAAATGAGTGATCTAAGATCACAGAACAAATTAGGGGCAGCTCAGGGCAAAATTCCACATCTGCATTCTGCACGATATAATCACAGAAAAAAGTTGATGCTTACAAGCCTCACTCTCTTAGAATTTCCCACCTCTAGCAACTCTTGAGAGGATGATTCGCTCCTCCTTACACCAGATTATTCATCCTCCCCAGGCATTGCTAGAGTTTGGGGCAGAGAACCTGAAGCCTGTACTAAGCACATCTGAAATGAACTCACGGTTCACTGGGTCGAAACAGGAATGGCAGCATGGTTATTAGTAATCCTGCAAACTGCTGTTTCAAAAGCAATGTACAGGGGCAAATCACTGAAATCAAAACATAACCAACTCACGTATCACCTAACAGGAAACAAAGGGAAAGGTACAACCCCACTAACTTGTTTAGGTCTTCTAATCCCTCAAGCCAGCCTGCAAGCCTAGGCCTGAAGTCTCAACCCTACCCAACTCCACCTTAATTTGAGTTTGTCTCCAGAACATCTTTAGGGAGGGGTGGATCTAATGTAAGTCCGATAACACTTTTCATTGCCACTTGGCTTCTTGATCCCAGAAACAAGGCATGTGGAGGTGAGTGAGAATGTAAGAGTCCAAAGAGCAGTTGAGTAATGTAGGTATAAAAATTATACTTTTTTTTCCCCAGTGGACTAGTAAAATTGGCTTTGGATCCAAGCCTGGCTCATACAGGGGATATTTAAGCCCAACTTAGTCCCTGTTGAAGAGAGAGAACTAACAAACCCTCCTAGGTGTTTCTGAGAATTTGAACTAACACGGTCTGACATGAAAAGCTCCAAATAACTTTTTTAGACGCTAGGGAAATTCTTCTTTTGACCCTCAATGAAGCAAAGGACTTAGAAGCTAAATTGTGTCTCGCATCTATGCAATCCGTACAGAAGGAATCTGATCAATCTGCTTCCCCTTGCTTCAAGATAAAAATCTATTAAAAAAAAAAAAAAAAAAAAAAAAAAAAACCTCACTGCTGTCGAGTAGGATCCAACTCATAGTGACCCTTTCTTGGGTTTCTGAGGCGGCATCACTATGGAAGTAGATTGCCCAACCTTCCTTCAGAGGAGTGGCTGGTGGGTTTGATCTGCCAGCCTTCTGGTTAGCAGTCAAATGCCTTAGGCACTATGCCACCAGAGCGACTAAAAATTTATAACTTGGGAGATCTTTTGTAATCTGGCCCTAATCTTCCCCTCTAGCTTTACCTTCTAGCCAGACTGAACTGCTTCCAGCTGCCCCTCTGGTCCTTGCCTCTGATCTCTCTGACTACGGTGTCCTCTTCCTCCAAGTCCTCTGCCTGGCATCTCCTTCAGATTTGTCCTTTCCTCAGGAAGGCGCCCCTGACATCTGGAGACTGGCTTAGAGGCCTCTCTTTGGTGCTCCTGGTTGCTGTTATTTGCCGTAAAATTGGTTCAAACTCATGGCAACTTTATATGTAACAGAAAGACACGTTGCCTGGTCCTAGGCCATCTTCATGATGGTTGGTGGGTGTGAATCCATTGTTGCAGCTATCAGGTCACTCTGCCTCACTGAGGATTTCCTTCCTTTTTACTGCCCTTCGACATTTCCCAAACATGATAAAACAAAAAGCCAGTTGCCACCCAGTTGATTAGGACTCACAGTGAGCCCATGGGTGTCCGAGTAGAACTGTCTCCACAGGGTTTGCAACAGCTAATTGTTCGGCAGTAGGTTGCCAAGTCTTTCTTCCAAGGTGCCAGTGGGTGAACTCAAATCTCCAACCGTGTGGTTAGCAGCCAAGTGTTTGCAACACCCAGAGACTCTTGCCCTTTTCTGTTGTTATGTGCCGTCGAGTAGGACCTGACTCATAGTGACCCCTCTTTGGGTTTCCGAGGCAGTATCACTGCGGTGTAGATTGCCCCGTCTTCCTTCTGAGGAGTGGCCGGAGGGTTTGAACTGCCAGCCTTCTGGTTAGAAGTCAAGTGCCTTAGGCACTACTCTACCAGAGCTCCCTGTCCTTTTCTAGCACCTGCAATTCTGACGACACAGCACTCTCCACTACCAGTTTACTTATATCTGTCTTCTCTACTAGATAATGAAGTGGTGGGTCCCACCCCCCTAAATTTTATTTATTTTATTGTCAAGAATATACAGAGTGAAACATACATCAATTCAACAGTTTCTACATGTATAATTCAGGGACATTGACTACATTCTTTGAGTTGTGCAATCATTCTCACCCTCCTGTTCTGAGTTATTCATCCCTTATTAACATAAACTCAATGTCCCCTAAGGTTGCTAACTAATCTTTTGAATTGCTGTTGTCAGTCTGATCTCATTTAGATAGTTCTTAAAAGGGCATAATGCTCAAAGCAGACTTTTTTTTACTAGTTAAGCTAAACTACTGTTCGTTTTTAAGAATCATTCAGGGGACATTTTTGGTTCACGGTTTAAAGATTATCTCAGGGCAATATTTTCAGGGATTCATCCACCCTCCAAAGCTCTGGAGAGTCCAGCATTCATGAGAATTTGCAATTCTGTTCTACATTTTCCTCCTTTGATCAGAGTTCTTCTATGGGATCTTTGATCAGAATGTTCAGCAGTAGAAGCCAGGCACCATCCAGTTCTTCTGGTCTCATGGTAAAGGAGGCAGTGGCTCATGGAGGCAATTAGTCACACATTCCATTTCCTCATCCTATTCCTGACACTCCTGCTTTTTCCTGTTGTTCCAGGTTATTAGAGACCAATTGTTGTGCCTTGAATGGCCTCTTGTGAGCTTTCAAGGACCCAAGCACAACACATTGAACTGGAATGTAAAACAGAAGCACTAAACATGTTAAAACCATAAAACCATAACCTCCAACCAAGAAACCAAACAAAGCACATAAGGTGTTTGATTGTGCATAACAAGCCTCAGGAGCTACTCTTGTCATTGTTGTAAATATATCTATCACACACAACTTTTGCCAGTTCAGCTTTTTACAACAGGTGTACAACTTACTAACAGCAATCACAGTTACCAGCATCTTATGAGTTATTTTACTATTATATCCTCTTTACCTGGCAACCTCATAGCTATTTGATGTATCAGATTGAATTTACAGAGAAGAGGAAAGGAAATTCACAATAATGAGCACCTGTTAGTGCTAGGCACTTAGATCATTTCTATACATCATTCTTTTAATCCTCAGACAGCTCTAAACTGCACGAATCACTAATTCCATTTTGTGAATGAGGGAATAAATTCTGAGAGTTCAGTAACTTGAGCAAGATCACCCAGGGTGTTACCAGAAACCCATTGCCCTGGAGTCAATTCCAACTGAGCAACCCTAGAGCACAGAGTAGAACTGCCCCACAGGGTTTTCAAGGCTGTAAATCTTTACAGAATCAAACTGTCATATCTTTCTCCATCAGAGCAGCTGGTGGGTTCAAACTGTCCACCTTTCAGTTATCAGTCAAGCACTTAACCATTGTGCCACCAAGGATCCTTACCCAGGGGGAAGCCCGGTACAATGTCCTTTTCTGCAGCAGAGTGGCGCTGCCTCTTGACTGCAAGCTTCCTGGGTTGGGCCCAAGGCCTTTCGGCAGCGACCCAAGTGGCGGTCCCAGGTGCAGTCAGGTGTTAATGCCTAGGCCCCATCCATCCCGCCCACCGCGGCCGCCTCCGCCCGCGGTTAAACGCCACCTTCCACCTTCCGGAAGCCTCTCCTATCCCAGTCCGGCTGCCTCCGCCAGCGTGGTCGGCCCACGCCAGTGGAGAGAGCAGGGAGGTTGCGGGGTGTGCAGGACTAACGTGGCATGCCAAAACAATGAAACTTCATTTCCATGTGGCCTAGGGGAATGGCAAATGACAATGTGAGAGAGGTATTCACGACAGAGAGTGGCTCACAAAGCTGGAGCCACCGTTTCCCGTCCGCCTTACACAGGGGCATACACAGACCTGCAGAAACCAGTCAGGCCTCAGGTTGGAAGCATCTCAAACTCTGTTGTCACTTAAACCACAGGGTGGTAATCAGCCCCAACAGTCACGTCAAGTTGTCTTTCTCTAGAATATTCTAACTCCCTCAGACTGTAAATAATGACTTTGCCTTCGAGGTTGCCAGTTGAAAAGGAAAAGCTTGGAAGAGCCGTTTGAATTGAATTGCCAAGTCTGAGCTTTTGAAGCTCCTCAGAAGTTTTCTTGAATTGCATCCCAAACTGCATCTTTTCCACAAGGACTGGACACGTTTCAGGAATCTAGTGCTTCCTTGGGGAATGTTTTCCTCCCAGTAAACTGGCAGCTGCTGTCTATGTTCTGTTTCTCTTTGCTCCTTCCCAAATGTTGACACTGACCCTTGTCCAGAGTCAGGCAGATGCCCTCCCTGTGTGAAACAAGAGCCTCTTTCAGAAGGCCCACTGTGGTACAAAGGAGATCTGGTGGCACTGTGGTTAAGGCATTTGGCTGTTAACCAAACGAGCAGTGGTTTGAAACTACCAGCAGCTCTGCAAGTGAAAGATGAGGCAGTTGGTTTCCTTAAAGATTAACAGCCTTAGAAAGTCTATGGGGGCAGTTCTACTCTGTCCTATAAGGTCACTAGGAGTTGGAAGTAACTCAATGACAGTGGTGACAGTGGGTTACTGTGGTGCAGAGACCAAAGCTATACACACTCTTCCTTGGGGTCCTAGCTGGGGATCTAACCAAGAGTTAATTGTTCACATTAATTATGTACATCCTGGGCATTTTGAAATCCAAGGCCTTGACTCTGTATCTGCACTGCAATTGCCTGCTTGGACACTGTGATAGTTGGAGCTGTGTGTCAACTTGGCTGGACCACAATTCTGTGTGGTTTAAGCAATTGTGATGTGGATTATTACCATGATGGGATTGGATGTATATGTTTCAATCCATTGAAAGGGATCGTCCCTAGGGATGTGGCCTGCTTCCAATATATTTATGGACATCCTGGGAGAAAAGACTCTCCTCTGTGGATTAGGATCCTGTTGCTGCTGCCTACAACTGTCTGTGAGCAAACAATCCACCATTCGGCCTGGAGATCTTGGATTTGTCATTCGTTGGAGTCAACAACCAGTGTACTGCCTCCCAACCTTGAGCTCGTGAGCCCCTGCGGCTGCGTGAGTTGGGAAAAGCCTCCAGCTTGACGTGTGATCTAAGAACTTGGGACTTGCCAGTTTCTATAAGTGTGTGAGCCATTTCCCTAAGATAAATTTCTCTTTCTCTCTCTATATATGTAAGCTTTACTGGTTTTGCTTCTCTAGAGAACCCAGCCTAACACAGACACCCTGTTAGGTTTGGTGTCCTCTATGCTCCTGTACATCATACACGCATGTCTCCCAGGACTCACACTTTTTAAATTTACCGATGTGGCTCAAACAGCTCACCTACTAACCTGAAGATTCCTAGGTACTACAAATAAGGAACACTGGTGGTGTAGTGGTTAAGGCATTTGGCTGATAACCAGAAGATTGGTGGTTCGAACCTACCAGCTGTTCAGCAGAAGAAAAATGAGGCAGTCTGCTTCCATAACGATTTACATCCTGGAAACCCAATGGGGGTGGCTTTGCGTCAGAATCTACTCGATGAGAGTGAGTTTGGTTTTCATGGCAGGTGGTCCAAATGGTTAAGATCTAACGAAAAGGTTGATGGTTCTAAACTCATCCAGAGGCACCTGAGAAGACAAGCCAGGTGATTGCTTCTTAAAGGTCACCAAGCCAAACAATCAATGCCATCATGTCAATTCCACCTCACAGCCATTGAAAATCTTATGAAGCAGTTCTACTCTGCACATATGGGTTCACCATAAATTGGAATCAACTTCACAGCAACTAAAAACAACACTGACCTGAAGGTTGGTAGTTCAAATCCACCCAGTAGTTCCTCAGAAGAAAGGTCTGGAGATTTGCTTCCTTTAAGATTATAAGCAAGCATCAAAAACGTTATCAAAAAAGCAAAAAGATAGCCAGCCTACAGATTGGGGAAAATATCTGAGGAACCATATATCCAATAAGGATCTAATATCAAAAATATATAAAATATTTCTATGTCTTAATGACAAAAAGATAACGCAATCAAAATATCAGCAAAGGACTTGAACGTTTCACCAAAGAGGATATTTAGCTGGCCAGAAAGCACATGGAAAGATGCCCAAAGTCATTAGCTATTAACAAATCCATTGCTGCTGAATCAGTTCTGACTCATAACAACCCTTAGGATACGGAGTAGAACTGCCCCATAGGGTTTCCACGGCTGTACAGGCAGTCCACTGGTTACGAAATGTCTAACTTACATACAGATTGCAGATACAAGTCAACCCTGGTAAAGCCTTTATATTAAAAATTCAAGGTACATGCAATGGTCCATAATAACAAATGGGTGCTACTTTGCCTGCACCTAAATATTATTATTATTACTGTATTACTATGTTAAAGATGTTTTCGTGTATCTGGAAGTGTTTCTTTAGTGTTTTTTATGCATAGACAGAATTAGGAACTCATTTGTAATCAAGGACTGCCTGTAAATCTTTATGAAAGCAGACTGCCACATCTTTCTTTCTTGGAGCAGCTGGTAGATTTGAATTCCGTACCTTTTGGCTAGCACCCAACCCCTTAACCACTGTGCCATGAGGGCTTCTCTTTAACCATTAAAAAAAAATTACCATTAGAGAGATACAAATCAAAACCACAATGGGATACCATCTCACCCCCATTAGGATGGCAATGATAAAAAACAAAAACAACAGGTGTTGGGGATGTTGTGGAGAAATAGAACCCCCATCTATTGCTAGTGAGAATGTAAAAACGGTACAGCCACTGTGGAAAATAGTTTGATGGTTTCTCAAACAGTTGAACGTAAGCTATCATATGACCTAGTACTTAAGGTATGTACCCAAAACACCGGAAAGCAGAAAAGTGAAATATACACTACTCACAATAGCCAAAATGTGAACCAAAATGTCCAATAACTGATGAACAGATAAACACAATGTGATGTATACACACAATGTGATATTACTCAGCCATAAAGAGGAATGAAGTCCTGATACATGCCACAACATGAAAGAACCTAGAAAACATTACACTGAGTGAAATAATTAAATCACAAAAGAACAAATGATTTCACTTAGATGAAATAAGCCAGTACCTGTTGGAGACTCATAGTGACCCTATAGGACAGAGTACTGCCACACAGGGTTTCCAAGGCTGTAAACTTTACGGAAGAAGGCTACCACATCTTTCTCCCACAGAGCGGCTAGTGGGTTCAAACGGGCAACTTTTGGTTAGCAGCTGAGCGCTTAACCACAGAGCCACCAGGACCTCTCAGCAAATATAGAGAAACTAAAAATTATTAGGTTACGAGAGGTAAGAAGGAGGGGGAAAGAGGGAGTTTTTGGTTAAACCTTATTAAATGTATGTTAATGATGATGGGAAAGTTTGGGAAAAGACAGGGAGAATCATCGTACAACTTGAAAAATGTAATCAATGTCACTGAATTGTACATGTAGAAATCGAAATGCTGTGTGTTTTGCTGTGTGTATTTTCACCACAATTTTTAAAAAAAGAAAAAAATTAAGTCAAGAAAATTCTGGAGCAGTTCTACTCTGAACATATGTGGTCACCATGAGTTGAAATTGACTTGACAACAACAGATTTTTTGGTATATTTACTTATCTAAGTCCCTAGGTGGTAAAAGGGAACTCTGATGGTGTAGTGCTTAAGGCATTTGACTGCTAACCAGAAGGCTGGTGGTTCAAACCCACCAGGCACTCATTGGGAGGAAGGTTGGGCAATCAATCTACTTCCGTGGAGATACAGCCTCGGAAACCCAAGGAGGAGTTACTATGTGTGGGATACAACTCCACGGCAGTGAGTTTGGTTTTTTGTTGTTGTTGTTGTTGGGTAGTGAAAATGGCTAGCTCTGAACTATTAACCTTAAAGATTGGCAGTTCAAACCCACCCAGAAGTGCTGCAGAAAAAATCCTGGTGATATGCTGCTTCCTTCAAGATTATTGCTGTCCCTTCCGACTGACTGGGACCCCATACATGCAAAGTAAAACTTCTCCATAGTGTTTTCAAGACTATGACCTTTCAAAAGCAGATTGCCAGGGCCATCTTTCCAGGCACTTCTAAGTTTGAACCACTGCCATTTTGGCTAGTAGTCGAGTGCTTTACCTTTGCACCACGCAGGGACTCCAACAAAACCTTACGGAGAAATTCTACCTTGTAGCACATGAGATTGCCATGAGTTATAATAGCAATGTGTTTGTTGTTTTGGTTTTATTTACTTGTCTGGAGCCCCTGGGTGGTGTAAATATTTAATGCAGTTGGCTGGTAACCAAAAGCTTTGTTGTGTGTGTCCACCCTGAGGTGCCTTGGAAAAAAAGGCCTGGCAATCTACTTTCGAAAACCCGGTGGAACACAATTCTATCTGATACACATGGAGTCCCCAGGAGTCAGAGTTGACTTCATGGCAACCGGTAGTGGTGATGGTGGATTTACTTATCTGTCTCCCCTACTAAGCTCCTTAGGTCTAGTTTGTCCCTGTGTCAGCACAGTCCCTGACATGTGGAAGCATGGTTGTGGAATGAATAAATTCCCTTACCAGTCAGGAAGCCAAGAGTGTAAATGGTCTCCTTGGCCCAATGGAGGATGTAGGGAATGGATCAGAAAGAATCATCAATCCAGATAAAGTCTAGGGCACTGCCAACAACCAAACAGTACTTCCTTAATCTGATTTTTCACACATTGGAACTACTCATTCTGCTAGATTTTGAGGCAAATAATTGCAGTTTAAATCCACCATTTCTTGCCCCACCTCTAACCCACACATATGTAGATATAATCTCCCGTGGGAATTCTGGAATTGTTTATTTATATTTAATTAATGATTTTTATCTTTATCAACCTCCTCCTCCTCCACGTATTTCCATAAGTAGTATAGGGATTTGGGCATAGTTTGAATAATCAAAGAGGCCTAAGCATGAATTTTCCTTTTTCAAAGGAAAGAATTCATGCTTAACTTCATCTCTGACATTCATTCAATTACAGATTTTTTTCTTAATTTAAATATTCGTATAAGTGTTGCCTTTTCTTGGGAGATTATATATTAATTTAACAGTGCTGTCTCATTTCTCAAAACATTTCTGACATATTTGAGGCCACAGGAAGAGCAGATTTGTGTCTTTATAGAAACAGTTCAAATACTCCAGAATTCTGAAGCTGAGAGGAGCAGGCACGTCAAATGTGGCTTTAGAGTCTCCACCCCTTCTTAAATTCACTACTAGCATTCTTTCCAGGAAGTCTGGTATTGCAGTGGAAAAGTGCTTGGCTGTTAATCAAAAGGTTGGTGGTTCAAACCCATCAGGCGCTTTGTGGGAGAACGATGTGACAGTTTGCTTCTATAGAGATTTACAGCCTTGGAGATTCTGTTGGGAGTTCTCTGTCCTGTAAGGGCACTATGAGTCAGAATCAACTCAACAACAACAAATTTTGTTGTTGCTCTTTTAACTCAACCAGACAAAAATATCTGTTTTCTGAAGCAAAAACTAACATGATTTATTGACCTTATTTAACCAGAGGAAACACATGGTGTCACTTACAACTAACTCAGATTTGGATCAAATTTTTAGAATGAGCAATGCCTCTGACTGAGCTCAGCATCTCCTCGGGAAAGAAAGCATGCAAAGCTCTGTTTGTTCAGTTGAGAACAAGGCAGGCCAAAGTTTAAAATTATACTCCCTGGGTATCTACAGGTTATTACAATATTTGGCTAAATGATTGAATTTAACTTAAAAAATCATGATATTTTCAGATGCAGCATTTGGAAATGAGCTAAAATATAAACTATTTTATTATGAATACAATGCAACATTTATATAAATTTTTAAGCTAAAACAGGAAATTTTAATGAAATTTTTGTTTGCAGTGCCAACATCATCTCTCCAACCCCCTGCAGATATGTGTTCACTTTCTTTTTCCTTGGAATTCTTTGGGAGAAGTGTGCTCTGATCTACTATTGTGATAGTTGGAGCTGTGTGTCAACTTGGCTAGACCACAATTATGTGTGGTTTAAGCAATTGTGATGTGGGTTGTTCCAATGATGGGGTCAGATGTATATGTTTTGAGCAGTCAATCCATTGAAAGGGAGTTTCCCCAGGGTTGTAGGCTGCTTCCAGTATATTTATGGACATCCTGGGAAAAGAGACATTCTTCTGTGGATTGAGATTCCATTGGGCTGCCTACAACTGTCCGTGAGCGAACCATCCACCATTCAGCCTGGAGATCTTGGATTCATCATTCGTTGAAGTCAACAGCCAATAAACTGCCTGCCAACCTTGAGCTCCTCAGCCCCTGCAGCTGTGTGTCGAGAAAAGCCTCCAGCTTGACATTTGATCCAAGAACTTTGGACTTGCCAACTTCTGTAAGTGTGTGAGCCATTTTCCTAAGATAAATTTCTCTTTCTCACTCTATATAAGCTTTACTGGTTTTGTTTCTCTAGAGAACCCAGTCTAACACATTTGGTACCAGGAGTGGTTCTAGAGAGACAAAATCATAAAGATGGGCTTCCTAAATTGGTTCTCCAATTTGATTAATTGATGACTCTGCCTCATTAGTAAAGAGAGCCCTGCTAATCTGTGGCATGAGGTGGCCACATTAATATGCAAAATAGCATCACCAATAGATCAAGTACTTGTGAGAAGTGAGGCTCTGGGTAATTGCATATTTGATACTTTTCTGCAATTTTGTCAGCATGAGGAGTATAAGGAAGGTGGTTGGTTGGTCCTACTTATGCTAGACAAAGTGGTAAAAGAGTGAGATGAGCTCAGGGCTGCTGAGTCACAGCTTAAGGGCCACATAAAAGACCTCAATGTTTCCAGTTGTTCTCTGAAAGAAAGCCTTATTTCTTCTAGTAACAGAGCTGATATTGCCGAAAACCAACCCCAGAGTCTTGTTGTAAGGGTGGCTGAATTACAACACCAATTAAATTACCAACCCAGAAAGGTGTCTGAAGTTAAAGTGAGGGCATTGATTTGGAAAAAATGGGATCCTGAACCTGGAATGGGGACATATGGGCAGATAGCCAGGAAGATCAGGATATGGAGCCTGTAAACTCTGTTGAATCCCTCCCATCTGAAGGGATTACTGTAAAACTAGCATTTCCTCCACCTCAGTTTGATGGGATTAACCCAACTGTTCCTGCTGGGTCATTGCCTGAGGCAGAGGCCATGGAAGACATTGCTGAATGTTCTCAGGAACTGCCTCAACCACCCATTGTTGCTGCTACACCTATAACTAAAGTTAAGTCCAAACGAGTCCAAAAAGATGAAATACAAAGTGTGACTAAAGAGGTGGTACGCTACACCTGAAAAGACCTACTTGATTTTTCTAACATGTACAGACAGAAACCTAGAGAATATGTATGGGAATGGCTTCTGAGGGTGTGGGATAATGGTGCAAGGAATGTAAGATTGGATCAGTCTGAGTTTATTGATTTAGGCCCACTAAGTACGGATTCTTCATTCAATGTTTCAACTCGAGAGGTTAGGAGAGGATCTAATAGTTTATTTGGTTGGCTTACTGAAGCATGGATTATGCGGTGGCCTACCTTAAGTCAAACTGAAGTACCAGACCTGCCTTGGTATAATGTAGAAGAAGGTATCCAGAGGCTTATGGAAATTGGCTTGTTAGAATGGATTTATCAGTTTAGACCCCTAGAGCCAGAAATGGAGAGTCCAGAAGATACACCTTTCACCAATACCTCGAGGAATAAATTTGTGAAGGGAGCTCCAGCATCCTTGAAGACTGCTGTGATGGCTATTTTATGTAAACCTGATTTGACAGTGGGACTTACCCTAATTGGCCCCTATTACCCCTGTGGTAGTAGGGGCCAAATGGCAGCAGTTAATCAACAAAGGCAAGGTGGGTGTGGTTACCATAAAGGAAAGCAGAGTCAGAACAGTAATCAGAACAGTCTGACTCATGTGGAATTATGGCATTGGCTACTTATGTGTGGTGTTCCTGGTAGTGAACTATATGGCAAACCTACTAAGTATTTACTTGATCTGTATAGGCAGAAGAATTCTAGGTCATGTGAACAGCAGCCTAGATTGAATCGCCAGAATACAGAGTCACGGCCTCTCAATCAATTCCCAGACTTGAGTCAGTTTACAGACCCACAACCCCTTGAATGAAGGGGAGGCCAGGTCCCTTTGAGGAAGGACCTCACTACATTGCCAAAAATTTATAATGTCAATCTTTCTCCCAGCCTTCCCCAAAGGGATCTGAGGCCTTTTATGAAAGGGACTGTTCATTGGGGAAAAGGAAATCATCAGAATTTTGGGGGATTACTGGACACTGGCTCTGAACTGACACTAATTCCAGGAGACCTGATGCATCATTGTGTGGTTTAAGCAATTGTGATGTGGATTGTTCCAATGATGGGGTCAGATGTATATGTTTGGAATAGCCAATCTGTTGAAAGAGAGTTTCCCTAGGGGTGTGGCCTGCTTCCGGTATATTTATAGACATCCTGGGAAAAGAGACACTCTTCTGTGGATTGGGATTCTGTTGTGCTGCCTACAACTGTCCGTGAGTGAACAATCCACCATTCGGCCTGGAGATCTTGGATTCATCATTCATTGGACTCAACAGCCAGACTCATAGTGACCCTATAGGGCAAGGTAGAACTGTCCCATAGAGTTTCCAAGGCTTCCGTAATCTTTACAGAAGCACACTACCACACCTTTCTGCCACAAGTGGCTAGTTGGTTCGAACTGCCAACCTTTCAATTAATAATTGAACACTTAACCACTGTAGTACCAGGGATTCTTAGACCATGCAAGTTATCTCATATTGGGTGTCCCTTTCCTGAGAGTGCCAATTACCCCATATGCACACAGGTTTCTCTTATTCTACACCCATACCCCTGACTCAGGTCTGTTCAGATTGCTACATCTTGTGTAGTATCTGTGGTTACTCCTTCCATTTTTTTTTTTTTTCTCCCAAGTGAATGTCCATTAGCTTCTCCTGCTTTACTGTAGAGACAAGAGATGAAGGCAGGACTTTCTTTTCTGCTAGAATCTGACATGCCATTGCTTCATTTCCCAAGTTAGTTAGCAGTTAGTAAAGTCGATAATGTCATTTTATATAATTATTAAGTCTTGTGCCTTCTTTGATTTTTTTTTCAATTATTTAAACTCCTCTAAATTTTGTGCAAGCTTGATAAAATCTGGTAGTGTAGTGCCTAAAGCATTTGACTGCTAACCAGAAGGCTGGTGGTTCAAACCCCCCAGCCATTCCTCGGAAGGAAGGTTGGGCAATCTACTTCCATAGCAATACCACCTTGGAAACCCAAGGAGGGGTCACTATGAGTCAGATCTGACTTGATGGCAATGTGTTTGGTTTGGTTTTTTTGGTTGATAAAATCTCTAAAGAAAACATTCCATATTTTAAAAAAATAAGATTGTGCTCCAAAAATGCTTATAATATGAATAGAAATAATATTGTGAATGATGAACATATTTTAAAGATACTATTGAAAACCTAACATCTCTCCCTACCTCCCTCTCCCAACAAGAGATAGAGTAAAGCAAGAAGGAAAGGACTAGCCCCATTAAAAGAATTAAAAAAGGCACTTACTTACAGACTTCTCATTATGCTCCATGCAATCAAAAGGCAGTGTCCGGGAAAAGAGCAGAACAGAATGCAAAGACCCATCTTTGGAAAAACTTATGTCACCTCATCCACTGACAATGTTGTTTATGAGGAATATACAGCCAGGCTGGTGGACAGTATAGAGAGCCAATAACTATGGGCTTGACTCTAAACCCCGTCATTAACTACAGCACAAATCATGTTCCCCATACAAGTACACAGTAACTTGATGCTGGGTCTCGAGAGATATGCAATTAACTCCTACTAGCACTGGACAGAAGTTTTAAATTAAGCAGATGTGATGTATATTAATGGCCTAATGTGACATCAAAGCAGCAGTTGAAATTATTTTCTTTCTCCAAATGGACCTTGATCTGGCTCTCTCTCACACACTGTCAGGATTAGTGTGAGGTCTAGAGGCCAGTGTTAGAAATGGACTGCCACTTAAGGACTTGCTGCCACTCACTGAGCCCGATTTCCTACTTAGAGTTGGGACCATCAAAAGTTCTACTTAAAACAAAACAAAACAAACCCAGGAATTTCTTAGGATATCGTACCAACAAACATCAAGAACAAAACTTTCTTTAAAGAGACTGTTTCTATTGCTTTATTTTATAACATTGTTAAATTTCAATTATTTTAACAATATAAGAAATAAAACACTTTTGGAATCACTCTGTATCAAATTTAATACTTGAAAATAAATAAGTTCATGAAGTGAAATATAAAGACAAAATTAAATTTAATAATTTGATTTAAAGAAATCTTCTTATCCCCTACTTGATGTAAATAAGTTAAAGAAATAAGAGTAAAAATACACTTTAGGCCAACAAATAAAATGGAGACCTTCAATGCTCTTTTTGAATGTTGAGGAATTTGACAAAGAAATGTATTCCCTTTATGAATTTCAGTTGATTTTATGACCTGAAGTGGCTATTTATCTACCACCCTGGTCAGTTTGTCCTGTTGTGGTGGTTTGTGTGTTGCTATGAGGCTGGAAGCTGTGCCCCTGGTATTTCAAATACCAGCAGGGTCACCCATGGTGGACAGGTTTCAATGGAGCTTCCAGACTAAGACAGGCTGGGAAGGAAGGTCTTGCCATCTACTTTTGAAGATCTCTCTTGCTTTGGGTAAATCATCAGGTGAGATCAATCGCTAGAGGAGGACTTCATGTTTGGTGAGGTGAGATGGATTGGCACAATTGCTCCAACAATGGATTTGGAACATGCTCTGGTAGCATAGTGCCTAAGGCACTTGACTGCTAACCAGAAGGCTGGAGGTTCAAACCCACCAGCCACTCCTCGGAAGGAAGGTTGGGCAATCTACTTAAGTAGTTATAATGCCTTGGAAACCCAAGGGGGAGTTGCTATGAGTTGGATCTGACTCAACGGCACATAACAACAACAACAGTCATTGTGAGGATAATGCAGGACTGGGCAACATTTTGTTCTGTTGTATGTAAGGTCACCATGAGTTAGAGTTGACATGATGGCAGCTAACAACACCAACATTCAAATACTCCTTCCTATATTTAGAAAACCCCCTACCTCCACTACAGAAGCTGAAAATGCCAGATACTTGCTTTCTCAGTCTACCTTGTATCTCAGGTGAAAGTATGTATCCCAGTCTCCCCTTATTAGATGCACTTCTCCAGGACTTTGAATTGGAAGCCAGTGATATAACATGGTAGAGACTATATGGCTCTATTCTGACACAGGTGGCCACAGTGGTGACTCCTACAACCATTTCCAAAGGCAGAAGCAACAGAGATTTTGTGTCCTTGTCCAAGGTTGGTGTTAGTGATCCAAGTGACTGTGTGTGTGCCCTGCCTAGCAGACACCCTCTGTAACATGAGTTTGGGCATGGTTCCTGGCTCATCCATGACCTCTAAATCTGATTCTCTGGCCCCCTAAGGGTGAGTGTATGAGCTATTCAATATATATATATATATATATATTTTTAAAATAAATCTGTTCTTTTGCTAAAAATAGCTTGAATTTGTTTCTGTTGCTTGTAACAGACCCTTGATCCATACAGCAATCAATAATAGCAATAACTCCCTACTATTACAGCCTCAGAATCTGGGATTTATTAGGACTCTGTTGTGACTCCAGTATAGAGCCACCTAGTATTAAAGGAGGGCACTCAGGAAGCCCGTGCCACACAGTAGCAAAACTGGCAATTAAAAAAAACATCTGATGTGCTCATCATTAAAGGCAAAACTTTTTGGGGAAAAAAAGTGATAACTGACATAGAAACAGAAGAATATCATGAGGTATTGAACAACTATAAGAGTGAGTAATTGCTGCTGGACAGCTTAAAGAAGAATGACCAGCTCAGAGTCCTAAATGGTTGGCTAAGGAACGGCTAGAAAAGTAGACTTCCTATGATGGTGCTAAGTTCCCTTGATGACACAGTCAAGCACTTGACTACTAACCTAAGAGGCAGCAGTGGGCACTAAGCCAGTTGCACGTGGAAGAAAGACTTGGTGGTCTGTGACAATTACATCCAAGAAAATCCTACAAAGCAGTTTTACTCCATAGCACATGGGGTCACCATGGGTCAGAATTGATTGGAGAACAAGTTCGGTTTGGTTTTATGATGGTGCTAAAAGGAAAACTCATCTACTCGGCTGAAGTAACCAAAGCTAAACATAATGTTGAATCTTATTGATTGTCAAATGATAATATTACTTGAATTCACAACTTAACTAGCTCTAAGAAGTAAAAGATGGAGCCTGATCTGGGAAAGAATCAGGCCCAGAGAATTCAAATAGGATCATACCTGAAACTGGAGACATATTTTGAGCTTTCCTTGCTAGAAGAAGCAGTCCTGCTTTTTTGTCTTATAAATGTATTTCCTTTGCTTGAAGAATTGGGTAACATCATTGCTTACAAGGGAAAGTCAGGTCTCCACTTGCCCTCCCCACCATTGTTCTCTGAATCATAATTAGAATCAGAGCTCAGTATGGCCTGAGTGGTCAATTGCAAAGCCTAACCAAAGGGAAGAGCTATTTCACTAGTTTATATTAAGGGGGAAAAAGTAGAATACCTAAATGATCAAGTAGAAAAGATTAAAATTGTAGGCTTTCAAACTGGGAAAATATTAATGTAGGTGCATTTACCAGAGATTCTGAAATCCCTGGGCTAGATCAAACAGCTGGGGGCAATTCTTTTCTTTTCTTTTTCCTTTTTTAATTATGACTTGGGTGAAAGTTTACAGAGCACATTCATTTTCCATTTCCACAGTCCATACCCATTTTTCTTCATGACATTGATTGCAGTCCCCACTACATAATAGCGCTCTTTCCACTTCTTCCCTGTAGTTACCTTTTTCCTTGTGTCCTTCTGTCCTATGTATCCCTGCCCTCTGAGCTATCACCCTGTGCAAATGCTGCCATTCTGATCTCCCATGGTTGATTGTTTTAAGAAGTGTACTTACCTGGTGTAATTGTTCACCTTGTAGGCCTGTCCATTGTTTAGCTGGAAACTACAGGAGTGAGTTCAATTCCAGGCTTGAAGAATAACTATGGCCCATATTTTTTGGGGTTTCCCCAGTCTCTATCAAACCAGTAAGTCTGGGCTCTTTCATGATTTTGAGTTTTGTTCCACCTATTTCTCCACTCTATCCAGGATCTCCTATTTCGATACATTTCCCAGTGGTTGACAGAGGTAGCTGGACATCGTCTAGTTTTACTGGTCTCAGGGTTATGTAGCCTGAGGTTCACATGGTCTACTACTTCCTTGGACTAATCATTTCCATGCAGCTTTGATTGTCTTCATTCTTCTTTGCTGTGGACAAGGAGAAGCCAATTGTGCATCTTTGATGGCCACTCGCAAGCCTTTAGAGGTCCAGTCACTACTTACCAAAGTAGGATGTAGAACACTATTTTTGTGTAGTATGTTATGCCAGTTGAGCTTGATGTCCCCAGTGACCATAGTCCCGTGCCCATCCCCCAGAAATTGACTCCCTCAAGGTGTTTGGCTGTGGCTAAGAAATTATAACTTTGCCTGGAGGCAATTTTGATTGTGTGCTCCAGTTTTGTATTTAAAGCTGGCCCACTGTGACCCACTGTGGCAAACTATTGCCCAGCCTTGCTACAACAAAGCCTCAAGTAGGCCTGATGATGCAGAAAGACATAAAATGTAACAGGATCCAGATTATGTAGCTACAGTGTAGTAAGAAATTCTTTTCATGAAAATAGAGTAGACTTGAATTATGATGTGGGCTTTCCCTTCTTTCAGCCAAAAATGATATGAAATACAGCCAGCCCATGTTTGTAGACTCCATTGACCTGATGAATTCATCATTCTGTGAGGTCTGAAGACAACCAAACTGAAGATGCACCTCTGTAATTAACACAAACACACACTCTGGGGTGTTTGTTTACTCACAGCCAACATGTATCTGGGGTGTTTGTTTACTCACAGCCAACATGATTATCTGTGTGTATTTTGAAACACTTGTAAAACCAAGATCTTAGCCAAATCTATTTGTCATTCTCACTGGTGCAGAAACATGGGCCCCTTTGAGGTCTGCTTTAGCTTACCCATGCTAATTGAAACTGAGATGCCAAAAATTCCTTGGTACAATGTAAAAAAAAAAAAAAAAAAAATCAAAGTCTTAGGGAGATAGGAATGTTGGAGTAGACTTTTAATGGATGGACTGCTCACCCAGCTCCTAACTATGTCTTTTGAAAGACTAGAAGATGCTTCATTTACTAAGACATTGAGAAGCTACCCTGAGAAACATTGGAGAGGGGAGAATAAACATCTTTGAATATTGCTGAAGTGGCTGACAGGAAATGTCCCAATTGAAGTGAGAACCATGATTTCTACGGAAGAGAAAAACCATGACCCAGGGATGGTAGAGGCATTGATGTTAGCCACCATTGCAATGCACAACAGAAAGAAATGTTGTGATCCATGGGGTATTCATTGGGTGATTTTTGAAAGTAGGTCATCAGATCTTTCTTCTTACTCTATCTTAGCCTGGGAGCTTCACTGAAACCTGTTCAGCATTATAGCAACATGCAAGTCTGCACTGAAAGACGGATGGTGGCTGTGCATGGAGTGCTCTGGGCAGCAACTGAACCTGAGTTTCCTTCATGGAAGGTGAGAATTCTACCATTGAATCACCATTGTTTTCAGATACTGTGATAGTTAAGTTGTGTGTCAACTTGGCTGGACCGTGAGCCTACGTCATTTAAGCCATTGTGATGTAGTCATCCCCATGACGAGATCTTAAGTAATGTAATCACCACTATGATGAGATATGCCATGAGCAGCCAATTAGTTGAAAAGGTGTTTCCTCAAGGGTGTGGCTTGCACCCAATATATATATGGATGTCCTGGGAAAACTCAAGGAGCTCTGGTGGCATAATGCCTAAGGCATTTGACTGCTAACCAGAAGGCTGGCGGTCCAAACCCATCAGCCACTCCTCAGAAGGAAGATTGGACAATCTACTTCCGTAGAGATACCACTTAGGAAACCCAAGGAGGGGTTGCTATGAGTTGAAATTGACTCGATGGCAGTGAGTTTGGTTTTTTTTGGGGGTGGGGTGGGGGGAAGGGGTGAAAACTCTCAGGCCTTCTGCTGGATCTTGGTCCTGCATCTCTGATTCTTGGAGTGGAACTAGTGGGTGCCATATTGCCTGCTGATCTTGGGATTGTTGCCTTCCAGACTGTGAGCCAATAATCTGCCATTTTACCTGCTGATCTTACCCTGCAAGTAAGGCTGCATTTTACCCTGCAGGTAAGTGAGACAAGAAAAGCCTCCAGTTTAACCCATGCACTTGGGACTTGCCAGGCTCTACAACTGTGTGAACCATTTCCCTGAGATAAATTTCTTTCTCTCTATATATATATAAACTTCACTGGTTTTGCTTCTCTGAATAACTGAGCCTAAAACAGAGACTAATTAGGTAAAGGCTGTTAACTGCCAGATTCATGTAGGTGTCGTTATAAATATAGGTAGCAGGGTCAGGGTGATTCTCAGAATAGTGTGGCCTTCAGGAGAATTAGGCAGCTGCTGTTTGATTATCGGTTTCCTAGGATAGAATTATGGGCTGCCCATGAATATTCTACCTGATCTATATAATGATAAAAAGAAAAAAAAAAAATCCCTAGGTCTAGTGGACAGAGACTCAACTTGATTACCTTGAAGGAGATTTACAGATTCACAACTGATAGGACACAGTGAGCAAGAAGTGGCAGATAACCAAGATGGCTTAGTAAAACTCTATTTCCATGCCAGAGGGAAAAGATAAATTCCACAAAACACAGGGGCCTGCCACTTTGATGTGTTTAAGGATCTTGAAGTCTGCAGCAGGTTGATATATTTTCTCCTAAGTAGGTTAAAAATGATCAATAAATGCCTATGTGTGTGTATAATCACATGTCAATATAACACCATAACAAAAGTCATGATGGTGCTCTCATAAATTTTTGGGAGGAGAGCAAAATGGAACAAACTTTGCTTCAAATCTGCCTGTATCAATCAAATTACAAACACATGTACACTTTGATTCACCATTCCCACTTCTAGAACTCTATCTTATAGATAATATTTTCACTTCTATACCTATGCAACGGCAGGAAGATTGGGCAATCCACTTCCGTAGTGATACTGCCTCGGAAACCCAAGGAGGAGTCGCTATGAGTCGGGTCCGACTGGATGGCACATAACAACAACAACAACAATACCTGTGCAATATGATGTGAGGAAATGATTGGTGCAGCATTATTTCAAATGGCAAAAAAATTGGAAATAACAGCTCACCAACAGGGAAATTTGAAGCTATGGTACATCCATACAATAGAATACTGAGCAGCTGTAAAAAAAAAAAAAAAACCAACTTATGTAATTATATAGAAAATACATAGGATAAATTGTTAAGTGAAAAGGCAAAGTGTAGAAAAATGAAAAATAAGGGTTGGCCAGGATGTGCAGAAATTGGAACCCTTGTGCTTTGCTAGTGGGATTGTAAAATGGTGCAGCTGCTGTGGAAAAAGTTTAGTGATTTCTCAAAAAAGCTAAATACAGAATTACTATATAACCAGCAGTTGTGCTCCTAGGTATATACCCCACAGAATTGAAAACAGGGATGCAAACAGATACTTGTAGACCTATGTTCACTGCAGCATTATTCACAAAACTCAAAAGGTAGAAACAACCCAAATATCTATCAACAGAAAAATGGATGAACAAAATGTGGTATATACATACAATGAGGTATTACTCAGCCATAAAAAGAAATTAAGTTCTGCTACATGCTATGACATGGACGAACCTTGAAAACATTATGTTAAGTGAAATAAGACAGACATAAAAGGACAAATATTGTATTTATATGAAATATCTATTGTTATCAGGTGCTATCAAGTCAGTTCCAACTCACAGAGACCCTATGTACAACAGAACAAAACACTGCCAGGTCCTGCGCCATCCTCATAATAGTTGCTCGGCTTGAGCTCATCTTTGCAGTCACAGTGTCAGTCCATCTCCTTATCTAGAATAGGCAAATATACAGAGACAAAAAGTTTATTAGTGGTTGCCAGAGGCTGAGTGGAAGAGGGTGTGAGAAAAGGATACTACTTAAGGGATAGTGAGTTTCTTTTTGGAGTGATGAAAAACTTTCGGAAATAGATAATGGTGTTGGTTACACAGGGTGGTGAATAAAATTACTATTACTACCTTCTATTGATTCTGACCCATAGTGACCCTGTAGGACAGACTATAACGGTCCCAGAGGGTTTCCGAGGCTGTAATCTTTATGGAAGCAGACTGCCACATCTTTCTGCTGTGGAGCAGCTAGTGGGTTTGAATAGCAGACCATTTGGTTCGCAGCTGAGTGCTTAACCACTGCGCCACCAGGACTCCTTCAAATGAAATGAATATCACTGAATTGTGGACTTAAAAATAATTTAAATGAGATCATAGATAGAGTGGGAGAACAATGTGGAACAAAACTCAAAATCATAAAAAAAAGGCCAGGTTCATATTAGGAATGGGGTTATATTCAGATTTGGGACATTTTTATATTTTTTTGTCCTTTATTATTAGAATGTTTATGTATGGTATTATTAAACCCATTAAACTCACTGCCATTGAGTCAATTCTGACTCATAGTGACTCCCATTGGCGTTCCAAGGTTGTAAATCTTTACTGAAGTAGATTGCCCCATCTTCCTCCCATGGAGCAGCTGGCGGATTTGAACTACTGGCCTTCTGGTTAGCATCCAAATACCTTAACCACTATGCCACCAGAGCACCTTATAGTACTGTTAACAAACACCAAACTCACTGCCATCAAGTCGACTTTGACTCATAGCTACCCCCTTTGGGTTTCTGAGGTGGTAAATCTATCCAGAAGTAGATTGCCCAGTTTTCCCTTCTTGGAGAGACTGGTGGGTTTGAACCACCAACCTTCTGGTTAGCAGCCAAATGCCTTAGGCACTACACCACCTATAGTACTATTGTTGTTGTTGTGTGCTGTCGAGTCAGACCTGACTCATAGCGACCCCTCCTTGGATTTCCGAGGCGGTATCACTACGGAAGTAGATTGCCCAACCTTCCTTCCAAGGAGTGGCTGGTGGGTTTGAACCACCAGCCTT
>NW_006921734.1:7656289-7657741 GCF_000298275.1 Orycteropus afer afer
TTAAAAATAATTTAAATGAGATCATAGATAGAGTGGGAGAACAATGTGGAACAAAACTCAAAATCATAAAAAAAAGGCCAGGTTTACTCGTCTTTACTTTGAGACCCCCAAGACTATGGCCCCTAGTTCAGGTCTGGAATTGAACTCAATCCTGTGGCTTCCAGCCAAACAATAAACAGGCATATAGGGTGAACATTTATATCATGTAGATAGACTCCTTAGAATGATCAATCAGGGGAAAACAGGAGGGCAGTATTTGCACAGGGAGATACCTCAGGGGGCAGGAATGCACAGGAAAGAAGGGCACAGGGAAGAGGGTAACTACAGAGAGGAAGTAGGAAGAGAGCTGTTACATTGTGGGGAACTGCAGTCAATGTCATGCTACAAAATGTGCATGAACCACTCCATGGAAAAAGGATTTGCTTGTAAACTTTTCCCCAAGACACAATAATAATAATAATAATAAGTTAAAATGGCAAATTTTCTGTTATGTCTTTTACCATAATACATTTTTCTCTTTAAAAAAAAGAACCCTTAGGTAAAGCTTTATAAGGATGAGACATACAAAGGAGGACATGAAGGACAATGATAAACCAAGTCCAGGTGGCTGGTCTTATGGGAAAAAATGTTTCCAGCGTGGTATTATCCAGCCAAGAGAACTAAAGGTGGTTGAGATGTCTTTGAACAATGGATGTTTCAGCAGACCAAGAAATTATTGATTTTATATTGGTCACTATAGGACACTTCATAAGACAAACCTAGATGAATTTGTAAAAGAACAAATATCTGGGCAAAACAATGAGTTCTGGGTTCTGGGAACAAAATTTTGCCAGTGGTAACTAACTAGTGGCTGAGGGTCCTTTGTTTCCTAAATTTGGTGGGTCTAGGGCCATTGCTGTGATAATTTTGCATGTTCTTGGACCGTTTAAAAAGGAAGGCTCATGAAAAGACTTGGCATTGAACTATTGCAACTTGGCATTGAACTATTGCAATCACGAAGGAGTGATGCACTTTCTGTAACGACACCCCAGGCTTTGGCCATACAAGAAGCCTCAACTCTACCTAGACACTGAGAAACAACTGAGGTTGAGCAAAATAAGCAATTGTGTATTTAAATCACAATTTGTTTTAGACTTTTAACTTTTGGAGGAGATTTTAGTGTCACTGTATTTAAATTTTTTCTTTAGGAATTTCATATTAGGAATGGGGTTATATTCAGATTTGGGACATTTTTATATTTTTTTGTCCTTTATTATTAGAATGTTTATGTATGGTATTATTAAACCCATTAAACTCACTGCCATTGAGTCAATTCTGACTCATAGTGACTCCCATTGGCGTTCCAAGGTTGTAAATCTTTACTGAAGTAGATTGCCCCATCTTCCTCCCATGGAGCAGCTGGCGGATTTGAACTACTGGCCTTCTGGTTAGCATCCAAATACCTTAACCACT
>NW_006921734.1:7658069-7669359 GCF_000298275.1 Orycteropus afer afer
GGGTTTGAACCACCAGCCTTCTGGTTAGCAGTCAAGTGCCTTAGGCACTATGGTACCAGAGTTCAATTTGAAAATTTAATGTCTTAGCAGAACTTCTAATAGGCTATGTTTGACAACAAACTGGATATACTTTGGAATAGAAAGGGAATAGCCTTGGAGACTGAATGAATTTGGATCATTTGGACCCTTTTGAGTACCTTCTGGGGCAACATTCTGAGGCTGCTTACCTAAAGGTTGGAGATTCAGGTCGGCCCAGAGACATCTCAGAAGAAAATCCTGATGATCTACTTCTGAAAAAGCAGCCACTGAAAACACTGTGGAACACAGTTCTACTCTGACACACATGGGGTCGCCTGTGACTGAATGGCAAATGGTTTGGGGCAACATTTTCACAACATTTTCATTTATTTATCCAAATAAAGAGTAGTTGTTTTGGGTGAGCAGCCCCAGGAAGGTGGGAGCAGGGTTATCCTAACAGGTGCTATTTATTGGGCCTCCTTGAAAACTCCACAATCATCATTCCTTTCTGCTTCCCACAGTGACTGGGTACCAGGCAGATTGGGGCTGCATAACAGTTGCTCTTCCTCCAAAAAGGAGTGGGCAAACATAGTTATTACATAAATGAATAAAGGCGGCATTTATATTTGGAACGTCCGTTTCCTTAGAGATTAGGTAAGGCTCATTCACATCTTAGCTGGAGCCATCAGCAACCTCCCAGGGCAATTTCCCCTCCACAGCCACCCCTGGATGATGACTGCGAGTCAGAAATAGGAAGGTTGGCTTGGGGGGAGGAGTGGCACGGGGACAACAGCTGAGTCAGGGATAAAGAAGTGAGATTCATTTTCCTCTCCCTCCCACTTAGAGAACAAGAGACAGTGGTAGATTTTTCTTCCTCAGATTTCTCCCTTTCCATTCACTATTCAACCCACTGCAATCTGGCTCCCACTCATGCTGAAACTGCTTTTGACAAAGTTTCCAGTGACTTCTTCACAGCAAAATCTAAAGGACAGTTTTTCAGTTTTTATCCTACTGGACCTCTTTGTCTTTTTAAAATGTTGATTAGCATTCCTCCTTGAAATTCAGCACCTTTGGTATCATTCTCTCCTCGTTCATTTTCTACCTTCTGACTGTTCCTTCTTACTCTCCTTCATTTGTGTAAGGCCCTGTGCTAGGTGTTTGGGATATAGGAGTAAACACAGCAGACACAGGTCTTCCCATGAAGGGAGAGATAGACATTAAATAATTACTCAATCAACTATTTTATCACGCTTCTGTAAAATATGACAAAGAAAGAGTGCAAGGAGCTGTGAGAGTGTATGCTTGAGTCTAGTTTACACTGAGGAAGCCTAAGGGCACAAATCAATGGGTCAGTGCTCAGATGCTCATCAAAAGGTTGGCAGTTTGAACCAAGCAGCTCTATGGGAGAAAGACCTGGTGACTTGCCCCCATATAGATTACAGGGAACAAAACCCTATGGGGTAGTTCTACTCTACCACATGGGGTCACTAAGACATGAAGGACACGTAGGTGCAACAGGTGAAGAAATGGGAGAGCATTCTTCCAGGCAGAGGAAGTAAAATGAGAAAAGTCCTTGAGGTAGGAAAAGTTTCCATGTTCCAAGAACAGAGAGAAGCTAGCATGGCTGGAGAAGAGGAAGTGAAGGAGAGACGCTGGAAGGGGCAAGATTTTACAAGGCCAATAGTCATGTAGGATTTTGTATAGAATCTTAAAAGTAATGAGATTCAGTACAAAAGTAAACATTGAAGCATTTTAAGCAGGAAAAGCACAGGAAATTTGAGTTCTAGAAACATCTTTCCATGTCCATATCTGAATTTATCATGCCCCAATTCTGTTTCTCTTCCTATTTTCCCTATGTGGCACACATTTCTATAGATTAGAAATCTGGTATCATTTTAGATGACTTCATTTCCCTTTTCTTCCACTTCCAGTGTAATTTCTGCTCATTTTACCTATTAGCTATTTCAACATATCCAAGTCATTCTCAGCATCTCTGCTACCACAGACCAACCAAATCCAGTGCCATCAGGTTGGTTCCAACTCACAGCAACCCTACAGGTCCGAGCCAAACTGCCCCATAAGGTTTCCAAGGCTGTAAATCTTTATGGAAGCAGACTGCTATATCTTTCTACTGTGGAGCAGATGGGAGAGGTTGAATTGCCAACCTTTTGGTTGGCACCCAAGCGCTTTAACCACTGCACTACCACAGACCAACCTAGGTTTTTGTCTGTCTGTCTGTGCAATAGCTTTTTAAGTCATCTGCCCTCAAACCTGCCCCTCCTTCAAGACATCCTCCATCTTGCAACTTAAGTGATGAACCTAAATTGCACACCTGACCATGGCTAACTACCCCACCAGGGACATATCCTTTAGGGACTCCCCAGATGCTCAATGAACCCCACAGTAAGACAAACAAGACCTTCTGTGACACGGCCCTTGCTCATCTGCATCTGCTGCTGCTTCCAGCCTCATAATGGACAGCCCAGGAAAATTACAATGCTGAGGTTTGTCCTAGTTTCCTAGTGCGACTGAAACAAATACCAGAAGTGGATGGCTTTCAAGAAGAGAAATGCATTTTCTCATAGAGACTAGACATTCAAATTCAAGGTACTAGCTTTAGAAAACAGCTATCCCTCTCTCTCTCTCTCTCTCCCTGCTCTTAGGGAAGATCCTTGTCTCTCCCAGGATTCCTCAGTTCCTTGGTGATCTTCACATGGCTTCTGTCTTGCCCCTTTTGTGCTTGCTTATCTCTGTGTCTATGTTGCTCCTTTTGTAACTCCTAAGTGATTAGATTTAGGATGCACCCTACACTGATATGGCCTCATTTACATAACAAAGAAAACCCTATTCCCAGACAACATTGCATCCATAGGTATATGTCCATACCCGTTGCTGTTGTGTTGAGTCCAACTCACAGTGACCCCATAGGACAGAGTAGAATTGCCCACAGGACTTCCAAGGCTGTAAATCTTTATGGAAGCAGATTGCTGCATCTTTCTACCATACAGCAGCTGGTGGGTTTGAACTGCTGACCTTTTGGTTAGCAGCTGAGTCCTTTAAGCACTGTGCCACCAGAGCTCCTGTCCATAGATACAGGGGGAATCCAATTCAATCCCCAATAATGTTCTTTGCCCGAGCCATACTATTTCACCTTGCTCAATCTTTGTTCATGTTTTCCCTTCTGCCTAGAATCTTCTTCCACCTTTGGGTCCTCCTGGATGGTTAATGATAAGCACTTCTGATATTGCCCCAAACACAGGTGTATCATGTATCTGGGGCCAGAGAACATCCTCAGGCTGAGAGGCTCTGGAAGCATTCAGCATCAGTTGGAACTCAGTGGCATCGCTAGGGTTACTGTCACCCTGTGCAATAACTCGTTTCACTCCTTCCCCATGGATCTCCTCCTGCACCAGACCATACAGAATCCTTAGTAATGTTTATTATCAATTTTAATCATATGGATAAATATAGTTGCAAATTGCTTAAGCGTAATATTTCTTAGATTATATAATTTTTTTTGTAAAAAATTTCTTTACAAAATTGTTTTGTAAAATATTTCTACATTGAATTACAACATTGTTAGTTACAATGATATCAGTGAGCAGACAGCTTTTTTAATTTTTCCTTTAATTACAATATCACTCTTAAAAAGGTTATTGATATAGGTTCACAAATAGTAATTACCACAATATTGTAACTAAGACACCATCAAATTTGACATAATAGTGACTATAAAAACACCACCAGCAATGAAACAGCAGCGGTGATTGTGGTGTGTGCAGAAGAAGCCATGTGATTTGAAGTGTCCTTGTAATTGGGAAATAATGACAGTTCTGACCAGAGCACAATAGAAGTTCCCAAAAGTAAATTAGCATAAAGTTTTAGCCTTGGAGAAATAGTCATACATGTAAGCTGGACTTACAAAAATGTTTTTGTTGTTATAACTAACTATGGGGGTATTTTATTACAATAAAAATAAATTTCTGCTGGAACACTGCACGAAAATATTATAGACAAGTCATTTTGGTGTCACTCCCGCAGACAGTGTCACTCAGTGTGATCTGCACCCCCTGCACTCCCTTAGCGATGCTACTTTTGGAGCTGTCTGCAGGTGACTTCGGAGTAAACCAAGGGGACGTGGGCAGTGCACCAGCACCATCTAGTAGAGTTCCCACTCATGTGCTAGTTCTCACAGTTTCTGCTTCTAAGTGATTCTTATTGCTTCCTTCAGAGTAAAGTCACATGGCCACATCTAACTTCCAAAAGGGTGGAGAACTCACCCCTAGCATGTGGTGAAATGCAGAAGGCTAAAAATATTTGGTGTGGGACATGCATATACCAGGCTAGTATTTAGCTTATATGATGAACCAGGAGCAGAGTGATTAATTCGATATTAAATATTGACATAATACTGTATCAGTTAGTAAATAATGTAACATAACTTCAGAAAGTGGTAGAACTAATAATAATGCAAATTCTAATGTATGCAAACTAATTACTCAGAGTGTTGTAATGATAAATGATAAGTGAGTTTCCTGGCTCAGCAACTTCTGACAACCCCGAGCATCCTATCTTTCAGTTCAGCCTGTGTCAAGACAGGCACTGGGGGTGTGCTGCACATCCTCTACAGAGCTCTTTGTGTGCTGGTGAGCTCACCAGCTTCCAACTGCCTTCAAATTGCATCACTGTTGTTGCTTTTAATAGCCTTGATATTCTGGTGTCATTGACTACTCTTTAACAGTAGTTTTCAAAATATTTATATAGTCTGGTTTTATCATTCAGGCATTGTAATTCCAGCATAAGTAATAAGTATACAGATAATTAGAAACATGAGAAGTTTTAGTAAAATGCCAAAAACACACACTCGGAATGGAGAAATGACAAAATTTAGATAAGTTTCTTAATGTTCCTTTTCAATATCATACACATGAATTCTCTGAAACTGTGGGAGAACAAAACAGAAATGATACTAAAATGAAGCACAGCTATGGGATCTTCTGATACTGGGCAAAATCAGAACAGCCAGGAGGTCCTTTGGTTCACGCAGAAATCAGAGCAAGATAAAACAAATACTTTTTCTTTTGGGAACAGAGGAAATTTATCATTTCAACAACAACAACAACAAAAAAAAAACAGTGATTTAATGTTGTTTAAGATTGTAAAGGTTGAAAGAGACTTAAAAATAGTTTAAATGAGATTCTGGATAGAGAGGGAGAACAATGAGGAACAAAACTCAAAATCATTTGGAGGAAAAAAAGGGGGGGGACCAGGTTTGCTGGTCTGATAGAGCCTGGTGTCTTCCAAGCAAGCAAAAGACAGGCATATGAGGTGAACATTTACCTGAGGTAGATACACTCGTTGGAGAGAACAATCATGGGAGAAAGAAGGGCTGCTTATGCACAGGGTTATAATCCAACACTATTTTTCTTGCTCAATGTTTCCAACTTTGGCCATTGGGAGCTCTTTCGGTTGGCTTTAGCGTCCCTTTGATATACTTGCAACACTGGTGTTTTTTTTGCTCAGGGAGCAGGAGTGCATGGAGAGATGGACACAGGGAAGGGGTAACGATCAGGAGGAAGTGGGAGGGGAGCTGTTGCATTGTGGTTAATTGTGGTCAATGTCATGAGACAAAATGTATGTGAACTGCTGTACGAAAAGTGAATTTGCTCTGTAAATTTTCACCCAAATCACAATTAAAAAAAAAAAAAAAAAGATCGTAAATGTTGGATGTAAATAGTGCTCAAAAGTCAATTCTTTAAAAATTTCTAATATTTCATTAAAATAGTAATTATGTTCGTTTAAAAAAACCTTTCTTTGGCTATCACAAGGAACAAAAATTATAGTAACATCATAACTTAGTTTTACAAAATAAAGCATCTAAAATTTTCAAAATTTTCACAAAAATATTTTAGCAAAGAGAATCAGTAAAGCAAAAGAAAGACATTTGAAAAGTATCATCAGTACCTGTACTTGGGTAGAAAAAGCAGAAAACACAAAGAGTGAAATGAAAACCACCCAGGGTAACTTGTCAAAAGCAAATTTTTTATTTTAGAACTGTTTCAGATTTTCAGAAAAATTATTTTCAGTTATTGGTTTTTGTGAGGAAGACTAAGAGGTTAAGTACTATTTTCATCATCATATCAGGGGTACATACTATCAACATGATTTATCCCTGTTGATGCTAACCTTGACGACCTAGCTCAAGTAGTGTTTGTCAGGTTTCTTCACTATGAACTGTCCCTCCCATCCCTGCTCTCCGTACTATACTCTTTGGAAAGAAATCATTGTGTGGAGCCCACTTAAGAAATGAGGAATTACTTTCCATCTCCTTGAGGATGGAATATCTTCATAAATTATTTGGAATTCTTCAGCATGGCAGATTTATCTATTCTCCCTCTGTGTTTATTTATTTATTATTTATTCATTCAATCATTTATTTCTGTCAGTATGGATATGCTTCTTATACCTTGGGTTATAATCCAACACTATTTTTCTTGCTCAATGTTTCCAGCTTTGTCCATTGGGAGCTCTTTCAGTTGGCTTTAGCGTCCCTTTGATATACTTCCAACACTGGTGTTTTTTGAGCACTTTTTAATTTTCTGGCCCCAGGCTTATCTTGTATATTTCCTGTCTCAGTCCTAAAAGCAGTCATAACTCCAAGAACCTTGTTTCTTTTTGTTGGAAAATAGTATTAGTGCCAACTTCTGAGTACTAAGTATGCTTGTTGCTACTGGGGCATCATTGCTTTTAGGCCTGTTAACTTACAGGGTAAGGAAATACATGTTTGAATACTAACTTGTGTATATGCACATATCCATATGTATTTGTATATGTCACAAATTATATCTATATTAAGATAAATATGAGTTCATGCTGACATCTCCAATTATAACCTATTGCCATATGAATCATTCTAGCCTCCTCTCTATGCTTATCTGTAACCTCTCATTCCAACAGTGGGAAACCTTCTACCACCCACTTAGTTAATTGTTCACCCAGTGTACATGTACAGCACTGTCAGAATTGTTAATCTGTACCCTATTGGGGATCAACTTTATCAACTAGACTACAGTGCTTATGTATATAGCTCCTTTTACTTTTAGTATCACACACTTCACTCATTTCCAATGTAACTTAGGTCAGGACATTTTCCTCTCACCCCTTCAGTGAGCTGTTTCATACATTTGCAATATAGTCAGATTAGTTTGTCACAATCTGTATTCCATCCGGGGATCCCCCAGCCTCCTAAATGATTTTTTAAAAATTTACATGAATTAAGACTCACTTTTTGTGCTGTAAAGTCTGAAAAACACACAGTGTCATGTATTTACTATTATAGCATCACGTAGAATAGTTTCACCAGGCTAACAAATTTTGAGGTTGAAACAGCTTTATGGGGAGGGTAATTTACATATAATAAACTGCACTTATTTGTAGTGAATCATGAACGAAGGTTCAGACTGGAGGTTCATCTACAGGTCTTCAAAATTATAAATTCCCTAAAAGAGTACCATCTACTCAAACTAGACTGTAGAGATTTATAAGTCAAAATTCTAGGCTTTCTAATTTTATTTTCCTGAATTTAACAGAAGTAATATATGCTCATTGTAGAAAAATAACCAAATAGTGATTTTTTTCTTTATTGTGATTTGGATGAAGATTTACAAAGCAAATTCACTTTCCATACAGCAGTTCACATATACTTTGTCTCATGACATTGACCACAGTTTACCACAATGCAACAGCTCCCCTCCTACTTCCTCCTGATAGTTACCTCATTCCAGTGTCCATCCCTCCATGCACTCCTGCGCCCTGAGCTGTCTCCCTGTGCATAAGCAGCCCTTCTTTCTCTCATGATTGTTCTCTCCAAGGACTGTATCTACCTCAGGCAAGTGTTCAACTCATATGCCTATCTTTTGTTTGGCTGGAAACCACAGGTGTGGGTTCAATTCCAGACCTGAAGGGCAGTTAGGAGCCATAGTCTCAGTGGTTCCACCAGGCTCTATCAGACCAGCAAACCTGGTCCCCCCCTCCCTTTTTTTTTTCCCTCCAAATGATTTTGAGTTTTGTTCCACATTGTTCTCCCTCTCTATCAGGGATCTCCTACATAGATCCCCTTCCAAGTGGATGACAGTGGTAGCCGGGCACCATCTAGTTCTTCTGGTCTCATAGTAGTATAGGCTACAGATCAGATGGTGTACCAGTCGCTAGGACTAATTGTTTCCATGAATTTTGTTTTTATTCATTCTTATTTGCTCTGGATGAGGAGAGACCCATCGTTGCATCTAGATGGCAGCTTGCTAGCTTTTAAGATCCCAGTCGCTACTCACCAAAGTAGGAACAATGTTTTGTATAGTATGTTATGCCAATTGAGCTTGATGTCCCCTGCGACTATGGTCCCAAGCCCGCAGGTTCAACTACTCGGTCCCTCTGGGTAGCTGGCTGTGACCAAGCAGTGACCACAACCTTGCCCCTTGTCAGCTCTACTATACACCTGGGAATTCTGATCATTCACATGAACTTATAGGACCATTGTCTGCCAACCCTATACATGTTCTTGGATACACTCCCCATTTCATAGACATACCTAATCTTTCAGCCTGTCCACCCATCTATCCACCCAAATACCCATGTTTGCCTTCACTGACAACGCAGTACTGTATGTACAAAAGGGTTCATATTTGTTGTCTGTACCTTCCATGTACCTCTCTATGCAAATAGTGATTAAAAAAATCACATATAATCTTGCCACTCAGAAATAACCACTCTTTGATGTATATATTCATGTAAAAAATGTACTCCATGTTTTTTTCAACAAAAATAGGAATACACACATACACACACATACACATAATTACTGTTTTACTACACAGTTGTGGTGGTTAAGTTTGTGTTTCAACTTGGCTGGTTCTGGTTGAGTGGCTGGGCAGCTGAATGTAGTTATTCCCCATATTGAATTGGTAAATAACTCCTTGGTGAAATCTATTGGAGCAGCTGAGTAGCTGCTTTGGATATGTGGTCTGCTTCCCATATATAAGAAACAGCTTTGGGAATGGTCTCTAGCTTATGGCACACGTGAACCCTGCATGTAGCCATGTCATTGTTCAGCAGCCTGCCATGCTCTGCCAAACTTGGGACTTTCAATGGACTGGAATTAATGGCCTGCCGTGTGGTTTGATGACATTGGGACTGTGCCATTTTATTTGTTGACCTTGGGCTTATTAGTCTCAGAAGCCAGCAGCTGTCTGAGAGAAGAAAACCCTCTGGCTTCAGTGGGCCGGGAGCAGGAGGCAGAGCTGAAGCCCAAGGTTGAGGAGCTTTCACCCAGCCTGGCACTTTGAACTCAGACTTAAAGACTCCAAACTGTAAGAGAATAAACTCCTGTTAATGCCATCCCGTTTGTGGTATATTCCTGTCAGAGTGTCACTAGGTAACCAGAACAGCAGTCAACTGATATTTGTTGAGTGGTTGCTTTGTACTATACATAATGATAGTTCTGGGAACAGAAGGGTTTTTTATCTGCTTTTTCATCAAACAATATACAATATTACAAACATTATTCCATGTCAATCAATATGTTTCTTCAACATTGTTCTTGATAGTTACATGATATTTCATTTTAGGGATAAAACATAACTAATTTAACCAATCCCCCATTTTTTGAAATCTGTGTTATTCCTAGATATTGGTTCTTACTTTGCTAAATCTTTGAAACATCCTCTATTTCTGCAGGATCAGCAGCAAAGCACAAGTTGTTAATGAGTCTTCCTCCAATCCTCAGGCTGTGTTCTTCTTCATGTTGTCCAGCTTCTCAGATTATTTGCTCAGCATACAGATTGAATAAGTAGAATGATGGGACACAACCCTGACACACACCATTCCTGATTTAAAACCATGCAGTATCACCTGTTCAGTTCAAATGACTGCCTCTTTTTCTATGTACGATTAAGTGTTCTGGGTTCTCATTCTTTGTGATATTTTGTTATGATCCACACAGTCAAATGCATTTGAATAGTTAATAAAATACAGGTAAACATCGTTCTAGTATTCTCTGCTTTCAGCCAGGATCTATCTGACATCAGCAGTGATATCCCTCATTCCATGCCCTCTTCTGAAGCCAGCTTAAATTTCTGGCAACTCTCTGTTTATGTACTGCTGCAACTGTTTTTGAAATATATTCAGCAATATTTTACTACTGTGTGATATTAATGATATTGCTTGATAATTTCCACATTTTGATGGATCACCCTTCCTTGGAATGGGGACAAATACAGATGTCTTCGAGTTTGTTGGCCAGGTATCTATCTTCCAAATTTCTTAGCAGAGATGAGTGAGTGCTTCCAGTATTGCATTTGTTTGTTGAAATATTTCTATTGATTTCCAATCAATTCTGGAGTTCAGTTTTTCTCCAGTGGCTTCAGTGCACCTTGAACTTCTACTTTTAATACCATTGTTTTTGTTTTGTTTTGTTTTGTTTTGTTTTATCATATGCTACCTACTGAAATGTCTGAATGTCAACAAATTCTTTTTGGTTCAGGGAATGTGTATGCTTTCCATCTTCTTTTTTGAGACTTCCTTCAATATTGCAACTCAAGGCTTGAATTTTTTCCTTAGTTCTTTCAGTCCTTGAGAAATGCTGAGTGTGTTCTTCCCTTTTTGTTTTGTAACTCTAGGTCTTTGACCATTACATTATATTTTGTCTTCTTGAGGTGTCCTTTGAATCTTCTGTTAAGCTCTTTTATTTCATCATCTCTTCTGTTTGCTTTAGCTACTCTCCATCCAAGAGCAAGTTTCAGAGTCTCTTCTGACATCTATTTTGGTCTTATCTTTGTCTGCTATGTTTTCCTTTCTTCATGTATGATATCATCTGTGTTAGATTGGGTTCTCTAGAGAAACACAAAAACCAGCAAAATGTATATATGTATTTAGAGAGAGAGAGAGAGAAAAATTTATCTTAGGAAAATGGCTCACAAGCGTATAGAAGCCGGCAAGTCCAAGTCTCTGGAGGAAACGGGCTGGCAGCAGCCTTAGCTTCCATAAGAGCAGGGGGACAAGAAATTCAAGGCTGGCAGGCAGTACGCTGGTTGCTGACTCCAACAAAAGACGAATCCAAGATCTCCAGGCCGAGAGGTGGGCTGCTCACTCATGGAAGTTTGTAGTCCACACACCAGGGTTCCAATCCCTCAAAGAATGTGTCTCTTCCCAGGATGTCCCTGGATATCTTGGAAGCAGGCCACACCCCTAGAGAAACTCCCCTTGGGCAGACTGGCCA
>NW_006921734.1:7689177-7736454 GCF_000298275.1 Orycteropus afer afer
CACTTTTGTATCCTTCCCTTCAAGGCTCAGGGGTCCAAGATTATCTTCTGTGTCTGTGTTAATTGGTTTCCCTTTTCTTTGTTGAAGAGCGTCTGTGCAGTCCTTGTGCCTAGTTCGCCATCTTGCCGGAACTCCTTTTAATGACCTCTTGCTTTCTTCATGGATGATGCTCTTGATGTCATCCCACAATTCTTCTGGTTTTCAGTCACTGGTGTTCAATGCATCCAATCTAGTTTTTAGATGGTCTCTAAATTTAGGAGGGATATATTCAAGTTCATATTTTGGCTCTCATGGACTTGTTTTCATTGTTTTAAGTTGAACTTGCATATGAGCAGTTGATGGTCTGTTCAACAATCAGCTCCTGGCCTTGTTTTGGCTAAACATATTGAGCTTTTCCATCACCTCTTGCCACAGATGTAGTCAATCTGACTCCTGTATACTCCATCTGACAAAGTCCATGTGTATAGCCACGGTTTGTGTTATTGACAAAAGGTATTTGCAATGAATAATTCATTGGTCTTGCAAAAATCTATCATGCAATCTCCAGCATTATTTCTGTCACCAAGGCCAAAATTTCCAACTACTGGTGATTCTTCTTTGTTTCTAACTTTTCCATTCCAATTACCAGTGATAAGCAACACATCTTGATTGCATGTTTGGTCAATTACAGACTGCACAAGTTGATAAAAATTTTCAATTTCCTCACCTTTGGCTTTGGTGTTGGTATGTAAATTTGAATAATAGTAGCATTAATGGGTCTTTCTTGCAGACTTACAGATATTATCCTATCACTTACAGCATTGTACTTCAGGACAGATCTTGATACTTCCTTTGTGATATTGAATGCCATGCCATTCCTCTTCAATTTGTCATTCCCAGCATAGTAGATCATATGGTCGTGTGATTCAAAATGCCCAAAACTGGTCCATTTCAGCTCACTAATGCCTAGGATATCAATCTTTATGCATTCCATTTCATTTTTGACAACTTCCAATTTTCCTAGATTCGTACTTCATACATACCACGTTCGGATTATTAATGGATGCTTGCAGCTGTTTCTCCTCAATTTGAGTCATGCCACGTCAGCAAATGGAGGTTCTGAAAGGTTTACTTTACCCATATCACTAAGGTTGGTTCTACTCTGATGAGGCAGCTCTTTCCCAGTCCTATTTTGAGTGCCTTCCAACCCAAGGAGCTCGTCTTCCTGCCCTCTGTCAGACAATGTTTCCAGGCTATTCATAAAGTTGCCCAGTAATGTATCCGACAGTGTTTCTCTGCTATTCATAAGGTTTTCCCTGGCCAATTTTTGAGAAGTGGACGGCCTAGTCTGTCTCAGTCTGTAAGCTGTGTTGAAACCTGTGCACCATGTGCAACTCTGCTGGCATCTGAAACACCGTTGGCACAGCCTCAAGACTCACAGCAATGTACAAGCCCCACAGAATGACAAACTGACAGACAAATTTGTCTCCCTTAGCTTTTGGAAACCTCTGCACCCTCCCTTTAACTAATTCCTACCTGGAACCTGCCACTTCTTGGACCTCCGGCCACCCTGCTCCCTCCCTTTCCTGGCTCTAGGGGGCTTGGGGCCTGCCTTGCCTTTTGCCCCTTTGGTTCCTGCCACTCCTGTGGTCCCTGGATGCTCTGCTCTCTCTCTTACCTGGAAGAGTAGGGGGTTCAAACCCTCTGGCTGCTCAACAGAAGGAAGATGAGGCACTCTACTTCTGTAAAGATTTAGAGTCTTGGAAACCCAATGGGGGTTGCTATGAGTCAGAATAGACTAGATGGCAGTAGATAGACAGAGAAGGAGAAAAAACAATGTAGAACAAAATTCAAAATAATAATATAAAAAGACCAGACTTACTGATCTGAGAGACTGGAGGTAAACCTGAGATTGTGACCCTTAGAAACCTTTCAAGCCTGAAACTGAACCCACCCCCCAGATCAACTTTCAGTCAAACAATAGATAGGGCTATAAAGTGAATACTAACACCAGGGAGGAATGTATCCTCAGTACAATCAACTATGTGAGACCAAAAGGGCTGCATTTGCCTAAAAACAAAGATCAGAAGGGACAGGAAAGTAAGATGCATGGAAAAGGGGAACCCAGGGAGGAAATGGAAAGTGTTGTTAAACTGAGGGTATTGCAACCAAAGTCACAAAACAAACTGTGTATAAATTGTTAAATGGAAAATTAATTTGCTCTGTAAACTTTCACGCAAACTACAAGTTTTTTTTTTTTTAAGTGTTTATAATGCCATTTGGGAATGGGTTGTCTTTGTTATGTTAATGAGGAAGGATTAGTGTAGAATCGATCTGTTACAAAAATATAAAAGCAGTTTAATCAAGCCTACAGAGGGATAGGTGGATGTCAAGCCATTTTCAGATCTCCAAAAAACCAAGAAACAAGCTGAAGAGACAAGGACATTTCCCAGAGCTGAGAAAGCCTTCCCCCAGGGCCGGCACCCTGAATTCGGCTTCTGGCCTCCTAAACTGTGAGAAAATAAATTTCTGGTGGTTAAAGCCATTCACTTGTGGTATTTGTTATAACAGCACTAACTCACTGCTGCCAAGTTGGATCCGACTCACAGCGACCCCACCTTGGGTTTCTGAGGCAGTGTCACTATGGAAGTAGACTGCCCAAATTTCCTTCTGAGGAGTGGCTGGTGGAATCCACCAGCCTTCTGGTTAGCAGTCAAATGCCTTAGGCACTACGCCACCAAAGCTCCACTAGATAACCAAAATACATTGTCACTCATGTATAGTTTGCCTTCTAAATTTTCTAAATATATCAATAAAAACAATACCAATAAAATCCAAACTCACTGCCATCAAGTCGCATCTGACTCATAGAGACCCCTCCTTGGGTTTCTGAGGAGGTATCTCTGTGGAAGTAGATTGCCCGATCTTCTTCTGAGGAGTGACTGGTGGGTTTGAACCAACAGTCTTCTGGTTAGCAGTCAAATAAGAACAATAGATGAGAAATTTAAAGTCTTAGTTAACTTAAATTTTTTTTTTCAATTTTGAATCTATTACACTCTCTCCATTTCTTGGCAGTTATTAAACAATTTTGTATATGACAAATTGATGTAATTAGGCCTATTATGGAAGTTTTATAATTTATACCAACTTTCTTCAGGTCTGACTGATACCTTAAATTAAAATGTGTACTACACAGACTTGATATGTATAGCTAGATTATGCTCTCTAAATTCATTGCCAGTTGGTTGGTTGTAATCAGAATGAATTTACCCATTAAAAAGTAATGTTATGAATAGTTCTCAGTCTCTAAAATCACACATAAAATCAATTTGATCCTCAGAAGAACTAGATTGTACCTGGCTACCAATGCCATCCACCCAGAAAAGGATCAAAAATTAGTGATCTTGGATAGAGTTGGAGAAAAATGTGGAACAAAACTCAAAATCATAAAAAAGACCAGGCTTACTGGTCTGACAGAGATTGGTGAAACCCCAAGATTATGACCCTGAATCACCCTTCAGGCCTGGAATTGAAGTCACTCCCATGGTTAACTCTCAGCCAAACAATAGATAGGCCTATGAGCAGAACACCTACACAAGAGAGAAGGGCAGAGTTTGCACCAGGAGAAATATAGGGAGGCACGAATGCATAAGCAAGAAGGACACATGGAAAGGGTAACCAAATGAAGGAAATGGGAAGTGAGCTGTTACACTGTCGGGAATGCAACCAGAGTCACAAAATGTGTATGAATTATTGAATGTAAAATCAATCTGCTTTGTAAAATTTCACCCAAATCACAACAAAAAGTTAAATAAATAAATATAAAATAAATTTGCTCTATAGAGTAGCTGCAGTATTAATCAAGAGTTCTGTGGTCAGCCCCCCCCCCCCCCCCCCTCCAAGGATTATGCTGGATTGTGGAAAGTTATGTCAAGAAGGGGAAGTTCTTCAAACAAGCCAGTTCCCTTCTCCCTCATGCCCCAACCCTGGTCTGTCCCTGTAAGAGACAAGGCTCCTCTGCTGAACCCCAGGCCCAGAAAAAATGTACCTCCAGTTGGGTATGGGAATGAGTGTCAGGCATGGTGGGAGATCTCTTAACCTCAGGAGTGCTAGATTGGATTTAACTTGCTGAGGCTCTTTATTGATTGATTGCTCAGGCTCTTTAAAAGATTCCATCTTGGACAGGGCCAGTCAGGTAGCTGTGAGTCAAGAAGACATGATGGAAATGGAGAATCACCTAGAACATGCCTTGTCCAGAGCCAGGCCTAAAGTGTGCCCTCTCTCACTTAAATAATTACGTTTCACCTCCTCTGGGAATCTCTTCCTGGCCCTCAATATCTGGGTTAGGTGTCCCACCTACAGTCTCCCTTAGTACACAGGATGAGCCAAATTGTGGCACACTCAGCTCTTACCGCCACTTAACATAACTGTCTCCTTGACCTTGGACCACTGCTTCTCAACCCTGGCTTCACATTAGAGTTATTAGAAGAAGTTTTTAAAAATCCTGAAGTCCAAGATTTACCCTAGACCAATGAAAGCAAAAATCTCTAGAGGGTTGGGGTGAGGAGAACTCACATATCTGGGTTTTTTAAAACCTCCCCGAGGGATTCAAATATTTAGTCAGGATTTAGAATCATTTCCCTAGACAAAAAAAATAAGCTCTTTGAAAGTGGAAAGATGCTTGTTTGTTATTGTGTTGATAAGGCTCTTAGATTAGAGTCTGGCACATACTAAGCTCTTAATAATTTAGCAAAGGTGCCCTGGTGGAGCAATAGTTAAGTTCTTGGCTGCTAACTGAAAAACTGGTAGTTCAAATCCACCCAGGGGCTCTGTGGGAAGATCTGACCATCTGCTTTCAGGAAGACTAAAATCTAGGAAACCTATGAGGCTGTTCTACTCTGTCACTATGATGCCAACAACAACAACAATTTAGCTACTATCATCATTATTATCTCCCCTTTGGTCAGAACAGGTACTGACACATAGTCAGCACTTCATCGACAATTTAACTTACGTAACTTGAACTACACATGCTGAAGGGAAGAAGAGTGAGAGAAATATTTGCCTTGGTGATTCCAGTGGCCCTCCCACTCAATAGCCACAGGCTCCAGAGGAGACGTGAAGAGGGCAAGCTCATCTGCTGTTCTTTCCCTCAGCCTTGGTCCTAAGTGCCTTCCAAAGTGTGGGCATCTTGCTGCATGTCTAGAGGCAACGTCAGGGGTTTTCAGAGCAATATCAACTCTGTGATTTTCACCTTATGCGCTGATGTAAGAGAGAGGTCAATGTAGAGATACTCATTTGGAGTCAAAAGTTTAAGGTTCTGTTCTTGTCTCTGCAGCTTATTTGCTGTTATGTTTTTGAGCAGTTCATTTAACATTCTGGGCCTCAGTTTTCTCTAGTGAGTTCTTCAATCCTCTGATTTCAAAACTTGGATGAATCCTGTCCCACACTTCCTTGTTTGCTTCTGACCCTGATGGATCAGCCTCCTAAGTCATGACATTGAAGGCCTCGCAAAATGCCTTGGGCTGGGTGTCATGGCTTTTGCCCACCAATGTCTCATGAAGGCCTGGTAGCCCTCACCATGCCTGGGATGGTGCAAGGAGGTTCTCAGTATCAGCTTCGATTCACTCAGCAGCCATGTGGGCTAAATAAGTGGTCTTGGAACCCAGCTGCCATTTATTTACACCTTAGCTCAAAGGGAAAAGATTTGGTTGCAGTCAGGAAAGAAGTGGGTAGCACCATAAATAAGTCTCTTCTTTCCTGGATGATATTTCTCAGGAATACAAGGAGAAGCTCTAGGCATCCAACTCCAGCTTTGGGTATTCCCCAAAAAACTGAAGCATCTGACCATTCACTCAGTGAGCCTAGCTTCTGCTCCAATTATCACAATCAATAATGGTTTCTCAATCTAGCAACTCAGCTTGAACAGCTAGACAGATGCCAACAATATACAGTTCCTCCAGCACATTGCAAAGAACAACAAAAATTGATCTATTGTATTATGTGGGCAATTGGGTATTAATACCTAGAAATGTGTATGTTGGTGTCTATGGTATTTTTTTTTTCTCTCTGCACTGTGTGTCCAGACCTTTTGTTACCCTTTGGGGTAAGTTCAATTAAAATTTCTTAAAATCTGTAATGGGAGGTGAGCTGTTACACTGTTGGGAATGTAACCAGTGTCACAAAACAAAACGTGTATGAACTGTTGAATTAAAAAAATTTTTTTTCTTAAAATCTGATGCAACAGCTTGAACAGTAAATAATTTTGATAATACCATCTTCTTGTTTAAAAGACCTTTGAAGACCTCCATTGCTAATTGAATATTCAAATTTCTCAGCCTGGAATTTAAGTCATAAGCAGCAGATGGTAGTGGAAATAGGTCTAATTCTAGAGCCAGGCTGTCTAGATCCACAACTCAGGGATGTATGACTTTGGTGTCAGTTTTCTTATCTGCACAAAGTGGATGTTACCTACCTCACAGGATGTTGTGAGGCTTAAATGAATTAATACATGGAAAGTTCTTGCAAAAGTGCCAAGCACATGGTGCACACTTGATATATATATATATATATATATATACATACACACACACAACACACACACACACACATATATATGTGTGTGTGTGTGTGTGTGTGTTGTTGCTGTTGTTATGTGCCATCGAGTCGGACCTGACTCATAGTGACCCCTCCTTGGGTTGCCGAGGCAGTATCACTATGGAAGTAGATTGCCCAACCTTCCTTCTGAGGAGTGGCTGGTGGGTTTGAACCACCAGCCTTCTGGTTAGCAGTCAAGTGCCTTAGCCACTACGCTTCCAGAGCTCCCATATATATATATATATATATGCTATTATCATCTGGTCCCTGTCTGTCTAGAACGTAAACTTCATGAGGGCAGGGATGTTTGTTTTGTTTATTACTGTATTCCCAAGGTTTAGAATGGCACACACTACTCAAATATTTTTTGAACAAATTATTCCATTATGTTTACAGCCCAAACAGATTGAAATAGTCCCCATTCCCTATGCTTAGTTTTCCTGCTTCATGCTTGTAATACCATTTCTATTGGTTAGTCATCACCACTCAATGCCTAGCTTATACACTTCCCATATGAGTCCTTTCCCAATCAGCCTAGGAAGAAATAATCTTGCTTCCCATGGTACATTGTGTGAATTATTTGGAACTTAAGAGTCTTATCTTTTTCACTAGTTTGTCAGCTCCTAGAAGAAGTTACCATACCATTCATTTCTCAGCACTGGGATACCTGACATTTTGAACAATGTACAAAAGATTGAAAAATGGAAGGATGATTTAATAACCCATTAGGGCACTGTCTCATTGTGGTCGTCTTCTTAGGACTTCCTGTGTGGACAGCACAGCTTCATCTGCCCTCTGTAGTGGGGACAGGGGCAGGGAAGCTTAGGAATAAGAAATGAAGAAAGCTCTGGTTAGCTTCATACAGAAAATATTCTCAGTTGCAGGCTGCATTCTCACCTTCCACTAGTCACCTCTCAGCCATAAACATGGGATTTGGAATTAGATTTGGGCCACATAGTTGGAAATAATAAAACTACTACCTACATTTACAAGATTTTGTCTGGTCAGATAGGGTAATATGTGGCAATATTTTTATAATTATAGAATATTAAAATATATTAACATTAAAAAACAAATCACATACTTTAAAATGGGGAGGAATAGATTTATTGGTGTGGATAGTAATGACCAAGCAAGCCAGAGCCTCATGTCCTATGCAAACACCCTGAGTAGACCTATTGGAGTTTGAAAGACTGCATTGATTTATTCAGTAGTAAACAAGATGACAGTGGGAAAGAGTATCTTCCTATTTTTTAAAAAACAACACTTTCAAAGAATCTCGTTTACCAGTTACTCTTGTAACCTTTTGATTCCTGTAAAAGGTCTCTCAGATTGATGGCCTAAATTTCAGTATTTTCATTTTACTTAGGATAGAAAAAAGTCCTAAGAGTCTCCAAGCCCCACAGTAAGTGATGGTGGTGGACATCAACCTGACAAGATTACCTTCCTTTTCAATTCTGCCATATTCAATAGGATAGAACAATGAAACGACAGAGAAGAATATGTTCAGGCCTTGAGAATTTTGCTTTGTGACTTTGGAAGATTGATAGGGACTTGGTAAATTGTTTGTTTTTAGCTCAAACCAGGTTTAAATTTCCTTAACAATATTCTGAACTTAACCAGGGTTTGGCATTCAAACAGGAGCTCTGAGCTAGTGCACACACACACATGGCCCAGTGAAGCATCAGTAATTTTGGGATTGGACAGTACTTGGGTTCATGCTGGTCTCCAAATCCCGTTGCAGAACACAGAATTTCTATAGAAATTTCCATAGAAATGTCTTTGACCTAAAATATAGAGAAGAATCACATTGTTGATGATTTCAATTGTAAAAACCTAAATCTCAAATCCTTATTATCCTATGGCCAGTCTCATTATTCTACAGGGCTCAAGAGACCTACTGGTGCCCAGTGAGAAAAAAAAACCATAGCAATGGTCCTCTGAAGAAGACACTGCATATAGTGCTTTTGCAGTGTTAACTTCAAGTGCCTAGTGATCTAGTGCTCCTGAACATGGTTCTCTGTCACAAAATCTAAAGTCATGGTTCATGGTCAACCCAGGGACTGTGATCTCATAAATATAGTTGTGACAATCTATCCCTTAGTCCCTGCCGATCTGACAAGTTGTCTCTGTGGAACCCTTGCTGCATATATGCATATACATAGGAAAGGAGAGGTGCTTAACTGTAAGTTGCCACAAGGCTCAATAGAGAAGGTATAATTTCCAGCCACGTTTCCCAATCCACCATCCAGTATGCAGGGTTTGAGTAGCCACATCAGTAGCTCGTGGTTATAGTACAAAAATGTAGCAATACTTTCTCCTCAGTTTCTACCACTTAATCCACAACTTGAGAATATTCTCTTTACATTGGCCAGATGAAGAACCATTTCAATCCTGTGAAAATCTACTATAACACAGGAACCTTACTTGTAACTGAACCAGTTGCTTAAAAGCAACTGCGATGTGCCTTTTATTAACATCCCAAGATGAAAATTACACTCAAAGGGGGACGTTTAATTCATAGACTAATTTATATAGGTAGATTGCCCCATCTTCACTCCTCGGAAGGAAGATGAGGCAATCTACTTCTGTAGTGATACTGCCTCGGAAACCCAAGGAGGGGTCGCTATGAGTCGGGCCTGACTGGATGGCACATAACAACAGTAACAAATGATCTAATAGTATCTATATTAATTTATATATGTATAAATTTATATAGATACTAAGGTCATGGGAACTCTAGGGTCATCATGAAATATACTTGGGACATGTGGAAATATGGGGGAAAGGTGTGTCATAATCCTAATAAGCTAAGTTTTTAAATAAAATGTCAAAATATTAAGATTTTCAAAATATCATGCTAAGGGTATCCTACTACTTTAGATCTTACTTTCTCTTTTTTGTTCCTTAGAGGCTTTCTTTTTATTAAGAAACAAGCTGTCTACTCAACTGCAGTGCAAACCAATGACCAATTTCACCAAGTTATGGTAACTCTAATTCTTAGTTTCCCTTTTTGTTGTTGTTTTAGTTCCAGTACTAGAGTAGCTGTTTAGGAATTTTGCAAATAAAATCTTGGCTCAGAGTTCTCCAAACATTGCTTTGAATAGCACATAGACACCAGAGTTGATTAACTTCTAACAGGATGGCAGCTTAGATGTCTCTTAGTTTGGCAGTTTTATTCTGTTAAAATAAAGTAAATTTTAAAATTCACACCATCTTTTCAGTATCATCTTGTTTTGATACTTTAATTCTGCAACTGTTTTCATTTGTGGTAGTATTAAGTCTGCCAGTATTAAGGCTATGTTTATGAATAGGAAATTATAAATTTTACTTACATACCAGCTTTTTGTATTAAGATATGGCAAAAAAAAATTGTGTATAATTTTGAGACTGTAGTACTAGATGCCACTTAATTCTCATCTGATTTATAATTCAGTAAACCTTTTTTTTTTATTATTGTGCTTTAGGTGCAAATTTTACGGAGCAGAATTTTACATTCAGTATTTCATGTACATTTGGTTTCTCTCTCCAATTACCATCCCCAACTCTAACCCACTCTCCTCTCCCTTCCCAGTAACCCTCCCCATCCCCTGCTCTTCTTAGTTATGCACTCCTGTATGTTCTGCTTTTCTTCCATGTGAATGTTGCCCATCTGGTGCCCAATGGGCGATTACTCTAAGGGATGTATCTCCATTGAGTAGGTGGGTGCATTGCCCTGGGTTGTGTTCTGCATGTCTTATTTATTTTTGGGCTAAGAGCCAACCCTTAGGAGTGAGTTTTATCCCAGGAGGCCTGAAGTAGTCTTGGGGGTCCCACCAGACTCCATCCAACCAGTAATTCTAGTCATTATTGTGTTTTTGGATTTTATTCCACATTTTCCCTCCCACTCTATCCAGATCTCCAGAGTTAATCCTTTCCTGAGTGGTTGGCATTAGTAGCTGGGCACTATCTAGTTCTTCTGGTCTCCAGGGCCATCATATTCTAGGGCTGATTGTTTCCAAATGCCCTTGGTTTTCTTCACTCTTCTTCGCTTCCGATGATAGGAGACCATTAGTTGCATCTTGGATGGCCGCTCTCAGGCTTTTAAGACCTCAGTCGCTACTCACCACAGTAGGTTGTGGAACAAAATTTTTATATATTTTGTTGTGCCAATTAAGTCTGGTGTACCCTATTACTATGGTCCCGAGTTGGCAAATCTGGTGGCTTTCTCCCCCACAGTGTATGGCTGTCTATGAGGGATTGCTCTATGTCTGTCTTCTGACTGCAGGTATTTTGTATCACTAATATCTGTGCAAGATTAACCTCAGCTGAATCTATCTTTGGCCTACAGTATATTCCTGTTCACTGACCCTCATCTGAGCTTCTCAGTTGTCTGTGTGTTTATCTGTAGCCTAGTGGTTGGTGTTAATGGTAATGCAGTATTGTGGATGTACTGGTATTAGCCTCTGTTGTTTGTACTTCATGTGCATAATTCAGTGTCCTCCCTTCCCCATCATGCCGGTCACAGACTCTTCCCACACCATCCCTTCCCCTTACCTAACTCAGTGTGTGGCCCCCACCAAGTCCAAAATTATCCCCTCTTTCCCTTCCAATTCAATAAACTTTTAATAGAAAAAGATTGTTGCATCAGAAGTTTCTCATGACTACATTAAAGTGACTAAATACCTGTAGCTCAAAGTAGGACAGGGACAACAGACACTGTGCCAGATACTCCATTCCAATGGCGCTAGTGTAAGTAACTCCTAGAGCACAAAGGAAAGCACATGTAGCTACCTGATGACAAATTACCCACAAAAACGCCAGGAATTTAGTATAGCTGATGATTACCAAGGACCAGGGAGGGTCTGGCTGCCATTTTTAGAAGGTAAGAAAATGGGATGAGGTCTTTGGGGATGCTGTTCCTTTGTAACCCCAGATGCCAAGATGGAAATCCATAATCCACTCCTTAGGAATCACCTTGGTTTCCTTTTATTACTAGTTATTGCTCTCTCCTCTGGCAGATCATTTTCCTGTTTATTCTGGCTAGGCAATTCATTTACTGAATTAATTTTGGGTCTTTCTAAGAAAAAACTATTATGTAAATTAGCATCAGGTTCTAAGTAAGACTATGCTGTTATCGTTAGTTGCTGTTTAACTGACCACACTCAACAATATGATGACTACTATACTTCTTACACATTTGGAACCCTCTGTCCTGTTGTCTTTAGAGGCTATTTTTCCATAATCCAAATCTAAATAATCAGACTATAGAATTAACCTAAGGCTGTACGATTCGAGTCCACAGGATCCAGAATAATGGCAGACTCACATTACTGTTGTCATTGGGTGCTAGAAAATTGATTCTAACTCAGAAAGACACACCCCATGTGACAAAGGATAACTGTCCCATAGAGTTTTCTTAGCTGTTATCTTTATGGGCATATATCACCAGGTCTTCCTCCAGCAGAACTGCTGGGTGGGTTTGAACTGCCAATCTGTAGTGTAGTGGCTGAGTGCTTAACCTTTGACCTCCAGGGCTCCTTGGACTTACATTGCTGACATAAAAGTACACCACCCTTTAGCGCAACACCTGTCTGTAGACACAGGATATGGTTTTGAGCTAATGTGTCTGGCCACTATATTATGCACTACAAAATGGAAATGATCAACTTTAAGCTACACAAAATTAGCATTCTACTAATGTAAAGACATTACACATAGTATAATTTGGCAACAGATTAGGGTGATGGTTGAACCACATGATGAACCCGATCAATGTCATTGAATTACACGTGTGAAGATTGCTGAAATATCACATTTTGTTACGTATTTACCACAATAAAAAAATTTTAAAGAAATTATAAACAGCAAAATATAAACAGCTTTCAGATCTGCCTCAACAAAACTGATGTGTCAGTAAATATTTTATAAACATGCACACAAATCATCTTCAAAGACAATCAAATCTCCTTCTTTTTTAAAGTTCAGGTCCTACCACTTACTTTGTGAATGTTTTTATTTTCACTAATATCCATGTTATATTTTAGACACAATGAGAGGATATTTTAGAGAAATAAAACCAAAGGCTCTTTGGAAAGGCAGTGCCACATTCTTCTCAGTTTTCTCTGTGCTGTTGTATGTGCTAAAGTCATTTCAGAATAAAGGAGGCAAAATTCTGCTTTCACACTACAAATGATGGGGACAGTCTAACTGAAGAGTACAGAAGATAAAGTATAAAGACTTGTATCTGTACTTCGAAAGTTCCAAATGTCATGCCTAACTATGTAAACTGACCTTAAGTTTAATCTAGCTACCAGTTACTAGTGAAATAGCCTTTTCTTTTATTATTAGTACTTGGTTCTACTGGAAGACCATTGATAAGCTACAAAAACAAAAACAAAGAAGTCTTAAAATATTATTAATTGTTAAAAACAACGAAGAAGAGTTTAAAGAATATATTTGAACCACATAAACAAAAAGGTAGGTATTACATAAGAAAAATTAATGTAACAATTTATGTAAGTACCCAACATATGAGCATGCTCTTACATCTAAAACAAAAAAAAAAGGTAACATTGGTACTGTATATATATATATATATATATATAAATATATATATATATTTGACAAGTGTGCATTAAAGAATTCTCTAACATAAAACATTTAAAATGTGGAGAATACTTTTTTAAGATACAGAAAATAATTGTTAAGACAGGCACACCCACAATTCATATAAAAACATGCTTGCAAAGATAAAATTCATTTAAGCACTCATTTGTCAGATGTGCAAAAGCTACAAAATAGTTAATCACTGGAAACTGCCTCTTGTTTTTGCATTGCTTGAGTTCTAACACTGATTGGTATGAATTCTGAATTACATAATTAATTCTTGGTATTTTTCAATCTTTCTGTCATGATTCTATATAGACTGCATCTATTTACTATGAATACTTAAAACAGTAATGTTATTTGTTTTTTTTTTAAAAGGATCATTTCTTTATGTTCATTTTGTCTTTTTTAAAAAGGCACTAAATTTAGAAAAACTTATTACAACAAATAGTGCATTGAGAGGTCTGAAATTCCAAATCAATGTGCTCCTTCAACCATAAGCAGATCTAAGAAACCTTAACTGAAAAGAACACAAATATAAAAAGCTGATAAATTTAAAGATTATAAAATTGGTTTATTGTAAAAGCAATTCAAGAATACCCAGTTAAAGTCTTATCCCAATGCTACCCAATACAACCAAGAAGCAGTTAAACACTTTGACATTAGAAACAAGGACATAATAAGAAAGACCACATCAAGGCTGTGATTCAAACTCAAAAAGAGAAAGGACTCTTGGATCTCCTTCAGGTAAGTACAGAGGGTGTGGTAAGATCAAAGCTCTGTGTCAGGTACCACAGTGCTGCTACAACATTGAGGTATAACTGGGCAAATTAAAGTTAAGGGGAAATGAAAATATGCATATACTTATTTTGTAGGTGTACTTAAGTGATTGAAATTTTAGAACAACTACTGCCTTCAAATGACAGCAAGATGCAAGACAAATCTTTATTGAAGAGAAATAAGCTTATATTCTATAAAGGTCCCACTAAGTGTTCACAGCCCCTTTACTTTCCCACCCTCTCCCAAATCTAAAACTACTCTGCTTATACATAAAATGCAATCTTAATCTGTGGCTTAGTAGCAAATTGTAGGCGCTCCTACCAAGTAGCTTTGATCTTCTGTACATGAAAACAACAACATGCTGTACCATCCATATACTCAACTATGCCTTCTAAGTAGAATTTATTTATTGCTCTAAAAATCAATGCTTCTGCACAGTGGCCATTTCCCCTCCAGATTTAATTCAAGATTTAATCTCTTTGATGTTTTCTTAATAAAAGCCTTAGAGTCAATTATGAATGTCAATCTATAAATCATTATATACAACACAGTGACTGCATTTCTTGAGCACTGAAAATATTTAATATAAAATTTCTTAATCTTAACTTTTGCACTCCTCTAAATCAAAGGGCCAAAATACTTAGATTTTTTTTAATTAGAAAAAAATTTTTCTTCCCAAGCAGAGGCTTTTCTCAGCAGCTTTGGCCAGGAAAGAGATTTTAGGTCTGTTATAAACCCTTGAAAATAAGGGCTTATCCTAGAAACATTGAAAGACCCTTAATCCTAGAGGTGTTAACTGGTGCCACTGTAATTCACAACCAACTACTACTTTATAGCTTATCCTGAAGAGTTGATTCATGCTCATTTTGTTGCTTTAAAAATACTCTTTGGAAACCATTATTACTCCTGTAGACACATACTCTAGTTATATCTCTTCCTGTAAAAATAAAGGTATAATCAAGATTATCTCTATTTCTTTGCTAAATTCAACTACCATATACATTTATTAATCTGATCCTTTACCAGCTAATTCATAACCTTACAGGATTCTATACACTGTCCAGGGTCAATTTTCAGCATGTAGAAGTAGGAGCAAGTCTTGCAAGAAAGAACAATCTTGTAGGCAATTTCCCAATCTAGTCTTTAACACGTTTAATACAAATGAGAACTAAAGCACTAGACTTTACTTCCCAAGCTAAGCGAAGGTAAACTTCCAAAGCTAAAGGAAAGTAACCTACTATATAGAGCTTACTTCTGTCATGTACATTATGAGCCTATTCACCTCAAGACTTAAAATTAGTCCAAGGGAATAACTAAGAGAAAATAAAGCCATTTTTTTGTGTGCTCCTATCAAATTCATCAGGTATTTATTATATGCCCAGAGGGTATGCAGTGCTGCTCTAGGCACTATCCATAATAACAGCCTTCTCTAGAACACTAAACTACCTCAAACACCCACAGACTGCCCCAACCAGATTTAAACTATCTGTGAAATATAAACTAGTCATGTATTCTTAATGCATACATTCAAAGCTACCATTTTAAAATAAACTGAAAAGTAGGAAAACCTAAAAAAAAGATATACTCTGCTATCACACTATCATAAACATTGTAAGTGTGTGTGGGTATATATATATAGAGAGAGCAGATAAATCAAGATTTAAATAAGATGGTAAAAAATAAGAAAATGTATATTTCACCAAATGAACTATAATAACCTTTCCAAGCTACAATTATAAACAAGGTCACTAATAAGGTAATTTGCCTAGGTTCTGACAAAACCAACCAACCCAAACAAAAAACAAAACAAAAACAAAAACACAAGACCTATACTAGAGTATGTGGCAATAATTAATATATTTCTATGGAAAATGTCTCTTGCCTTATGAGCTCCTAAAATAAAATCAAGGTCACTATGTGACTAATGATAGCACTAGGAGGAAAAAAAACACTGAAAGTAAAACAGTCTTCAGCCTTAGTTTCAGCTATCTCTTCAAATCAGCATTAAGTACATAATATCAGATACAACATTTTTTGGCTTGTAAGACCAGTAAGTCATGTTTTCCCACTGACCAAAGGCAGCTGAAGAAACAATTGCTTGAACAAACTAAATGCTGTGACATGAAGCATTTGACTTCCAAGTCCGAGTATTTAGTTAAAACGATCGTTGAACATCTAACTGGGCAAAAGGAATGGCATCCATCATCCAAACAGGCTCACTTTCCCCAGCCCTCAAAACGAACAGTAGTTATAATAGCAAAAGAAACAAAAAAGGTGTTTTTTTTTTTTTTTTTGATTCTTTACAGCCAACTGTGAAAGAGGTCAGCAATATATTAACAGCAGCAATGGACAAGGAAGAGCAAAATAGTAGATGAGAGAATCTTGCTGGACGTTTGTTCATCTTTTTCTGTATGAGCCAGAAGATTGCAACTGCCTTATTTGGAAATTTCAGGTATATACATCTTATCTCCTTAGATCCTTCACAGATTTAGAATTCAGTCTACCTGAGGGCTCTATAACCATGTAAGAAAGCTTTCTTTATCTAGCTTGGTGGCAGCCAAAACAGATTCCATGTCATTAAGGATGTCAGAACTCAAAGCTTCCTGCAGACTTGGCATCAACTCCTCTCCTTCTATGTTCATTCCATCTCCTTCCAGTGTTCCAAGGTCCACATTTGTCCCAGGAATGGCTTCAAGGTAGTCGGGGAAACGGTTCTGCTGTGAGGGTAGGGTGCTTTGGTTGATAGTATCACCTAGTTGGAACAGAGAGAGATTATGAGGCTCTTTGTGAAAGAACTAACATCAGAGTAAAGAGCTCTGGGGGGTGCAGTGGTTAAAACTTTTGGCTGCTAACGAGCAGGTCAGTGGTTCAAACCCTCCAGCTAGTGCACAGGAGAAAGATGAGGCAGTCTGCTTCCTTATAGATTTACAGCCATGGCAGTTCTAACTCTGTCCTGTAGGGTCGCTATGAGTCAGAAATCTACTCGATGGCAGTGGATTTGGTTTTGGCTGTTAACATCAGAGGTGCATCACAAGAAAGAAAAGCACTCCTGACTGACAGACTTCTTGAATTGATACCCAGAGTTTGTTTTAAGCCAAACAACCCAAAGTTTAAAGGAAAAAAAAAAAAACAAACAAACAACAAACCAGAACTCCAAGTTTACTTTTGCTTTAACATTTGTTCAGATATTCAACCAACAGACTGACTGCTTTTGTACTGAACACCAAAGTGGGTCATGAACAAAATAAAAATGCTTTAAAAGATTCCATGTAGCAAAGGGGGAAAGAATAAGTATAGTACACAGAAGCAGACTTCAACCACCATAAATAAAGGATATACACCAATCTTTCCCTTAAGTTATACTTTTGGGAAATGCTAAAATAAAACGAAATATTGGGTTAATAAAATACTCTTTTCCACTCTGTGGGATCCACATTCATAATAACAAAACAAGTCTCCCAGGAATTCTTGAGTAAGTAAATCCTCACAGCCTTGTCTCCAGGTTTTCCAAACTTACCTGGCCACAGAAGTCTTTCTGCACATGACAACATTAATACTCTACAGAACTTCAACGGAGCATACTTTCAGAAGAACTAACTTAAGCCACTAAGTGCTGTAGGGGTTTGGAGAAGAGAGAAATAAGGGAGTAAGGAAAGGTTTTGTAAAAGAGAAGGATTTGAAGTGGCTGCTAAGGATGATTAAGATTTAGATAAGCAGAGAGGAAGTATCCAAGCCATCAGCTGGATGAGCTCAGATACAAAAGCCTTGCCAAACACTTTCAGAAGAGAAGCTGACAGTTAAAGAATTAGCCAGCTAGAGAACAGGTTTCATTTCCCCGTTGTCACGCACTCTGACAGAGCTGTAAAGCAGGGTCACCAGGTAAGCCACAGGGAAAATGGTTCCTTAATTACACCTCTGAGGCAGGTATTTCTTTAGTTCCTACAAGACAATAAAGTAGGTAAAAGCCCCACCAGCCAGCCTCTCCCACCTGGGTTTCTGAGCCCCATAAAACCTTAGTTGGACCAAAAGTCTTCAGAGAAAAGAGAGGCAGGCACTGAATCACATACAGAATTCTCTCTCCAAGACTAAGAATAGGATCTCCAATTGCTTAGCCAATTTAACTCAGTACTGTACATGCTAAAATAAGTCATGTCGTTAGTTTTTTTTTTTTTCAAATAGAGATATTTATGACAGTTAAAAACAGAGAAAATATTTCAATTATAAATCACCATATAAAAACAATGCTAGCTCAATCTGAACTAATAATCTTAATAATAATGAATAATAATAATAGATAATCTTTTTTAGCAATGGCTTATTAGATCTGGAGATGATAGGACTATTTCTGACAGAAGGTCAGGTTACTAACAGGAATGAAGAGTACCAACCTGTATCCATTTCATCAACACTGTTCAGGAAATCATCTGGGGTCCGGGGGACACTGTAGCTGCTCATGCTTAGGCCACTGTCTGTACTCTCATCTCGAGAGTGATAGGTGCCACTGTAAAGAATGACAGTTAAAGACTGATAAAAAATTTTTTTAAAAATCAATTCAAGATAAAATAAACACCTATTGAGCACTGGCATAATTAAAAGAGAAAATTCTTCTGAAAATGCATCTGAAACAGGCACCCTTCTTCACAGCCCATACAAAGTCCATGTGCTATGAAGTGAACAGACAACTTGATCCCAATTGAAGCTGGCAGCTTTAAGGGGCCAAGATCTCTCTTTAGATTCTGGGCTTGGTGGCAATAAAGGAAAAAAGATAAATGTTCTACTGGTACACCTACTTAGTTTCCCAAACTGACAGAAAATTACCTGCATAGGTAGTCTCTCTGTAAAACCATTTGAATCTCGTGGGATCCACATAGCTTCAAGGCCTCAATTCCCCAAGTGGTGGTAAGCAAAGGCACCAGAGGTCAAAACATAAGCTCCAGGTGGGTGGTGAGACAGGCCTGCACTAGACTTGTGCTGAATTCCTAGCTCTGGTGCAGAAAATGTAAGCCCAGGGGAAATCAACCCCAAATAAAGAACCAAGATTCCTTTTGGACTGGCCAAAACAGATCAGTCACTGATGATAAGTTAAGAACTCCTTGCTTTTATTTGGAGGAGTAAAGGGAAGAGTGGTGGACCCAAACACCTCATCATTAGAAAGGCCTTATAGTTCAAGTTGAAGATGGAAAAAAACATAACAAAACTACAAGGCTTATCTTTTGAATAAAAGGGAAAAACATGAGCCAAGACAGAGTTTTACTTCAGGCTAAATGAAAAGTTTCTCAGATTTATGTACAGGTATGGTAAATAACATTGGAATATTACTTTCATCAACAGAATATTCCTTAGCTAGTAGCACGCAGACATCAGCTGGCACTGACTGTAAAATTCTCATGTTTTACTAATTTTAGAAAATCTTACAAGAAAGTTTGGAAAAAGACAATTGCTATTCTTAATGGTCTCTGAAGGTGAATATGAACTTTAACTTTCCCCAAACTAGACATTTAAGCAGCTGTTCAACTTATACAGAAGTTAAATAAATAGACTCAAGCTTTAACAATTGCTCAGTTAAATGCTAAGTGCCCCAAATTTCTTCCCAAAGTTACTCAATGAATTTGCCTTCTCTCCCCTCACCCCTCACTCTTTCCATTGCAACCACTGGTTTCTTCTAATGTTTCTGCCAGATTTTGGTTTTATTCAAAAGTCTCACACAGATTCAAGAAAACACAAACCTGCCTCTGAGACCATCTGTATACAATGAAGCCATGTCTGAGAAGGCCTCAGGATGTGGTTTGTTTTTATTTTGCTGGCCCTGATCTGGGCCACGGGCCTGGTCCTAGTCATCACTCCATTCCCACTGCTAAGCATGGGGTACACGTCAGGCACAAAGAACAGATGACTTTACAGAGTTGTGCAGAGTTCATTCCAAGTATAGGGGGAACACACAGGCATTTCTGTGGACAGTCTGCAGGGCTATTTTCCTCACCCATAACTGCTCCTTGAAGAACCCATCTCCTACAGACCCCACCATTTGACATTCATTGAGTATCTGCTACTTTAAGATAGGCACTAAACCATCTCTGAGGACACAGAGGTGAACAATAGCCACAACACACTGATTATCTGTCACTCTGTAATCTTACCAGAAAATAGACTCTCAAAATGCAGTCCAGTTCTCATCTTAAATTTTAAGGAAAAGTCTTACCAAATGACTGTCAGAAGGATATGCAATCTACCCATTTTTCTAAACAGTTTACTTTTCCTTGGATCAACATATACCCTTAATAAAAAGGGTACTAGAATTCTATTGATCTAAAATTTTCCTTGTGAAAAAAGAATTTCTGTGCTGTGACTTTCCTAATAATCTTCAGTTTAAGTTCAGAACTATAATCTTGTTTAAATCTACCCAATTTATGGCAGAACTTTCAACTGTGTGTGTTTCAGAAGACTAAATACAAACTTAAATAAATTTAAGAAAGCTTTCAAAGCTAAACCTCCCAACTAGGCCACCAGAACTAATCTTAAGACTGGGCAAATGATGTGAAATTCTATTATATTAAATATATTTAGCAGGATAAGATATTTTTTCTCAGAACCATAAAGCTTTCAGTTTAACTGATGAGAACTAAAATGGCAGTCTAATAGCTTTTCTAAATGAAAATATTAGAAATATTTTTAAAAGTGTGTTTAAAAATGATCAAAAATAAAAAGCACAAAACCCAGAAAATACTTCTTCATATTTTTAAAAACTGAAATATCTTTCACAAACTAGAAAAAAAGTTTTAGTCAAATTTTAATTTTAAACGGTTTCTAGGCAAAGAATATGACTTGTTTCAGCTTGCAGTTTTCAACATAGTACTATACATATAATAATATTTCTGCCATCTGCCTAAAACCCAAGATTTGTGGTAACTCATTCAAAAGCATCCTTAAGCTATGTTATTTTCAAATACTACCATTAACAACAATTACAACAACCATTAATCTTAATGCATTTTTTAAAAGAAGCACAACTTTACATTTTATCTCCTTGAACTACAGCCTTTAAGAACATATGGCCTTATTATAGTGCTGCTGGAGTGAAACCTCTTAGGTTGAACACCTATGTGGAAAATTCCTGCCAATGATCTTTACAATGTAGTCCTAAGTAGGTTTTGAATGTGGTTCATCTGCTTTCACAGAAAGGCATTCACATGTTCCTTCATGATTCTGTAATTTTAAGTAACTGTTAGTCAACAGTATAGGCAGAAGCAAACACGTTGCGACTTTGAGTAAGAATCCCCTCTGCAAGTCTGAACAGCTCACTTCCTCTCACAGGAGACAGCTTTTAATCCTCAACTTTTATTGTAGTTGCCATTTAAGGAGAGATTCATTTACAGCTATGGTTTTTGGCCCACACAGGTATTCAAAATAGAGTATTACAAGTACTTAGCAAAATGATCTTAATGCTGTGATCTTTTGCAGTTATTGGCCAGTAGCAACTCTCACCAACCTGTTAAGAAAGGGATCTGAACTATTGGTTGTCATTGTTCTCAGTTCCTGTGACATCCCTGGAGAAGACACTGGATTTTGAGTCCCACCATCCTGTTCCAATGTTGGTAACTGGCTACGGAGAGCTAATTCCTAGAAAAACAAACATGAACACAAACAGAATCATTGTACAGATTACCAAATGGTATTAAGTTTAAAGAAATAAAATGGACATTAAGGCAACTGTTTTACATACAAAGTTGAAGTATCAACATCTATTTTAAAGTTAAAATATTTCCCAGTCAGAAAAAAAGTTCTAATTTTCAAGTGATTAAAAGTTAAATTACATAAACTGAAAGTTTATCTAGTCATAGTAATCCAAAAACATACATACTTTACCATTTAATTTCATTTTGTTGTTTTCCTTACTCTAGCAGACATTCCCAACTCCTCCTTTGTGGTAGAATGGTATATGGTCTTTAATCAGAATTCTTCTTAAAGCATAATTTTACTCACCAACCCTTAGATGGTTTTGTATGTTTGGCACCAGCAATAAAAACAAAGGAGTAGAAGAACAGCATCTGCTGATTTACTAGGAGACACCAATCCCCCATCCCAGGGTATTACTTTACACTCTGCTATCAAGTGTCTCAGTTTGACTTCATATTTTTCTATCTTGAGCTGGACAGAATATGTTCTATCTTCCAGCAGGGAGAAACAGTTAAAAAAAAAAAAGACACCAGAAGTAAAAGCGTAAACCCAAAGTCTCTCCACTCTAATCAAAATATTTAAAAATGGGATAAAATTCTTTCAGGGGCACTTAAAATTGTCTCCCTGGATTCTACCTGGAAACCTGAGCAAATGCTGTAGCTGCTACCCTGATGGCTCCAGACGGCTTGCCTCATCCTATGCCTGCATTTGCCCGGCGGCACCTCCAGGCCAATTCACCTTCCTCTGGCAGACCTATGGCACCTTCATACTCCTCTGTCCTTTCTCTTCCTTTCACTTTCCCTTCCCTCCCAAGAATTTCCACTGTGCCTCTTGAGTTGTTTCTCTCCTACAGCATCAGCGCCCCATCCCCAATTTTTTAGTATGACTTGAAATACGGCTTCTCATCACAAAGCTCACTGACTCCCCTGCAGGCTTCCTGAGCTAAGGCTGCTTACTGAGGCACACTCCCACCACCCCTCCTTTACTCCCACCACCACTATCACCACTAGGTCCAGAGGTAGTGGCTCTGTACTGTCACTTTTAGACTATGATTTCTCTCTCATCTACTTCTTTTATTTATGTTTATGTCTTCTTCTTCTTTTACAGGCAGTCCCCAGATTATAAATCAGTTCTGTTCCTGTATCTATCTTTAAACTGAATAAGTACCTAAATTGGAACAGGTGGTAGTTTGTATCTAACGCCAGTCAAACGTTGGTCTTAGTATAAAGTAGCACCCGTTTGTTACTACAAACCATTAAAAACAAAAATCAAAAACCCACTGCCATCGAGTCAGTTCTGACTCACAGAGACCACCACTGGGTTTCCCAAGCTGTAAGTCTTCATGGAAGTAGATTGCCTCATCTTCCTCTTGCAAAGCAGCTTGTGGATTTGAACCTCTGACCTTCTGGATAGCAGCCAAATGCCTTACCCACTATGCCATCAGAACAAACCATTACATGTACCTCAAAATTATAATACAATAGGCTTTACAGGGGCTGGTTCATTAACTATAGGTTGTATGCAAGTTGGACATTTGTAACTTGGCGACAGCTTGTACCATCCTTTAAACCAAAGTTTCTTGCCTAGAGAGACTCATAAAAGAATTCAGGGGTCTCTAAACTTAGGAGAAAATAATTTATACCTTTAATTTTCACTGCCCTCTAACTGAAATTTAGCATTTTCCTCAAGTATGAAAGTAGGTCACAAATCAGAAGTATTCACTGTTCCTTTGATATTTTCTTATTATGTTGTTGTTGTTATATGCCGTCGAGTCGGCCCCGACTCACAGCAACCCCTCCTTGGGTTTCCGAGGCAGTATCATATTATAGTTGTTGCAAATATCTTGAAATATTACTTATGTTCATTACTATTTCAATGTTATAGTAGTTATATAAGCCATTGTGAAGGAGCCTTAGTGGTGCAATGGTTAAGCACTTGGCTACTAACCAAAAGTTTGATGGTTTGAATCTACCCAGTGGCTACTTGGGAGAAAAAGCTTGGTGATTTCTTTCTGTTAAGTATTTCAGCCTATGAAACCCTCTGAATAAGTTCTGACCTACCCTATAGGGTAACTATGAGTCAGAATTGACTCAATGGCACACAGGAACAAGACACACTGCTAGTTCTTTTGCATGGATTAATAAAGCATGTTACTATTATAAATTTTTATTTAATAATTGTATTTCAATAAAATTCCTTCTCTTTATAATCCTATACATTAAAAACAAAAAAATATTTTGAGAAGTGATCCAGGAGCTCACCAGCTTGCCACAGGAGTTAATTGCTACTTGTACTCCTCAACTTCTTAGCTACTCCATTTACATGTGGAATAATTCTGGAACCTGGCTCAGAGTCTCTTGCCACCCAAAGTATTCTCTATGTCTCTTAACATGCTTCAGTATTAAAGTGGGTGATTCATTCAAATACGAAAGCTTCTTGACCTTCTGCATTCCAACGACCTTCATTTCCACCTATTTCAATCATCCACTCCCATAACTACCAAGACCTTGTTATTTGAAACCAAACTACCTCTAAAATCTTAATTCGTGTTTGAGACAAGGATGGCAATGCTTCCGTTCATCCCAACTATATTTGCCACTCTGGAGCTGTCAACATCCATGCACAAAATCCATGCAGTACCCCATCCTTGATGCCTGATGTCCTTTAAATTGCAACGAGGCTAACCACTTCGTTACTGTACTTCAATCATTAACTACTCAAGTCACATCCCGGACCTGGCTCTCTTAGAAATTTCTACCCCAGAAATCTTACATGTGTTTTTATACCACTTTCTGACCACATTTTTCTTCCTACTCCATTTCCTCCATGAGCTTACTCCCATGTTTCTAGTCCTCTAATCTTAGAGATTCTAGACCTCTCTCTCTTTTTATTCTTCCAATTTATTGCTTCTTCCTGGTTTTCCTTTTCTTTTTTTTTAAATCCTTCCCTACCAGCTTGAATTAGCCACTGATCATTTGAGATATACATAAGCACCTTTTACTACACATAATTTTATATCAATCCAGTAAACACCAACCTGGAATCAATGCTAAAATGTACTTGCTTAATTTCCTTATTGAGATTGCTGAAAAATGCTAAAGGAAAATCACTGTAAATTAATGATCTTTGGCCTTGGCCGATCTTCTTCTCCAGGTAATTCTCCATGAAAATCCCATCTCCATATTGAGATTGTATTAAAAGATGTCATGTCTCTAACACCCTGGGCATATGTAGTAAGATCATAGCACTTATCACATGATAATGTATTATTTCATCTTTGTTCCTTAAGGGCACAGTGAATTAACGAATAGACATTTTGGAGCTTACGACATTAACTTCAAATACTCTCAAGAATCTATATTGCTCTTAAAATATGTATTTAGCAATAAACTTTATATTACTGACATTAACTGAATAAATGATATAATTTTCACAGTTTCTATAACTTTTTCGGTCTTCAGCCTGGCCCTGCAGGCCTACCTCACCCATTTTTTCCTGCATTATGTGGACTAGAGGAACCTGGGCACCCTTCTACTGAGCGTCCTGCTCACGTTGGACATAATGATCCTCATCTACTTTTCCCACCTCCTCTGCTCTTCTGCCCTGAAGGTGTCCCCAGCCCGAAACACAAAGACAAATTCTTGACTGAGTGAAACAGGGCCTCAAACTAATGGCAAGGCCAGCAAAGTCGATAAAGTTTCCACTTTCTCAAAACTGTTTTATGAGATTAAAGCTAACAGTTATGTGTGCTCTTCTGTTTTTTTCTACTTTTGATTTTACCCACTTTGCTCATTCAAAGCTGCCAAATTTTACTTTTTGCTTCCTTTAATAACTGTCCACATTGCAGACCCAACTATTCAGATTTATAAAGAAAGCTGATTAAGAGATGTGAATAAAGAAGGCAAATCATTCCAAGTTGCCTAATGAGATATCCAACAACACGGAAGGCTATGGAAACACATTTATCATCAACCCTACATTTGCACCATGATTAAAAGTAATTTACCTAAGAATTCACCTAAACTGAACTTGGAAGGATTCAAACAACAAAATGCCACTTTATTCAAGGTACCCTTAGCTCAGTTTTGAGATTTCTAGCTATAGCAAACACAACAGGGTTAAATAAATACTCTAAATATATTTTTTTAAAAATAGCTTGAGGTATAAACTGATGTACAAAAAATTACACATATTTAAAGGATCCAATGTGATGAGTTTTGACTTAGGTATATACATCCATGAAACTGTCACTATAAGCAAGGTAATCATTTCCAAAAGCTTACTCTTGCTTCCATGCAACTAATGATCTACTTTCTGCCACTATAGTTTGAATTTTTAAAATTTTACATAAATGGAATCATACAGTATGTATTCTTTTCACTTAGCACGAGTATTTTGAGATTCATTTTTGTTGCATCAATAGTTCATTCCTCTTCATTGCTGACTTGTATTCCTTTAGGACTATGCTATATATATTTATTTATCTATTCACTCATTGATAGATATTTGGGTTGTTTCTAAATTTTCACTTTGTAACGATGTATGTTTTCATTTCACCTTGAAGCCCTAAGAATTTAGAACCCCAGAAACGTTCCCAGACAACTGACTTTCACTCCTTTCTCTTTTCTACATGCACCAATGGATTGATTTTATATAAATCAATGGGTAAAATATTTCAACTACCAAATAAATATATGCTATCTTAAAGTTAAAAGTTTTATTTATTTATTTTTCCATCCTATAGGAAATTATATTGCTATTTAAATGAAAAGAGGGAAATATATATATATATATAAAAAGTCAGTAGCCTATGGCTGGACCATGAGTCCATAAAAGTCTACCACATAAAGCAGGCAAACTCATGTTTTCCTTTATAAACTATCCTGCAAAGTTCCCTGCAGACCAAACTGGGACCATTAGCTTTATTCATAGTGCAGATAGCTCTGACACCAAATACGTCCCAGATAGCTAAGATTTATAAGCTCAATGGGAAAATCCACCACATTTTTGGATTATTACAGAAGAAAATGAGCTAAAAATATTTGCTTCATTTAGAAAAAGTCAAATACTCAAAAAGAACTATTTGACCTTTGAAATACAAAACAGAAGCATGATTAAGTTTTGGCTGAATTTCCTATAACTTGCTTACTTCCCATTTTTGAAAGTCTGTTAAACTATTTATTCTAACTACCTTTGGGAAAAGAGAAGCTTAAAACACTTGTATTTTTAGCTCAGCATTCTAATTTTAAGCATCGTGTTCAGGATAAAATAATCCCAAAACTCCTTAGAGACAGATAGATGTAACTTTCCACATGAAATGTGTCAACTGAAATTGGTTTTTGTAGACAATCCAATTATGTCTCAAGGCTTATTTTCAAAACAGTTGTGCCAAGTTTACCCAATTGCAAAACATGCTCATATTCATCCAAAATTTATTTTGATAAAATTACTTTATTTGAATGGAGCAAGCATATTCTACATAGGTATGTTGTTGTTATGTGCCGTTGAGTTGGCCCCGACTCATAGTGACCCCTCCTTGGGTTTCCGAGGCAGTATCACTATGGAAGTAGATTGCCTCATCTCTCTTCCGAGGAGTGGCTGGTGGGTTTGAACCGCCAGCCTTCTGGTTAGCAGTCAAGTGCCTTAGGCATTACACTACCAGAGCTCCTTCTACATAGGTATAGATAGATAGATAAAAATAAAAAATAGGCTTACTTTTACTTGCAGTGTAATGAAGAAAAAAATTATATAGAATACATTTTTTTTATTAATTCAGATTAAACTAAAAAACCATACTCACTGCCACTGAATCGATTCCAACTCACAGCAACCCCTATTGGGCTTCCAAGGCAGTAAATCTTTATGGAAGTAGATGCTTCCGAGGCAGTAAATCTTTATGGAAGTAGATTGCCCAGTCTTTCTGCGGAGTGGCTGGTGGCTTTGAACCGCCAGTCTCCTTTAATTCAGATTAAAGAACTGCATTTCATACTTTTACATATTAAAATAGTTATTTTTTTCCTAAAGTCTCTACAAAAAAAGTCTAAACAGCTTCGAAACAAATTTTCAGTATTTTACTTTGAAAAGCCCTAGTTTCACATGGTCAGTTTCACATTTACAATCCTTGGCTAAGGCTATTAGGAATTATAAACTCACTCACAATGGAAACCCAAGATTTGACTGTTCCTAGAAACATTGCAGCTTATGGGAGGAGCTCTTTTTTAGTTAGCTGACTGACTCCATTGTCCACACTCCTTCACAATCAGACTAGGTAAAAGCATGTAGTAGGGTACATGCCCAAATTTCCATTTTACTTTTAAGACCTGCCTTCTTAAGCCCTGTTACAATTATTTGTGTGTCTGTATTTGTATGGGAAGTAGAGTTTGCTGTTTTTAGACTCTACTGAATTCCAAAGCTGTAGGATAAGAATAGAGAAATTGGTTGGCCTGTTTTCCTACGTAAATATACACTATTTCCCTCTCCTCGTTTATGCCAATTTTTAAAATTTTCGACAATTGTTTTTCCTCTTTCTTATTGAATCTGGTGAACAAATTATGTTTACAGCAGATGAAAATATTAACATGAGAACTAAAGGCTTGAAGATGGAGCTAACAAGTTAAATTTAATTACTTTTTTTTTCCTATTTTCTTAAAGCCAGTTTGTCTAGCAAATACTGAACTATATAAGAGTACATATCCATTTTTGGATCATATATGGCACACAAGTGACAGTATTTTTTAAAAAAATTCCATTGTATTTTCAGTGAAGGTTTACATAGAAAATTAGGCTCCCATTGAACAACTTCTGTACAAATTATGCAGTGACACTGGCTAACATTTTTCACAATGTGTTAACACTCTCAGTGAAAGTGTACTTTTTTTGTAATCAATTTTTTAAAGGAAGGTTAGCTTAGTGAACTAAAAATCCAAATTTAGACACGGAGAATAACTCTAAGAATATACATCTTATAAATAGTTTGTTTAGTGATAGCAGTTTATGCCAACAGTTCTAAAAACAAAAACAAAGCCATTTTTCCTAACTGTTCAAGACAGGCCTCACCATACCCCATTATCCCAGCATAGCTTTAATTAGTCACACAATATTTAGTTATCTGTAAAGTCATGAAAACATTCAGCCAAGGCTTAGAACACTTTTCGTTTTTTTAGTACTTTTGCCATTTATCAAAGTTTCTTCAACTTGAGACCAACTTTTGACTAGGAAAAATCTATACACATGGATTTAGGGATAATGATAACTATATAAAATCCTAACTCTCAAAGTGTCATCCAAAAATGAGTTGTAATTTGGTGTTCCCAGCTCAATCCTGCAAAATTTAACACTTTTTTAAAATCTTTCGAACTGAGGTCTTTTGTCATTTGTGTTACTTAATTATGATCTTAGCTGAAGTAATAAAATTGTTATGCACTGTTCCAATAAGAAAGAGGTGATTTTAATTAATAAAACAAATAAGACAAACTACTGGTGCATGTAGGGTCTGAGGCTAAGTCTCCTTTTTATACAAAGCTTTCCACATATCAATTGAAAAGAAAATATAATAGGTTTGTTACTAACACCAAATAAACTTATGGTTTATTTAATATTTGGAATGCAAAGACAAACAGTCATGGAACAAGTGCTAACAGGGATTTTGAAACAGCTTTTCTAGTCTGATAACTGAAAGATAGTTTGGACAAAAAAAATTTGCTATTTCTAAGTTTGGGGAAGGGGGGGGAGAAAGGCTGTTGGCAATTACTGTAAATGCTTTCCCATAGCTGGAACAGTGGTATTATTTTGCTTTATGTGACTAAACTATGGACATTTAAACCTTTTACTACTGGGGCAAAAGGTGTAACGCAGTAGCCTAAGTAACATTAACACTGTAGGCTTTATCACTCATTAAGCCAGTGACTGACTTTGATGTATATTTATTAGTACCCCTAAGGAATGTCAAACATAGGGTAGCCATCATTTGCAAAATTTAGAATTATAGTTAGAATTATATTTTCTATGTACATTGAAGCAATAATTTGCTCAGAAGTAAAATTAAATAATCCCACATCATATCTTTGGCCTCCTGACTTTGAATCAATTACAATGGCCAACGAATGACATGGGCCAAAGAATGACATTGGCTCTATGTACAGCAGTCTTGTTTCTGGATAATTTTAAGAATTCTGATGAGGCTACTTAGGGAAGAGTTTTGAGCTAAGCCTAGTAAGAGAAATGGAGACGCTTAATCAATAGGAAGGAAGGGGGAAAAGCCAAGCACTCACTATTGGGAAAAGCCTGTGAGCAGAAAGAATCATGACAACAAGACAGACATGCACTCAAGTGATGGAAGAGTGACTGATTAACAGAATCAGCAAAGAAAAGGCTACTGACCACAGACCATGAGCAAGACTCCAAAGTTAGACTTGGTCTCACAGGTATCAAGAATCATATTTTTAAGTATAAGAACAGATAAAAATATTCACACTCTGAGGAGCTATCTTTCCTTTCTTAAAAGCTCTCTCCAACTTACAAAGGAGTACTGATGTGTAAGAGATATAACTAGAAAACTAAGCATTAAATGCTCATAATCTCACAGATTAAAGACAATGTTTCTAGTTTCCACAAGTGTTTTTCCCAAAAATAGAAACTGGTTTTGAAGCAAAAATATAGTGAATAATCAAAATGAAAATAAAAAGCTCTGTAAGGACAAATTTTTCTAGAATTCCACAAACCAAACCTAATAAGTTAACTGCCTATTTAATGAAAACATATATGAATTACTTTAAAATGGCCTTAACTTTTCAGAATTTTGCACTTTACTATCACTGCAGTAATATCTCTTCAGATTTCCAACTAACCTCATCACAGCTATATTAGTTTACATAACCGAAGAATCTGACAATATAGACATGTTTTCTTAATCCTAGTTGGAAGTACTTAAGACAACTTTGGAAACTAATAATTCATTAGTATTTTGAAGTTTGGTACCTTCCACATTGTCACAGCACATGACGTATATAATGTATTAAGTAAAGACACTTAATGTTGCTTATTAACACAGTTGCACTAATTTGTATTAGAAAAGTTGAAAAACAAACTACACCACCCAAAACTTTGAACAGCAGTGCTTGGTACTCAGTAAATACTGAATGAATCCACCTTTCTTCTCTGTTACATATTTTGTTCTTTGAGACTAGAAAGGCCCTTCTGGTACAACCTTTACTATCCTGGTAAACCTTAGGTAAAGCCATCTTCACCTAATACATGATGCTCTTTTGTGAAATTTTTCCTGACATCTACCTCAGAGTCATCCAAAAAATATCTCTGAGGAGAAAAACACAAATAAATACTGGCTTGATACAAGTACAAGATTCCACGTATCTGATGAGTTACTTCACAGTTAACCTTATAATGGAATGTCATATATTAATTGACATTTTCACAGTTGTAGTAGGTAAACATATTGACAGTTCAAACATTAAATCAGTGCTTTAATTTCCAGCATATGCGAACTGGATTTTAAAAACAAAAACTATCTTCAGTTTCTTGCTCTGGCCTAGGTAAATGGAAGGAATCAACTCTGTAATTTTGATAACTTGGAATTTTTATTACTTACAAGCCTCATTTTTTCTAAAACTTTACTATTTTAAAAAAAAGTTTCTAAGAAATCATGACCTAAATTTTAACAACAATTATTTACACTTCTACTCAAGTATGAGATGAAGATCTAGGAGCATTTAATTTACTCATCAAATTTATAATCTGGGTAGGGGCAAAAAAAAAGGAAAATAATTATTTCAACATCCACCTTTGGCCTGGAGGACTTTTTGTTAATGTGCACTTTTAATGACAACGGTTTACAACACATCATGTCACCATTCTATCTCTACGCATATTATTTCATCTTCATTAACTTCTAACTCTGTCCTTTAAAGTTCTCAACTGTGCTTTAGTTACTGTTGTCAATTTTGATCTCATGTAGATAATTCTTTAAAAGAACACAGTGCTCAAAGCCAATGTTCTTTATTAATTGAGCTAAACTGTTTACTTTAAAGATGACTTCGTGGGATAGTTTCAGTTCAAGGTTTAACAACTATTTCCAAACAACAGATTCACAGGTTCCCCTACTCTCAATGGATCCATTAAGTCTGGTTTCCACAAGAATTTAGGGTCTGTTCTATAATTTTCCATTTATGGGTCCTGGGTCAAAACCTTCAGTAATGGTATTTGGGCACTATCCATTTCTACTCTTCTCATAGAAAAGGAGGTAATTCATGGAGGCAATTAAACCTGCAGTTGGCATGGGGGACTTTTTACTTGAATCCAAATCTCATTTAATTTATACTCCTGTTTTAGTTTCCATTTCATTTAATATGAATTAAAAATCTTTCAGAAACACTTCACAGAAAAAGCAAAGAAAAAAGTACCTTTACTTTATAATAAAGATCCAATACTATGTTGCTCTTCACAAATGTGATATAAGTGCCCCTCACCGTGAGAATGTCTGCACTCTGCTTTGGTGATGCTGACTTGTTATAACTATTTCCTTAATTAGTCTTTTATTAAATGGAAGCTCTTATGAGATAGATAAAGAAGAATAGAGTTATTCTTCTCACAAAGTTAACTGGTCTTTATAAAGGCTGTATCTGACTTTATCAGCACAGTGCTCCAATAGACAAGTTAACAGTATTCAAAATGAGTGGAATTCTGCCAGCTTCCACTTATACACAATGGATTCTACCACAATGCACTTGTTTAGCCTAGCACAGAATGAGCTGAATAAAATGTCAGGTGTTTGATGTTCACTTTTGTGCACCTGAGGAGTACAAAGGTCATCTAGTTTCTAAGATTCCATTGAATCTTGTGGGTCCTAAACACATAGCATCTCTTTGGCTCCAAGGATGAGGTTCTTCCCACCAGTCACATAAGTATTTGAGTTAGAAAGAAAAATGGCCACAATCTCTGCATCTAAATAAGATGCCTTTATAACTAATGTTCCCTGGGGGCTTATCAGGAGAAAATGTTGATAAAAGCCAACAAAGAAAACTGGAACATTCTCCAAGTAGATCCTTCTCTCTTCCGATAATTCTGATATTTTCCCATAAAATGTCTACTAAAGAGGATTTTTCCTATCCTACTAGGATTATTATGGCTCTTACTAAGATTTCCTAAATCAGCCTACCCAAGTAAATAGTACTATCTGGCATAGTGCCTAAGGCATCTGATTGCTAACCAGAAGGCTGGTGGTTCAAACCTACCAGCCAATCCTCAGAAACCCAAGGAGGGGTTTGCTATGAGTTGGATACAACTCAACAGCAGTAAGATTTTTTTAAAAAAAATCTTTGCTATTACAAAAATTATTAATTCCAATAAATCATTAAAATACTATTTTAAACTATGCAAATAAAAAGCAGGCACACCCTGAGGCTGGCAAGATGTACATTTGAAATATAATACATTTCAAAAGTGTGGAATAAAAAAGACCTTCACTGAATCAAAATGAATATTAGATGCTTTTGGGGATTGGGGAGCAGACAGTATAGACTTTCTGAGAACAGTATCTTGGTAGAGAGCTGGCTTAAATGTTCAAAACTTTTTTTTTATACTCTGGGCTGATCATCAATGAGGATAGACAGGCACCTGGAGCATAAAGTTAAAGTTCTCTCTTTCCTAATTTAGTATCTTCTGTCTTTTTCAATGCTAGAACATCAGATGAGAGCCTACCTGACATTTTGGAGAATTTGCTGTGCTGGGATTGATATTCCGCATTGCCTAAGAGTAAAAAATAAGATGGATAAAAATTATTTTAAGCCACATGGTTTGGCTGTGCAGGCTGACTTACAAATTGCATCCAGTCATATTGCCATAGCACAGAATTCCCAAGCTAGCCCAAGAAGCAGCAGATTGAGGAAGACAGGAGCCAATGAAGTCACCACATAACAAAACTGAAACCTCACAAGTTTTAACAGCATTGAGGATAGGACAGCAAGACTTTAGGGGTCAGGACTATTTGATACTGGTCAAGTAGGTTATTTGCTTCTGAGTATTAGATGAAGCAAAATAAATAAATAAATAAATAAATAAATAAATAAATAAATAAATAAATAAAATATTTGATGTTTCATTGATGAGAAAAACTGTCAATGCAAGAAGCTCACAGGAAGCCAAAAGACCTAAGATATCCTAAATTTATATTGATTGCTAAAAAACAAAACAATCCCCCCCCCCCAAAAAGACTGTAAGAATAGAGCAGCTCTTTCACTTCAACACAGGAAAAAGACAACACAGTAGGTAGTAAAGAAGAAACAAAGTTAAGGGGTTACCTTTAAAGAAAATGAAGCTATTCTCTCCAGGACCCATCACCCAGAGTAAAAGTGAGAATAAGAATTCTTTGGAAGGAAAAGCTTATAACAGCAGTTTTTGCCCACCAAAAAAACAGGCTGATCTATGGCATACAACAAAACGACCAATGGCTCATTTATAGACTTTAAAAATTACCTTAAAAACAGCAAGACTTTGACATTAGCAATCATAGACCTTTTTCTCTTGTTCAAATTTCTTTATTTTGAAAGTTTTCATTCATATATTAAATTATGACTTATATTTACTTATTTACATTTAGTACTCAGTAACAACAAAATGAAAAGAATGAAAACATGCTATGCAAAACATTATTTATTCTAATAGCTACATAGTTCTATTCCTGATGGTTCTAAAAACACAGTTTTAGTTAAGTAAAAAAAAATCTTTCCTTTATTATAATTTGTTAGAAAGTCAGAGGTATAGTAAACTGTGCTAATATGTGATCTCCCTTTGCCTTCTTAATGACAGATGAAGAAAACACTTCTTTTAAGACTGCTTCCTGACATCATATGTTGGCACAAACATTCATACTCCTGCCAGGGCTCATTTTTGATGCCAATTACACTAGAATTACTTTGATGTGTTACTGATACAACATAAACAATTTAAAGGTGAGTCTGTCTGGGATGCCATGCTTAGCTTAATTCTTCTGGTACCAGTTCATTAAATCCCAAATTAGAGTTCAAAGATGGTATCAAGCAAGTTCATAAGACTTTATCCAGTTGTCTTTCCATTGACACTCAAGTGACTCTTTTAAAATATTGTTGCTGTTGTTGTTATGTGCTGTCGAGTCGGACCCGACTCATAGCGACCCCTCCTTGGGCTTCCAAGGCAGTATCACTACGGAAGTAGGTTGCCCCATCTGCCTTCCAAGGAGTGGCTGATGGGTTTGAACCGCCAGCCTTCTGGTTAGCAGTCAAGTGCCTTAGGCACTACGCTACCAGAGCTCCTGTCTTTTAAAATATAGCCTTATTTTTTTTTTTAAAAACGTACCTGTTTAAATGCCTTGTTTATAGTCCACATAAACAGAAATGTAGACGACAGACTAAATAGTTTTTAATGTCTACACTTAGTAAGCTACTATTTAGGAGGAAAATATAGCATATATACATATATTTTGTTTTCAAATTGATAGATTATCTCTGAAAAAAATACAAGAAACAGTTAATAGTTGTTTATATGCAGGGAAGAAAACCAGAGAAATAGGAAAAGGAGATTTTATTTTCACCTCTTATAAACTTTGACTATTGTACCTTGTTTTCACTGTCTATTCAGAAAATTATTTTTTCAGAAATTTAAAAATAAATGTACATACTGCTTATAATACTGCATTTTATGCAAATAACATGTCATAAGGTTTTTGTGCACTATGCAACCCCCGTGCACATACTGTACTGTGCACTTTATATACATGTTCACGTTATATATGTGGGTACATTATATGCAAAAATGTGGTAATAAGATCCCCAATAACTGAACTTACACTTCACAGTCTGACACAAGGAAAGTTAATATTTGATTCTGAGATGAGGAATTATCTATTCCTTGAAGCATAAAGATCAATAGTACTCTCTGAAAGAAAACTGATGCAAATAATTGTAAAAGGCTCACTACTGTTAGTTTCTACCCTTCCCAACATGAAAAAATATCCATAAACAGGTCATTTTAAGGCACTCTTGGATCTTTTAAACTTTGGACAATAACATGTGCTACGTTTTAAATAAAATATCTTAAACTTAGCAATACTGCTAAGGAAAAGCAGTATAATTGAGATATGTCATATCAAAGTATTCCCTATATGAAGAATTCATTTAAGGTAAAAGATGTTTTCCTCCCCCAAGTAATATCCTTTAGATAAGACAGTAAGCTACAATTCCATATACATCAGACAAAGCAACTTTACTTCCTTTAATTTTTGTTGAGCTGCAATGGCTAGGACTAAGATACCTCTTTGTGATAAAAGTTTACAAGTTACATTCCAGGAAATAAAGACCAATCAACAAACTAATGCAAGGGCAGAGCTGGATAAAACATTTCTGTATCACTTTAGTTTTTGAGAAACAGCATTCATTTGTTTGTAATAAATGCTAAAATGAAATATGCACTATTTCATGGAGGAAAACAAACCCCAAAAAGTGGAAGGCTGGTTTCTAACCTGTGGCCTCACCTGCCGGAGCAGTTCTTGCTGCTTCAGTCGCAGTCTCTCTTTCTCCATCTGCAGTTGCTGCAGTCGCATCTGCTGCTGCTGGTTGGAATTGCCACCACCCATGACTCCTCCCTGTGGGCTCTGGGGAGCCAGAGGTGGAGGCTGCTTCACTGGAGCACTCTGACTGATTCTCTGGTTGATGGCTGAAATGAAGGAAGAGATCTCGCCTTAAAAACTAGTTAAGAAAGATAAAAGGATGATTCAGTTATTCAAAAGCAAAGAAGGATACTCAGTGTAGCTTTGTTTATAGTAAAAGACTGAAAACAATTAAAAAATTCATTAGCATTACATTTATTATTACTGTTGTTACCCAACTAGATGCTAGGCAGCCTTAGGGGGGCAGGGGAGAGAACGTAGCTCTAATATGCAATGAAATGGAACAACCTTTAAGACATAATTTAACTTGGGGGGAGAGCCCCACAAAGCAGAACAAAGTGTATAACAAGGGAAATAAATATTGCATGTGCAGAGAATATGAACTGAAGGATTCAAGAAGCCTCTAACAAGAAGCCTCTTGGACTGGGATACTGGGTGTCTAATGGACTGTGTTAGAGACTTTTTTGTAATTTTTGAATTCTGAATGATGTAAATATGCATTACTTAAAACAAAAGAAAAAGAAATTTAAAGTACGCTTCCAAAAAGCAAATGTGTTAAAGCATTTTGAGCAGTAAAACCCACCAAAATGATTAACTCCCTACATATATATCTAATCTTTTTTTGTATACACGTGTGTACTCCCCACCCACCACATAACGCAAATATATTAAAATGATCTGATGCCTGCCCAAGAAAATCAAGTAAGTCTACAAGCATCTGGATGGCCAAGACTTAACTTACTCACCACTATCATGTCTCCAGCATACAGCCCAGATAGTCTGTATTTTTGTTGTAATGTTGTTGTTGTTATGTGCCATTGGGTAGGACCTGATTCACAGCAACCCCTCCCTGGGTTTCCAAGGCGGTATCACTACAGAAGTAGATTGCCCAACCTTCCTTCTGAGGAGTGGCTGGTGGGTTTGAACCTCCAGCCTTCTGGTTAGCAGTCAAGTGCCTTAGGCACTACGCTACCAGAGCTCCTATACCCTGGTTAGAAATAGACAGGATTCTTGTATTACACTAGTGAAATTTTGTCACTGACTCAACACCCATCAAACTGTGGACTATAGTAACCCCAGTGAATAATTTTTCTTCTTTCCATTTCAATCTGTTCCTAGTGTATGGCATGAATGCATCTAATTTCATCCTATTCCATATGAGTATTCTTTATATACAATACCACTTCAATAAAAATGTTTATCTTTTCCTTTATCATCATCACCACAGACTAAACTACCATATTTAGTTACTTTATTTTTGGATTTTCTATTCTGTTTACTAATCTACTCTTTCTTGTACTAGTACCACAGATTTATTTACAGCTGGTAGGGTGAGCCATATTTTTTTAAAAGCTAACAAGCCAAGCCACCCCTAAATCCAGCAGGCCTCTAGCATTGCTTTCACTCATTGCTTTGTGTGGTTTTATTTTCTGACCTACAGAGATATTTTTTAAATATACAATCTCAGTTATGTCTTTCTGGTTATCTTGTTTTAATATTTTGTCTGGTAGATCAGAGAAAGGATGTCAAAGTGTGACTGCCTGCTTGATTTTGTTCAAAGCCATATTAACCTCTTCCATGGCCAAAGAGTCACAATATTATTCATGTAACATCTTTATAAAGAATGGTTTAAACTTTCATAATTGTGATTTGTAATTTTGTATTTTGTAGAGAAAGCTCTAGTGGTGTAGTGCTAAGGGTCACTGCTAACAGAATGCTGGTGGTCCAAACCTATCAGCCACTCCTCAGAAGGAAGACTGAGCAATCTACTTCTGTAAAGATACTGTCTTGGAATCCCAAGGAGGGGTGCTATGAGTCGGAAACAACTCAACGCCAGTGAATTTGTTTTTTTTAGTCTTTAGAGGAAAAAGGTAAAAACTATTGAGAGGCTAAGATTTGCCAGGCACTAACAACCTCACATAATAAATTTACTCCTGTCTTTTTTATTACATCACCAACATTATTTGGGCCTAACTGGTAGGCACCATGGTATGATATAAAAAGCACGTTCTTTAGAGTAAGACAAATTTGGATTAGAGTTGGGTACACCAAATTGGTAATTCAACTAATTCTCAGTTTCCTCAACTATACCTGGAATATTAACATCTCCCTTTTGGACTCACTGTGGGGATTAATACATGTAAAGCATTTATTATAGTCCTGCAGTACAACAGGTATTCCATGTTAGACTCTTCCCTTCTCTAGATCATTCTTTCCAAACCTGAAGAATCTTAGCTGGTTTCCAAATCAAGAAGCCATTCTCTGATCTTCACTCACCTGATTTACACTTCACCCTTAAATGTCCATAAATAATACCATGGAAGGTGGGGCTGGGGAAGCAAACACTGAAGTTCTCCTTTCACCTCAGCTTCGTCCTTTTCAATACCACACAGCCTTACTTTCATAACAAAATCCAAAAGTGAATTCTCTAATTTCAGACTAGAATATGCCAAGCATGACATATGACATGGCCCTTCGTTCTACTACAACCTCATACACATAATCATCCTGGCTTGGATTTCCACGCCTCCCTCCGCCTCCTCCACACCAGGTGCTGTCAAGTCATCTCTGACTCATGGTGACCCCATGTATGCCACAGTAGAACTGGGCTCCATAGGGTTTTTAAAGGTTGGTATTTCAGAAGAAGATTGCCAGGGCTTTCTTCTTGAGATGCCTCTGAGTGACTTGAATCTCCAACCTTTTGGTTAGCAGCCAAGTGCTTTAACAGTTTGCATCATCTAGAGACTCTACAGACACACACAAAAATTCCCCTTCCTCCTATTTTACCATACCACTCACTGTTTCCAAGTATTCCTACAATTCTCAAAGATACGTGCATCTACCTTTCTCTGTAAGATTCAAGTAGAAAAAGACAGGTGGTAGAGACTGAGGAGAGAGATTGATCAAAGAGGATTCTTCTCTTTTGGTCAAAGATGTTCCTGACATTCCAGTATAACACACAACATATTTCCCACAGAGGTCTTTTATACACCGTATCATGTCCAGTTCAATAGCATGGGTTAAATATGAACTGAGGGGCTGAAATGAGAATCTACCATATACACAATGAATATCTCATACACTGAGCCCTGTAGCAAACAGGGGAAAAAAACTGGGGGAAAAAAATATTTCCAGCTCCAAGCAATTACAAACTTGCTAGAAAACAGCCCATTAAAAAGTGGAGGATTGTTAAAATTATAAAACATGACTGATTTCAAACACATCCTAGAGCTACATACACACTGCTAAACAAATTGGGCAATAACAGATGCATGAAAATAAAGAGGTAAATTATCTTCTGCTTCTTACCAGTTTCCCAGAATTAGACACAATAAACAGCAATCACCAATGAAAATACCTACCGTTGACTATAATAAAATGAGACAATGCCAAAAGAGATGTAGTGGGCAGGGAATTCAAGATTTTTGCATAGTGGATTTTGCACACTACCAGGAGATGAACGTTTCTTGAATATTTATATTGTCACTCCATTTTTATTTACAATAGTCTCCACTGGCTACTGGATCAAATCCTTCAGATCGCTCAATAAAATAGTTCAGCTATAACACTTGTCTTAAAACTGTGAACTTGTTCCAATGTGATTGATACATTTACCAGGTTACTAGCTTTCTTAACTGATGAAGTTTGTGAGTGTTGTACCACTAATCCCACTTTCCCATAAACCCTGTGTTTTTTTTCACTTGTGCAATTTTGGCAGTGGCTTTTTGGAACACAAAATGTAATGCAAAACTGACTACTACAAAATCTGCCTCACCTTATCTAATCAAAAGATAATAGTTAACATTTGTACTTACTACAAGCCAGACAGTTTAACTCTATCAAGAAACTTACAGCAGGTTCTATCGAGCTTCAACAGACAAATTAAGTAAGCTACCCAACGGTTCACATACTCTCATCAGTACTGGCTACTGTCTCATACTTATTTCCCATTTCTCACTGTGTTCCACCCAACAATAGACTTTTCTGTCCTGTCTTTTATATATACTAATCATTTTTACAGTGTATTTGGTAGTGTCTTCTCAGCCTAAAAACTTATTTTTTTTTAGTTCACCATACTTCTCATCAGAATCATGCAAGCTCTTCAAGATATACACCTTCCTAGTTTACTCAAGTTTATACCAAATCAGGTCATATATTGAATATATACTTGTTACTTTAGATATCTCTTATATACCCATCAGTTGATTCTTTTTCCATGTAAAAAAATCTCTCTCCAACAAGAAAATAAATTCTTTAAAGGAGGGACTGGGTGTTGTATTTCTTTGTGAAAATCAGTACCAGACAGGCAATAGATATTTCTCAATTAATTTTTTGTGGTAAAGCGAAAAACAGAAATAATAGTCACTCTGGTAGCATAGTGGCTAAGACACTTGCCTGCTAACCAGACGGCTGGTGGTTCAAACCCACTAGCCACTCCTCGGAAGGAAGGTTGGGCAATCCTACTTCCGTAGTGATACTGCCTCGGAAACCCAAGGAGGGGTCGCTATGAGTCGGGGCCGACTCGACAGCACATAACAACAACAACAACAACAACAACAACTCTTATCTCAAAGGAGCTCAGGTGGTGGGTGCAGTGGCTAAGGCGTTTGACTGCTAACCAGAAGGTTGGTGGTTCAGACCCAACAGCCACCCCATGGAAGGAAGACGGGGCAATCTACTTCTATAAAGATTTATTGCCTCAGAAACCCAATGGGGGTAGCTATGAGTTGGAATCCACTGGATGGCAGTTGGTATGGTGACTCTTATCTCACACATCTATCACACGTCTAATTATCACACTTCAATCCTGGGTCAGGACAAAGCAAATGACCTAAAATAAAGTTGAGATCCTCATTAATTCTAAACTTAAAAGTACTATACCTAAGAAAGGATTTCTGTTGCCATTAACTAACAAAAAAGTCCAAGACAGGAGAAGAGCTTTTAATTGGACATCTACCTACCTATTCTAAAAGAGTTTTAAATTGATAAGTTGAGTAAGGGGAAGGAATATCCTTCACTGAACTAAAGTACTGAATTTAGGTAGGCTTAAAATTTAACAAATTTAACACAGAAGCACAGTCTGAAGCAAGATTTCATGTGAGTGCTGCTGTAAACTAACAACATGAATTTAATGATGAGCAGTTTTCAGATCAAGAAAGGTTGTCTCTAACGCATTTCACAGTCAACAAAACAGGACAAATTCAGGAGCGATTCTAACAAATTTAAGTTATAAACTATGTCACAAGAGGAATAAATATGAGGTCATTTAAACTAGGAGTAATTTGGGATTACTTAACAGCTACTTCAGATAGCTGAACATATATGTCTTTTAAAGAAGGAACTAGATGTATTTTGTAAAACTCCTTAGCAAACGGCAGAAGTCAGGACTAGACTGACTTCAGCTCAATACTGAAAAGAATTTCCTAATGATCTGAATTGCCATAATACAATGGGCTAACCACAAATAGCACACTTCCTATCATAATATAATGTTCAGATGGGAGTCCTCACAATTAGAAAAGGATTCTGAATTGGCAGGTAAGGTTTTTTTTTTCCCCAAATCTATGCTTATCTGACTATTCAAAACCACAGAGAGAGTTTTCTTTTTTTTTTTTTTTCCTTTTTAAGATACCAAAGGATAGGGGAAGAACTAGTCCCCAGAGTTACAGAAAACAGAAATAGGTACAAAATGTGCAACAGAGATCAGTCTATCTGGATAATAACTGTGAATACTTTTAGCTCTGTTTACCTAAATGCTGTTGTTACCTATGGGTACAAACAGTGCTACAAGGTTTCCATATAAAGAGCTCCCTCCAACCACCAATTCAATAATCCTGTCTAGCTACTAAAGCTGGGGTTTATGTCTCCAGAAGCATCCTTTTCTTTACCCTTGGAGTATCTTAAGCATACAGAGCCCAGAGCAGTGGACCCACATGGGGTGTAGCAAAGACCTCACAAGCAGGCAAGAAACAAAACAGGCTTTGTTTCATGGGGGAAGGGGGAAGGGCAGCTAGAGGAGAAAGGAACAGCATTACCAACTTCTTCCCCTCCATAACCAACTACTGACATTCCATTTCCAGCTTTAATAAAATTTCTAAAAGGTAAATTATAATTTGCTATATTTTAAAAATCAAAGTTGTGCTGACTAGACTATAAAGTTGTGATTGTTTCAGGTTGTTTGTTTTGTTTTTTAAACAAATTCATCCTGACAGCTTTATGGTAGCAAACCAGCTGCTACTCAGCAATTGCTAAAAGAGAGAGATAGTAAGGGATCTTTATCAGGGATCCCTCCCCAGGTCTCATTCTAAACCATGGCATCTTTAAACCTCAGTTCATTTTTAGTCTTGAAACCTTAGAATATTACAAAATACTATAGATTTGGTACTAAACCAAACTTTGGGATAATAAAAAATTCAATTCTAGCACCCTTATTAAGTGTAAATTTAAAACCAGAAGCAATTTTTGCACTTTCAAACATTAATTTACATCAAACCTCACACATGAAGCATTTTCCTTTGACAGTTCATTAAACCTCAGGCATTGCATGTTTATATATTAGTATGGATATAATCTTAATTTGTTCACATATAGGCACAAATTTTAGGTTTTCTCCTATACCTACAAGTACAGTCAAGATTATAAAATAGACTCGTTAAAGGAAATTAAATTTTTAATAATAATAAAAACCCACAGGCTAATGGATGATCTGTGGATATTAGAACAGTAAAATACCAAAACACACACATAGTGCTGGCTCTACTAAGCATTTACTTCACACCCTGTAGTCATTGTTAGGTGCCACCAGTAGATTTTGACTCATAGATACCCCAGGTGACAGAGTACAACTGCCCCACAGGGTTTTCTAGGCTATAATCTTTATAGACGGACATTGCCAGGTCTTTGTCCTGAGAGGTTACTGGATGGGTTCCAACTGCCAACCTTTTGGTTAGCGCCCAAGCCCTGAACCATTGCATCACCTGGCTCCCTATATAACTTAGAGGATTTGGTCAATCTATAAAACTTTCCAACTGTCACAGTAATGTATGTATTTACATTATAGTATTTCAGTGAAGATTACCATTTACAGCCAAGATCAAAATCTTTCACTAATAGAAGAAGCAAATGATCTGGGTCCCAACCTAATGAAAGAGTGTGTCTTTTTATCACTTACAAGCAAAAGATGTTTCCCAACATTTACCTCAACTATGAACCTAAATGACGACGACATACCCAGAAATGATTTCTTTAGAGAACACCACCTTTATTGAGAGAATTCACATACCATAAAATTCACCCTTTTAATGTGTACATGCATAGTATAGTTAGTCTGCTTCTGTAAAGATTTGCAGGCTTGGAAACCAATGAGGGTTGCTATGAGTCAGAATCTACTTCATGGTAGCGAGTTTTTGTTTGTTTGGTTTGTTTATATATATGTATACACATTTATAAGGAGCTTTGGTGGTGTTAACGCATTTAGCTGCTAACCAAAAGGTCAGTAGTTTGAAGGTGCTCCGTGGAAGAAAGGTGGGGCAGTCTGCTTCCATAAATTGGAAACCCAATGGGGGTCACTACAAGTCAGAATCAACTTGATAGCAGTGAGTTTATGCACATACACATATTTATAGCGTGTGTGTGTGTGTGTGTGTGTGTGTATAGATAGAGAACTGTGCAATCATCACTCTCTAACTTCACAACACTTACATTACCCTAAAAAGAAACCTCACACCCAATTAGCAGTCACTAAAAAGAAACCTCACACCCAATTAGCAGTCACTCCTCAACTACCCCTTCCTCCCAATCCTTGGCAACCCCTTCTTTCACTGAGCACAATGTTTTGAAGGTCCTTTCATGCTATAGTATCAGTATGTCATTCTTTTTTAGTTCCAAATAATGTTACAATGTATGGATAGACCACATTTTGTTAATCCATTTATCAGCTGATGAACAGACCTTTGGGTTCTTTTAACGTTTTGGCTATTACGAACAATGCTGCTATGAACACTCATAAACAGGTTTTTATGTGAACATATGCTTTTTAATTCTCTTGGGTTTATACCTAGGAGTAGAACTGTGGGGTCATATGGTAACTCTGAAGCCCATGAGTGGTGTAAACTGCTGCTAACAAAAAGGCTGGAGATTCAGGTCTACCCAGAAGCACCTCAGAAGAAAGACTTGGTGATCCATTTCTGAAAAATCAGCTACTGAAAACCCCAACACATCTGGGGTCACCATGACTCAGAATCAACCTGACGGAGGAGACTCAATGGCAACTGGTAAGGTTCTACTTTAGTAATCTCTCCCAGTACTTTGCACTTCTCGTCTTTCCAAAGCACCAACCCCATCCTCCCAAGATGAGGTTAAGATATTTAAAACTATTTTTAATAGTTCTAAAATATTCCTAACAAATATTATTTAAGTCAATCAATTTTTTTCTTCCTCCAACCCTCTATTAAAACACTGGTGCAATAGTTATTATAACGGTATTTTTTAAAGGACTGCTAATCTGGTTTAAAATCAGAAAGGTGTGCATCAAAGTTGCAACCTTTCACCATACAGGCAGTCTGTGTTACACAATCCGACTTTCCACTTAACTACAACCCACAGTTAGGAACTAATCCCTGTGAAGCCTATTATATTAAAAATTCAAGGTACATACAATGGTTCGTAATAACAAATGGGCACTACTTTGCAATTCACATCAAAACATTATTATTATTACTAGTGTATTATGTTAAAGATGTTTGAGTATATCTGGAAGTGTTATTTTTTAATGCACAGAAAGGTATATACTATACACTAAGACAAACACTTGACTAGAGGATGTTAGATACAAATGGTACCTAACTGTTCCACTGTATCTAACAGTTCCAACTTAGTATAAATCTAACTTAAAAACAAAGACTTAATTAACAACCTGTGATGTGCAAATGATAATCCTACCTGCTGAAAATGAAAAAAAAGACTTGAAGCACTGATGAAGATCTACAGCCTTCAGTGTGGATTATGCCTCAATATAAAGAAAACAAAAATTCCCACAACTGGACCAATAAGCACTGTTATGATAGATACATGGAGAAAAGAAAGACTAAAGTTGTCAAGGATTTCATTTTATTTGGATTCACAATGAACATGGAAACAGCAGTGAAGAATGTAAACATCGAAAGAAAAAAAAAAAGAAACAACGTATTACATTGGGCAAATCTGCTGCAAAAGACTTCTTCAAACTGTTAAAAAGCAAAGATGTCACTTTGAAGACTAAGATGCACCTGACCCAAGCCATGGTATTTTCAATAGCCTCATATAACGTGAAAGCTGGATAATGAATAAATAAGACCAAAGAAGAACTGATGTATTTGAATTGTGGTGTAGGTGATGAGTATTGGTTATACCATGCACTGCCACAAGAATGAACAGAGCTGTCTTGGAAGAAGTACAGTCAGACGCTCCTTAGAAGAGAGATTGGTGAGACCTGTTTCAACTTTGGACCTGTTATCAGGAGGGACCAGTCCCTGGAGAAGGACATCATGCTTGATAAATTAGAGGGTCAGTGAAAAAGAAGACAAGCTTCAATGAAATGGACTGACACGATGGCTCAACAATACGCTCAAGCACAGAAATGACTGTGAGGACGGCACAGGACCAGGCAGTGTTTCATTCTGCTGTGCATGGGATCCCTGTGAGTCAGAACCAACGTGATAGCACCTAAAGATAATAATATTTTTTAAACAATAGTATTGTGAACCGAGTTTTAAAAAACATCCAATAGAACATTTTCTCCTCATCACCTTAAGTAGTTTGGGACAGGACAAACTAAATGAGGTGAGGAGGAAAAGGGAGAATATGTTCCAACTAGCTTTCAGCTCTCTCTGTACCCAGAGGACAACCATGTTTTTACCTCTACTAGGAAAATAAAATTTAAAAATCTAGTTTGGAAGGAAAGTACAGATAACAAGACTATTGCTCTAAAGAAAAAAGCAAATTATATTTTAAAATATAGCTGTCACCAAGAATTCATGTTAGATTAATGAATAAACAGGTCTCAATAATAATAGTGTTATTTCTAATTTCATACAATTTATTACTATTAAAGCCTTTTCACCAGGAAATTTAGAAGAAATGAATATTTTAGTTTTCACTGATAAGTACAAACATCAGCCCTTTCATAGTTTGGAACCTGACTGGCTTCTTTACATCCTTCAATGTCCTATTGCAGAAAAGCCTTCCCTGGTCACCAAAGCTCAACCAGGTCTTCCTTCCACCTATTACTCCCTTTCCTAGCACCTTGCTTTTATCCTTCATAGTATTTTGCAAATTTTATAATTAATTACTTGTTTAGTAACTTGTCACACCCCACTCCAATGGTCAGCATGTGCTTACCTTGCTTTTATCCTTCATAGTATTTTGCAAATTTTGTAATTATTTACTTGCTTAGTAGCTTGTCACACCCCACTCCAATGGCCAGCATAGTGCCTACACATAATATGCACACAAGCATTTGTTGAATGAATACTGAAATATGTTTCAACACTAGTTAACAGGATGTTGTTAGTAATACACAGGAAAATCTCCCAGTTGAAACAAACCCAGCAGCCAAGGTGGCAGCACAAAATGAGTATAAAACGAAACAAAAAACATGAACCACTGTGCATACAAATCACTCCATTTTAACAGAAATTTGTCTTTTCCCTTGGGCATTCTACAGTCTCTTTTTCTTGTATCTGTATCTTTCTGGTTAAAACAAAAAAGGGTAGCAATACTACTTACAAAATAATGAATATCATCCATAAATACTGTGCTCCTTAAAAAATCACCTATATAAGACCTAACAGTCAACAATTACTTTAAAACAACAATGGGAACATAAAAGGGCAAGAAAACTAGATTAATGGAAATGGAACAACCAGAACAGAAGTGAGAATGCTATACACTATGAAGAATGTAATCAATGTCACTGAATGATCTGTGTAGAAATTGAACGGAATCCTAAACTTCTTTGTAAACCTTCA
>NW_006921734.1:7736554-7753142 GCF_000298275.1 Orycteropus afer afer
TATATTTCAAAAAAGTAGCAATTACAATAGCTCTGTACACCAGTACATTTTTATAAGATACTTGCGGTTATGAGTAAAGTTAATACAAATATAACTTGAAACAGTTTTCTTTAAAAAAACCAAAAAACTAATCAGGTTTATTTGTGGTTGATGTTAGGAGTTTCAATAACACAAATAACACATACAATTAAATTTATCATTCAATGACTGGAGATCGTAAGCTAAGGTTTAAAAAAATTCTGCATGAATAACTCATTATGTGAACAAAGATTATTTCATTATATAATTTACTATTTGAACCAACTCTCAAGTAGGAATTAGTACATTTAACTTAACACAGATCTACTCATCTTTGGTAACTACTGGAAAGAGTGCTCTGATCTTATAAACTATTTTAGTACAATCTTATTGAATTTAACATAAATTTTAAAAATGAAGAGAATGGCTAAGCTCAAGTATTAAACTAATTATGGGATTTATTCTATAAATTTATGTCTTAGAATATTTCTTCAAATAAATTGTGTTTTTAAGTTAAAAAAAAAAATCGCTAACAAACATCCTGAAACTATACATCAAATCAACCTTCTATCATGGTAACTTCATGGGAGTTGTAAACTTTCGAAACAAAGCATAGCAAAAAAACGGCATCTTCTTTAGAAGAAGTAAAGCTGCTTAAACCCCTATGTGCTTAACAAGTGTTTGAGTGTGTGGACAAAGCTTAACTATTCAACTGAGCACTTCCCATCCCCCATCAAGTTTCTCTGCCTGGACATACCATGTGATAAGGCTTATCTTTAGATTAAAGGTTGAAAGATTTCTCTGTCTCCTCCTCTTCAAAAGTAATTCCCAGCTGTGACCAGAGAGCTAAAAGCTAAACTTAAATAGTGGAATAAATAGCTTAAAAGTACTGGAAAACTTTAATGCACTCAAATCAGTAAAGTTACTGAGAAGAAACCTTAGAATAGTTAAGCAAAGGTCCTAAACAGTCACTGAAGAATTCATAATCTAGCATATATATATTTATTAAGGGCTGGAAATATTCTTAAAGAGCATTCAGTCGCACATTCTGTCTAATCCATTCACATTTTACTGATGAGTCAAATGAAGTCAAGAAAAACTAAGTATCTTTCTGGACCACTTGGATACATTGCTGCTACTTTAAAACAATGATGAGAACATAAAAGGGCAGGAAAACTAGATTATTGGAAATGGAACAACCAGAACAGAAGTGAGAACAGAAGTGGTAACCAGAGAACTCTGATCTCAATTCCCTATTAAACTGATCATTTACTACATCACAATTCATTTGAATTTAGTGAATTTATTATATCACTATCACATGCAAAAGAAACTACTAGTCTTTACTGTAGATTTGAAAAAGGAACACATATACTGTACTTTTATTCAAATAATCATGTTTTTCAAATTGCACAACACATTTCCATGCTTCTTCGAGAAATGCACTATGTCCTGTGTCATATGTGTGGGCATGTATGTTATTTATATGGGGCTTTAATTGAGAAATAGCAGACTATAACGCACTCAAGAACTTCAAGAAAGGTCATCAAACAAGTTCACTTGTAACAAGTGAACAAGTGTCATTAAGTACAATGGAAGTAAAGAAAGGTGGTATTTCATTTGGAGAAAATGGATAAACAATTCATAAAAAGTACACTTAAGCAGGGGACTGAAAGATTTAAGGAGAGAGACATGGAGAATGTTCCAGGTAAAGAGGACCAAACGAAAACTAAGGGGTTGGAGTGAAAGCTAGCTCTGGTGGCGTAGTGCCTAAGGTATTTGACTGCTAACCAGAAGGCTGGCAGTTTAAACCTACCAGCCACTACTCAGAAGAAAGACAGGGCACTCTACTTCTATAGAGATGTTGTGTTGTTAGGTGCCATCGAGTTGTCTCCAATTCATAACGACCCTATGCACAGCAGAACAAAACACTGCCCGGTCCTGTGCCAGCCTCATGAACCTTGCTATACTTGAGCCCATCATCGCAGGCACTGTGTCTATCCATCTGTTGAGGGCCTTCCCCTTCTTTGTTGACCTTCCACTTTACCAAACATGATACCCTTCTCCAGGGAATGGTTCCTTCTGACAACATGGCCGAAGTAGGTCAGACGAAGTCTGGCCATTCTCATTTCCAAGGAGCATTCTGGCTGCCACTTTCTCCAGGGCAGATTTGTTAGTCCTTTTAGCAGACCATGGTACTCTTAGCATTCTTCTCCAACACCATAACTCAAAAGCATCAACTCTTCTTCCATTTTCCTTATTCACTGTTCAGCTCTCACATGCATATGGGGTAACTGAAAATACCATGGCTTGGGTTAGGTGTACCCTTGTCATCAAGGAAACATCTTTGCTCTTCATCACTTGAAAGTGGTCCTTTGCAGCAGATCTGCCCAATGCAGTATGTCATCCAATGTCTTGACTGCTGCTTCCTTTGGTGTTGACTGTAGAGCCAAGTAATATGAAATACTTGACAACTTCAATCTTTTCTCCATCCACCGTGAAGCTGTTTATTGGTCCAATTGTGAGGATTTTTGTTTTCTTTATGTTGAGGTGTAATCCATCCTGCAGACTGTAGTCTTTAATCGTCATCAGTAAGTGCCTCAAGTCATCCTCACTTTCAGCAAGCAAAGTTGTGTCAGCTGGGTATTTCAGGTTGTTAATGAATCTTCCTCTAATCCTGATGCCATGTTCTTCTTCATATAATCCAGCTTCTTGGATTGTTTGCTCAGCATATAAATTGAATTAAGTATGGTGAAAGGATATAACCTTGACACACTCCCTTCTTGATTTTGAACCACACACTATCCCCTGTTCTGTTCGAACAGCATCCTCCTGGTCTACATACTGGTTCCTCATGAGTGCAATCAAGTATTCTGGAATCCCCACTCTTCTCAATGTTATCCATAATTTGTTATGGCCCACACAATCGAATCTTTTGCATACTCAATAAACATAAGTAAACATCTTTCTGGTATTCTTTGCTTTCAGCTAAGATGCATCTGACATCAGCAATGATATCCCTTGTTCCACATCCTTTTCTGAATCCAACTTGCATTTCTGGAAGCTGTCAATATACTGCTGTAACCATTTATGAATTATCTTCAGTAAGATTTTACTTGCATGTGACATTAATGATATTGTTTGATAATTTCCACATTCTGTGGGATCATCTTTCTTTGGAAGAGGTACATTCTGTAGAGATACTGCCTCGGAAACCCAAGGAGGGGTTGCTCTGAGTTGTAGTCGACTCAATAGCAGTGAGGTTTTTTTTTTTTTTTGTAGTGCACATGGATTATCAGGTGACTGTAAGGAGGCAGAGGTAAGCCACTAACAAGATATGAGAATTTTTGGAGGGTTCTGTATGCCAGGTCAGAGCAATGCTACTTTTTCCCACTGTGTATGACACACATATAAAACATGAAATTGAGTATCCTATTTAAAGAGGCACCAATAAAATGGAAGGTATCCAAGCGAGGGGAGTGAGCTTTCTGGAAAAGAAGTGAGAAAACAAGAAAAACTAGAGAAACTAAAAGCAGAAAAGAACACTTGGAGGATTTTAGTCCTATTCACAAATTTGAAGGGAAGTTAAATTACTGGGGTAAAAAACTTCCTAGTCATTAGAACTTTCCTTCATCAGAATGTACTACTTTAAAATGTGGTAAACTCCCAGGCAAGAGAAGGGTCAAAGCTGAGGCTGGAAGACAATCTCTTACATGTACAACAGAGGTGAGGTTGGTTTCAAAGTCTGTTCCAATCCGAGTCTTATAGTTCTCTTCTATAATTGGAAACTCATTACCTTTGGATAATTTCCTCAAAATGATTCACAGTATAGTATGTAAGTGGATTAACCAATGTTTCCTTCAAACTGAAATTTCCATGTATCAGTACTAGTGTATTAGGTGTGTTTCTGAAAAACTGTAGGCAACCTAAATTTCACATAAATTCTAGATGCCTAAAGACCAAGTTCAGATCCCACTCTGTTACTTAACTATATAACTTTGGAAAAATGACAATGCCTCTAAGCGTTAGGGAGACTCAGACTTGGTATAGTATTTTCTCTTCTTCCAGGATTCTTTTTGGGGGGATGTGTACTGGTGGTTTGGGGAATGACAATGACTGGGTGTCACTAATGTCCTGTGTTCAGAATATTAGCATTTCCCCACTTGAGAGATGTTGATTAGAAGAATTATAAAGTCCTTTTCAAGCTGCAATTTTATAAGGTTTATCATTTAATGATTTTCAGTTAGCAACAGCTTTTCTTACCTAGAGGAACCCTGGTGAACAGTGGTTAATGCTTGGCTGCTAAACGAAAGGTCACTGGCTCAAAACCACCAGCTGCTCCATGTGAGAAAGACTCGGCAATCAACTTCCATAAAGATTCACAGCCTTGGAAACCCCATGGAACAGTTCTACTCTGTCCTACAGGGTCACTATGAGTTGGAATTGACTTGACGGCAGTGGGTTTCTTACCTAAAAACACTGAAACATCTATTCCTTGATATCCTAAGTAGTTAATAATATAGTCCATAACCAAATCCATCTGATAGTTTATAGTCACCAGTGAAAAGGTATAGAGAAGAAGGGGGAAAAAATAGTTTTTAATGCATGAATATCAAGAAATTTGCTTCAATAAAATTCACGATGAGTTGTTGACATTCTCTCTACTCAAGACACTATTAATGAAGTTACAGGTTTAATTTCTACAGCATTTATGTTTTTCCTTACTGTTAATAGGACTGTTACGTATTTAGTGAGAAAGCGCATTTTCATCAAAAGAAAAACATCATTTATAATAGGCATCAGAAATATTAAGTCTTAAAAGAAAATATTAATGTATGGCAATACTTAAAAATTTTAAATTGTTAATGTAAGATAGTTAACTTTGATAAAGATAAGAACTTTAATAAGAAGGAACATGTGGCTTTGGCAAAGGGCCTTATTTTAAGAAATTATATATACAGTTGACCCTTCAGCAATGCAGGGCTTAGAGGTGCCAATGCCCTACACAGTTGAAAATCCACATAAAATTTTTGACTCCCTTAAAACGTAACTCTTAATAGCCTACTGTTGACTGAAAGCCTTACTGATAAGTGATTAATTCAGTTCTTGCTGTACAGTTATTAGATTTCCACATCAGGACACTCACACACAGATACAACAGGTAAGTTTATTAATTACACAGCATGACTACTATTAACTATTCATTAAGCGGTAGTGGAGCATCATACAGGTCTTCCGTCCTCCTAAGCTTCACACTGAATAGGCTGAGTAAGAGGAAAAAGAGAAAAGGTTAGTCGAGTGGTCTCAGGGTGGCAGAGGCAGAAGAAGTGGAGGAAACGGAAGAGGAGGCAAGAGAGGTAGGCATACTCGGTGTAACTTTATGGAAATACATTGTAATTTCTGTCTAACTTTTATATTTGTCATTTCTCTAAAACTGTTTCTATATGCTTTAGTTTCAGTGTCTACATCTTAGAAGGGTCCATGTTGTAAGAGATATCAAAAGCAGTGATGAATAATCAGAACTCTTCCACCGGACTGTCTAACGTTAGTTTGTTTTCTGGCAGTGCTTTTTCTATATATATCTTCTTCCTCATTGTCTGGCATCAAGTTATCTCCATCAAATCATCTTCCATTAATTTCCCTGATGTAGTGACTATTAAGAAGGAGCTCTGATAGCACAGTGCCTAAGGTATCTGATTACTAATCAGATTGATGGCTTAAACCCACCAGCCACTCTGTGGAAGCAAGACTGGGCAATCCATTCCCATAAAAATTCACTACCTCAGAAACACAATGGGGGTCACTAAGAGTAGGAATCAACTTGACAGCAGTGGGTTTGGGTTTTTTTTTTGTTTGTTTAATGACTATTAGCTCTCAAATCTCTCCAAGATGCATATAATCTGCATACAAGTGGACCCACACAGTTCATGCCTGTGTTGTTCAAGGGTCAACTGTATGTGTATTTATTTTTAAAATGTTATTTCGTATTTATTATTTAAAAAAATATATTATACACACACACACACACAAGTTTTAGGAAACTTTGAAACAGAGAACCAAAATTACCATCTGAATTTTGATTTATCTTTGACATTTCCACATACAGAAAAGAAGTCAAGAATTATAGAATACTGTTTTTGCCACATTAGATTGTTCACTTTAAGACTTAAAAGATATATATTACCCTCAAATCTCTGGCTTCAATACTTCTGCGTAAACTGAATTTTTTTTTTTAATCTCAGTGATGCCATCAGCACTTATTTCCAGAAGAACAGATTGCTAACATCCTTTTATATAAACAACAGAGACAATAACATTACATAAAAGATTAGAGTTCATTAACTTTTAGTATTTGGTCTTAATAGGATAGATTCTTAGATAGTTAGGATTTATAATTTTATTGTACTTTCATTAGGACTTTTACTGGAAAATAGTCTTATGACTATAGTATATAAAACAATAATTCTGCAATGTACAAAGAAATGTTTAAATTTAAGACTCTTCATGTTTACCGATACAAAATCTCAAAGAAAAAAAAGATCATCTCTTATGTGTTTATATGACATAATTTAATGGCCTGTATAATACCCAAGGAACCATATTCTTTAAAACAGAGTAAATACACTTCTAATGTAATTATCTTAAAAAAAAAAAAAAGAGAGAGAGAGAAAACTATTTTTCAAAGCTCAAGAAATATAAGTAAATCCTTATTGCAATTAAACGTAATTTCACAATTTGTTACAAATTACTAGTAAATTCTCTAAGACAATATAAATACAAAAGACACATAGTTTTAAAATGTTCAAGAATAAGAAAATCAGATAAACAAGAATCAATCCACAACAAATCACTATTTAATTTCCTAAAATTATATAATTTAACAATTTTATGAGGGATATGAAGTACTGATAAATTATTCTTTGAATACTCTAAAGTACCTGAGATAGAGAACATAAAAGGGGTTGATGCTGGAAGAAAGTAAGCAGTAAAATTAAGCTTATGCAGAAGTGAATCTTCCACTTCAAAATACCAAAAAACACATGCCTGTTTGACTAAAGCTAAGAGATGATACTTTAATACAGGCTTAGGAAATACAGAAAAGCAAACTCCACAACCATGAAAGCAATAACCTACCATTTGTTTATGTTTTTATGGCTCAAAGGGTCAGAAAGGAGGAGATAGTTTGTAATTCTTTGGCAGAGATAAAATGTAATCTACTATATAGAACTTCAGATTTCAAGGAAAACACCTTCAAATTCAGCAGCTAACAGCTTGTCTCTATTTGCTGTCACTCTAGATCAGAGAAACCCACACTTTTTTCTTTCCTGGCCCCCCCCTTCAGTTACACTTGAGCTCTCTGACTGAAAAGGTCTGGAACAGATTAAAGTCGGCCACAAAATAAAAAGCTCTGGCATGTTGTCAAAGCCTGTCTGGAATATACATACACAGTGGGCCCAAAAAGGGAAACTAAAAGCAGTAAAAAAAACTTTATGAAACTTTTTTCGGTATATCTAATTGTATGCTTATGTGTACGTATGTAATAGAAGTAGGGAAGGAATATTTTTTTTGTTTCAGTACTTCCACTTAAAACAAAAGTCCAATCTGTGTAACTAACAGACCTACTTAAGGCCACATAAAGTCATTTAATTTCAATGTTCTAATTGAAAATCTTTAATTAAAAAAAGCTCTGGTCTAGTACTTGATTTCTGGAGTTTGCTGTTGCTGTTTGTTGTTATGTGTCGTCAAGTCAGACCCCATCCATCCTTCCATTCATTAAATTTTCTTTGTATGATCATACTACTAACTTGCTTTGTATTGTAAGAAAATCAATGTTAGACACTCATCCTAACTAGGCTTACTTTATTAGGTAAACTCTCAAAAAACCAAACTCACAGCCGTCGAGCTGGACCTGACTCATAGCGACCCCTCCTTGGGTTTCCGAGGCAGTATCATTACAGAAGTAGATTGCCCAACCTTCCGTCCAAGGAGTGGCTAGTGGGTTTGAACCACCAGCCTTCTGGTTAGCAGTCAAGTGCCTTCTAACACTGAGGAAAAAACCACAGCAACATTTATTTAAATTTTCAAAACGTGGACAAATCATCATTTCATGAAAAATGATTTTAAGGAAACACAGCTATTATCTTTCCAGTCCCTACAAATACCAGTATTTATTATCTAACTAATTTAGTTTCCATTTTCAACTACAAGGTCTTACTCAAGTATTAAATAGAATCTGAAGTTGCGAATTACATGGCACATTACTTTTCAACACCCAAACGGGTCTGAAACTCAAAAGGCTAGTATTTAACCCAAACTGGGTTATCTGTCAGAATGATGGTCTCTGGCCTGACCCAACCTTTGACTTTACTTGAATAAGGGGCTCAATCAGTCCATAAAGCCAACCAGTTAGTCAGTCTGGGACAAAGCCAAATACTGGAATTTTTTTTTAAGGTTTAAATAAAGACATGAGAATTGTTCATAATGTTCCCGACAAGTAAGTTATTTTCTCCAACTAGTTGTGGGTAGAATTTTTCTTTTACTTTTTTTCCCCAGAGTTGTGTTTTGATGGCATCCACAGAGTTAATTCCTCTTTCCTGTAAGAGCCCCACAGTTGTTGTTAGGTCAACCCCTGTAAAGCTTCAAAGGTTCCGCGTCCCCTCAGCCCGATCTACTCACTGATCTGCACACTGTTTTCATTTAGCTGCCTCCAGTCCAAGACGAAAGCTTTAAAACCACAATGATCTGCTCCTTTTTAGATTCATTTTTCCATAGCTTTGAAAAAATATCTCCGAACCCCAACGAAAAACTGAAAACAGTGGAAAAAATATGGATAAAAAGGCACCAAAGAACTGGCATATCCTTTCCAAAATGTACACATTTTGGGAGCAGAGGATTTCTTTGCACAAAAGGTGATTCAGCCATGTGATGTGGGGAGGAACAGGGCTTGCTTTTTATTTCCAAAATGAAAGAGAAAGAAAAGGACCTATACTTAAAAAAATTTAAAAAAAAAAAAAAAAGGTCAGAAGAGAAGAGAGAAACAATGCTTTCGCTGGATCATCTCTAGGGTGATGTGTCTTCCCCCACCCTCAGGATGGGAAACACTGAAATACTTAGGCATGGGATGGTATTCATCACTCTCAGAAGTTAAGCATAAGCAGACAAAAGCTGGTATTCCAGGTCTGAGATGTGGTGTGAGTCTGATTATTATTGCAGCTAGAAAGACCATTTTAACCAAGACCACTGTGTCTCACAAAAATGTGAAAAGAAAGCCACCATAACATCCTCCCACCCCCATCTCAAGGAGCCCAGACTAAAAAAGCTGACTTAGACCTGAATTTCTCAAGTTTAAAGTGAGAGGTATAAAAATAGTACTGGGAAATGTTGGGTGGGCAGTTATTTTTACTATTATAAAACAATGCAATTTTATTTAAATGTACCTTCCCAATATACACACAAAAAGAAAAAAGTAATCAAAAATATCTAAAAAGGTTTTGAGATGAACCTTTACCAAAACGAGGGTCAAGCCTTGGGTCTAGCCAAGAGGTGGTCTTGTTCTTATGGTTTATATAGTAAATTTCTCCATCCTGAGTCATGGCTTGTTCCCATCCATCAGGAAGAGGACCTATAATACAGAAAAAAAATCACGGTTGGTTTTTATTTGGTGCAGCTAAAAAAAAAGTGGGAAGGATACTAATTTAAAAAGAAAAGACATCTTGACATAAAACAAAGCATTAGAACAGATTTAAGTATGTGTTCAGAGAAGAAAGGTAAACCTATATGCCTGATTCTTCTCCACTAAAAAGAAACCACCATGTAATAAAATTAATATCCCCAAAGACAAACATGGAGAAGAAAAGTCAGTTTTCAAAAAATTCTTTTGGAAGTCAAGACTTAAATAATTTTCATTCTTGTTAGTACAAGGCATGGAGGTGTTGTGGCTCAAGGACTACTCTCAATCCAAATGTTGTGGTAACAGTATTTTCCTAAGGGCTCCAAGGTTTTTTAATAATGAATATATGCATGTGTTTTTGGACTCTCTAAATAAGCATTCTATTCAATATAATGCACAAGTTAGCCAAGCCTGCCGAGTTCCATACATTTCCCATATTTATGTGACTGGCTCATACCAAGAAACTTCTAACAGAAAAACCTGTAGTCCAAAGAAGCTTCTTTTATTTATTTATTCCAAAAAGCTTATTTTTAAGCAGACCAGAAATTGCTAATAGGTGGGGATGGTGGCTGGAAGTTTAAGTTTGTCAGAGAATTAGAATGGAAAAGGGTAAGAGCTAAAGTTGTTAGAAGGCACATTTCTCAGGAAGGAGAAGGTCCCATTTTAAAGCTGTAGAGTAAGGAAACAATAACTGGGAGACAAGACTAAAGAATATAGTAAGTCAGGGCTAAGAATATAGAAGATGATTTTTCTATCTTTATTAAGTTAGCAGGACAAAGATGTGGCAGGCTGCTTCCATAAAGATTTACAACTTTGGAAACCCTATAGGACAGTTCTACTACGTCCTATAGGGTTGCTGTGAGTCACAATCAACTTGACAGCAATAGGGTTGGTTTGGGTTTGTTTATCAGGTTAGGAAAGCAAGACAAGTGCTTTGGAGAGGTAATAGCAATGAAAAGTGAGGCCTAGCATAAATTCAAACTTATTTGGTCCTCATACCCTTGCACCCTCTCCTCCTTTCCCATCACCACCAGGAGTCAGGAAAGGCAAGTATAAATTGAAAAGTCTGAGTACATGCCTTAAACCCGTGCACTAACATGAACTTAGCTAGTGTGTGCCAATCACTATCCTAAATATATTATATCTCATTTAATCCTTACAATAACCAATGACATTGGCAGGTAACTTTTCACCAGTATTATTGTTGTATAATGTTAATAAAATCCTTGTGTCACAGAATTCATATTCTCATCAGAAGAACAAATATATATAAATATATAAAATGTCAACTAACAGTAAGAGCAATAAAACAAACAAAAAAAGGTAAAGCAGAATGAACACACAGAGAAAATGGGAAATGATCTATTAGAAATGGGGACCAAGAAGGGTTACACTGAGGTGGTGAGCTTTAAGTTGAGTCAAGCTCAAGTGTGTGAAGGGTGAACTGGGGCAAAAGCCAATTCCAGACAGGGGAACAGGATGCCAGTGTGGATGGGGCAGAAAAAGCAAGGAATAGATGATTCACTTTACTTTTTATTATGATCAATACTTTACCAGAAAACATTTAATCATTTCAACCAGCTGGTTAAAACTTTCTAAAACACTGATGTTGTTGTTGTTATGTGCTGTTGAATAGGACCCGACTCATAGCGACCCCTCCTTGGGTTTCCGAGGTGCTATCACTACGGAAGTAGACTGCCCCATCTTCCTTCCCAGTAGTGGCTGATAGTGATTCCCCAAACTCATGGACAACCACTAGACAAGTGAGAACAGGTCAATACACATTTTTATCCTGATTCACTTTTACATCCTTTAAGGATAGATACGGAAAAGATGTGGGAATTTTTCAAGGCTGGGTTCTCAAGCCTGACCGAAGTTTTTGAGAAAGAAGAGAAGATAAATAGACCCTGTCTCAGGAAAGTAGAAAGAAAATGTTCAGCATTTTGATGAAATATAAGGAGGGTGAGATATTTGAATTAGGACAGCAGAAGATCAAGTGTAGGCTATGATTAAAACAATTTATAAATAGAGTTACTTATCTTGGAGAAAATAAATTTTTATGTAGAATTTTTTTTTTGATAGTACTTGTTGATTGAGAACTTATCTACTATAGCAAATAGTGACTTCCTGCAATATTTTTAAAACAAATAAAATAACCCATGTTATAATAGTGAAGGTGACTCAACATCAATTTCCTGCTCTTGCCTAAGGACCCTCTTGAATTAGTAATGACTGACTAAAACCATCTGCAATGTTTAATCAAACAAGAAAGTCTTGATTAACTACATCACAAGCTAGAAGATCAACCTTTCCCTCTCACCTGCCCCACATTCAGAATAAAAAAGTCATCAGGACACTGAAAGTTTATGAAACACACCCTGATGAGTGGCTCAAAGTACAAGGCCATCACGAGGTACTTAGAAAGTAATAGGAAAGAGTATAGTCGATTACCTTTTGAAGTAATTTAAGTCTAAAATCTTGACCAATTTCAGTTTTGAAAGTCTGGTCTCTTGTATTTATGATGAATCACAAATTGTTACTACTCTGTGCAAGATACCATTTTACAAATATTAACTCATTTAACTATTCAATGATGTAGGTGTTTTTACAGTAAAACCTGTGTAAGACAAAAAGGAAAATTCAAATATTTTCCACTAAAATGAGTGAAAGAAAAAGTATAAAGACTGCACCTTGCCAAAGGCAGAAAACCTGTAAGACCTGGAAAAACAAGGCAATCCCATTGAGTTCCAGCTCCACAGGTTTCACTGTACAGTAAGTCCCCAAAGTACAATGTCTGGCTTACAGACAACTCATACTTGTGCCTTTAATGTTGTATAAATTCACCCTCACTTTGAAAGGGCTGAAACAACCCCCTACTGGCAATAAATTCTTCATCACAGGGTAACTAGCAAGTGCAACTTTTAAAACACTGAAAAGGCATTACTTTAAAACATCATTTGCATTTGTTCTTCAGATGAAATGTTAATGTGTATTGTCACTTTTCCATGACTAAATTTCAGCAACAGTCTCCAAATCGGTCTTAACCAATTCCAATGTTAAACCTTTTATGGACCAAAAGAACACCTTGCCTCATTTCCTTTGAGGAAGTTGTTCTCTGACTCAGGGCTTTCAATGGCTCCCTGAAGCCACTGAAAAAACTTTCGGTGAGTTATTCTGTATTCTCTAGAGTTAGGCATTACATAGCACTGCATAGGTCCTGAAAGCATCCAACATTCTAGGCTGTACCTATTCCTGAAAGATCATTTCACACCTCTCCTCAGTCTTCTTTCAGCCCCTCACCAGGCCCTTCACACGTGTAATGCTCCCTACAGGAATTAATCTTGCCACCCCTTTATACAGCTAATTCCAAGTTATTCCTAGTTTATTCAAATGCTATTTCCTCATGAAGGCCTTGACTATGTATAGCTCCCTTTTCTATTGCATCAGGTGCTTTCTCTTTGGTGAGATGATTCTATCAACTTTAATTACTACTCAGTCAATGTTAGTCCTTCTGGCTGCACAGCTGGTTCACACCTGTCCTTCCAGTACTTAGCAGGTGTGATTCTTATAGAACTTCCTGGGGATCTTGTTAAAATGTAGATTCTGATTCCCTATAGCTGGTATGGAAATGCAAACTCCCAGCAGGGGGGGTCAAACAGAAGCAAATGGTTTAAAGCCTTTAGTGCCATGCATTTTCCACCTCTACATATATATCCCTAATGCATCCATCCTCTAATCTGTCTCCTCCTCCCAGCTCCCATCACTTTCTATCCACTGAAATTCTACTCTATGCTCATGCTATATCCTTGTGAAGCTTTTCCCAATTCTGTCCCACTTACAAGAATCTACCCCACCTGTGCACTGAAATTTTACTTGTTTTGAATTTAGGGGTACTTATTTCAATAGTGAAGAGCTCTAGTGGAGTAGTGTAAGGCATCTGGCAGCTAACCAAAAGGTCAGTGGTTCAAATCCACCAGCCATCCCACAGAAGAAAGATGAGGCAGACTGCTTACGTAAATTTATAGCCGTGGAAACCAAATGAGGTCTATATGAATCGGTATCAACTTGATAGCAGTGAATTTGGTTCTGAGTATTACATAGTGTTCTGTATTTACTCTTTTAGATTTGGATTTAACTATAGGCTACGTAGTATTATAGGAAGAATTTATATTCAAGTCCTACTGTATAGAGAAAGAGTTCATTTTTTTGAGTGGGTATGCTCAATTGTGCAAGGTTACTCAGGACGAAGGTAGCAACATTTAAGAGAAACTATCACCGAGTGATTCATAAAGTTTTCCAGTATTGTATCAGACAGTATTTCACTGCTATTCATAAAGTTTTCAATGGCCGATTTTTTCCGAAGCAGATGGCCCCATCCTTCTTCCCAGTCTGTCTTAGTCTAGAAGCTCTGCTGAAACCTGTTCACCATGGGTGATCCTGCTGGTAGTTGAAATACTAGTGGTATAACCTTCAGCCTCACAGCAACATGCAAACCACCACAGTACAACAAACTGATAGATGAATGGTAAATGAACAATTCTGTCCTGGAGGAACTGCAGCTGGAATGCTCCTTGGAAGTGAGAATGGCCAGACTTCATCCCACCTGCTTTGGTCATGCTGTCAGAAGGGACCAGTCCCTGGAGGATTTCATGCTTAGCAGAGGGTCACTGAAAAAAAGGAAGACCCTCAAGGTGATGACTGACACAGTGGCTGCAACAATGTGCTCAAGTATAGCAAGGATTGTGAGAATGGCGATGGACTGGGCAATGTTTTCATTCTGTTGTACACAGGGTCACTATAAGTTGAAGCTGACTTGACGGCACCTAACAACAACATTATCACCAAGTTACTTTGTGATACTTTGGTCTGCACATTTTAAATTGTGATTTTCAAGATATATGTGAACTAAAATATATTTACCTTTGATTCTTCTACAGTTTTGTTTCCAAAGAAGAAAGTCTTCCATCAACATAAACATTTTATTTTCACATGCTTGACCTTGGAAGGTTAAGCAATCCCTCAATGAAAGTTCTCCCTATACTATTAACTTTTCAGGTAGACCCAATTGCAAATATGGTCATGTACAAATCTGGGGAACTTTTAAGTATTATTATCACTAACTTTTTTTGTTGCTTCAATTAACAAAACACAAGTTGAAGTGTGTAGAAACATATTTAAGGAAGAAAAACCATCCAGATTTATTTACTTATTTATTTATTTATTTTATTTATTTATTTTAAAAGGATTTCTTTACTGACTTCCAGAGTAACAGCTTCATTCTCAGGGTGAAAAATGACCTGAAGCTTGTAGCTCTGAGACATGAGCTTGGACTATGTCTTTTTTGTGGACTGGCATGGAAGCTGGAAACCCAAAATAACTGTAAGTATACTCATACAAATCTGTTTCAGGCAACCAAATGCAAGATAGTGTGGTAAATCCATTTCTCTTTTTTTCTCTTAAGTTCAGGTGTTCTCCTATGTCTTATAGGCATCTAGAAGAGTCTTCTGCCAATCTGCTACAACAGTCTGATGAGTCCAAAGCCTTCTGGACTCCAATGGGCAGTGTAGATTACACAAATCCCTGGACCATACATTTGAAGGCTCAGGTTGCCAACTCTAGCACTGCTACTTACCTGCATTTTACTCACTAGCATACTGTGTGACTCAACCATTGTGCACAAACCCCCTTTATAGCAGATACTTCACTATACCTTAATCACATGCTTCTCTCCTTAGCAAGATCTAAACTTTTGGAAGTAGGAAACTTTAACTTCTGTCCTGTATCCCCAGGACTTACCACTGCCACAGCACACAACCATAATTTGCTGAGCTGAAATAATTAAGTACTTATCTGTAGGAAGAATGATCGGTTTTATTAAAGTCATAATCTCTCAGATCCCTAGTGTTTGCTTTTATAAATCATAGATTTTTAATGAAGTATTTATTTATATAATATTTACTTTGCAGGACTGCTGTATGGAATAAAATCTCATGAAATGATGAAGTAATTCATATATGTTATACAGCCAGTAAAGATTTTATTCCATCCTAAAATAGGAATACACCTCAGCAAAGTTTACCTCTAATGTTATTTCTCTGGTTTTACATTTAAACCATTCAAACCATTTTAACACCTTCTACTGCATACTATTGGCATCACTGGAAACTTGTTAGAAATGTAGACTCTCAGGTCCGACTCCAAACCTAATGAATCTGAATGTGCATTCCAACCAATCCCAAGGGGATTCCTCTACACAACACAATTTGAGAAGCGGCACTCCTAGGAAGGCTAGGCAATCTACTTCCATAGAAAACCCAAGGTGCGGTTGCTGAGTCAGATCTGAATCCACGGCAGTGAGTTTGGTTGGGTTGGCTGACTTTCAATATAGAAAACTAATTAAGGCTTGTTTGTTTTAATAAACTTTTTAATAAACTACAATTAACAGAAACTTTGCCAATACAGAAAAGGTATCGTTCATTAGATGAGGTGAGCAATTAAAAAATCACATCTGATGTATTACATAGGAAATTAAGTATTATTTTAGCCTCATAATAAACTTTAGACAAACAGCAAGCATAGTTTAGAGAAAACTACAAAGGGTTTGGATTCAAACACACTTGAGTTCAAATCTTGGAACCAGTATTTATTAGCTTTGTAACCTTGGGCAAATTCCTTAACTTGTTTAATGCTCCCTTTCCTTATCTATAAAATGGAGATGAACACTATCTCAATAGACTGCTGAGATTAAAGGAGAAAGTGTTTGATATAGGGTCGTTGTTGTTGCTGTTGTTAAGTGCCATGGAGTCGTTTCCGACTCATAGCGACCCCATGCACAGCAGAACAAAACACTGCCCGATCCCGCGCCAGCCCCACAATCCCTGCTATACTTGAGCCCATCAT
>NW_006921734.1:7756510-7774098 GCF_000298275.1 Orycteropus afer afer
AGGGTAACAAGGGAAAGTGTTCAGTGCAGATCAGTGAGTAAGCACCAGCCCGCCCGTGCCCACGTTGCTCCCGGAGACCCGGTCCCTCTCGGGAGGGCAACAAGGGAGCCGTCCGAGCACTAGTAACTGGGCTCCACCCCCCTCTCCTGCTCCTCCGGCCTGCTACTCTGTGCTACGCCCGTGCCCACCTTGCTCCCGGAGACCCGGTCCCTCTCGGGAGGGTAACAAGGGAAAGTGTTCAGTGCTGGTTGCTTTAGAATGATACAGGGTAAGGCTTTTTAAAGTAAGTTCCCATCCTTCTCCTGGAATAGTTAAACTATTACTTTAAGAATATATTTAACTTGTTTTTCTTCAACCATTAAAACTCAGGTCCTGAACCCAACCGTTTACCACTTCTACCACCACCACCACCCTGGGTCATCTTCTTTCCTGGCTTATTGCAACTGCTCCTTAACTAGTCTACCTACTTCCAAGTCCGTTCCTATACAGCAGCTAGTGTGACCTTTTAAAAAACTTAAAATCATGTCACTCCTCTGCTCCAAACCCACAAGGACCTATACAATATGGTTTTCATGCTACCTCTCACTGACTCTATTCCAGTTGCAGTGGCCTTCTTACTGCTCCTCACATATGCCTCAGGGCCTTTGAACTGGCTGTTTGCTATGCATGGAACATTCTTCCCCTTTTCCCTAGATATTCACAAGACTTTCACCCACACTTCATTCAGACTTCTCTCTGTTCACAAGGCATCAGAGGCCTGCATTAGAGAAACTATCTCAAATATAATCTCCCCCCATCCTTAGCCAATCACTTTCTAACCCTTAACTCTTTCATTTTTCTTTGCATTTTAAACTATTTGATACATTGTATATTTCCTTATATTTTGTATTCTTATCATCTAGAAGACTGCCCAAACCAAACTCACTATCATTTCTGACTCATAGCGATCCCCACAGGATTTCCAAGGCTATAAATCTTTACAGAAGTAGCCTGCCTCACCTTTCTTCTGTGGAGTGCCTGGTGGGTTTGAACCACCAACCTTCTGGTTAGCAGTCAACTGTATTAACTACTACACCACCAGAGATCCTTAGCAGAGTGAACCCCAAAAAATAAAACAAAACTCACTGCCGTTGAGTTGGATCCAACTCATAGCAACCCCTTCTTGGGTTTTCAAGGCAGTATCACAATGGAAGTAGAGCATCTCGTCTTCCTTCCCAGGAGTGGCTATTGGGTTTGAACTGCCATCCTTCTGGTTAGCAGTCATATGCCTTAGGCACTACGCCACCAGAGCAGAGTGCTCAGCACATACTAAATACTCCACACCTGCTGAGGGAACTAATGAACTTTTGCCTCCTTAAAGAAGTCTTCGCTACCCTTCCTTTCTGGTCGATTCACGTTTTTGTTCTCTCAGCTTCCTCAGTACTCAGTGCATACTTCTGCCATGATATTTTTTCTTTTTATATGTTAAGAAGTGCATCTTGGATCTGTAATCCCAGTGGCCATCACACTACCAGTACAAGAGAGGTCATTTGATATTTGTTGAATGAATGATTTAATACAACCTTCTCAAGGTGAAACTGTGAGACTTTGTTAAAAATCATTTTCCCGCTTATCATGTTACAGCCAAATGAACTTCCTAGGGAAAAAAAATGCCAAGTATAAACTTAGAGAACTTTCTAATATGCAACTCGAGTCTTTCAGATTTTAATTTGATGAAGAACTTAGAGTTTTAGTAAGCAAGTTTATTTATCAACGATTGTTGTTGTTGTTATGTGCCGTTGAGTGGGACCCAACTCATAGCGACCCCTCCTTGGGTTTCTGAGGCAGTACCACTACGGAAGTAGATTGCCCCATCTTTCTTCTGAGGAGTGGCTGGTGGGTTTGAACCGCTAGCCTTCTGGTTAGCAGTCCAGTGCCTTAGGCACTATGCTACCAGAGCTCCTATCAAAGATTAGCTTTCTGAAAAGTTTTATTGGGGTAAAAACCAAGTAACTCATTTATACTTCAGATGGTTCAAATAAATGAACTATTTCCTTTTATTAAAATTTTAACCCAAAACAAGTTTTACAACCTCCTGATCACCATGAGTCAGAATTGACTGGGCAATAGTTTATTATTTATTTATTTAATCTGTTATTAACATCAAAAGGAGCTCCAGTTGTGCAGTGGCTAAAGCTGCTAACTGGAAGGTTGGTGGTTCAAATCCACCAGGTGTGCTCCTTGTGGAAGGAAGATAAGGCAATCTACTTCTATGAAGATTTATAACCTTGGAAACCCAATGGGGTTCACAATGAGTCAGAATCAACTCAGTGGCAGTGGGTTTGGGTAGTAACATCAAAAGGAAATATTATTTTGCAAAACTCTATTGTCACAGGATTTATTATGTTTCACTCATGCTGTCTATAAATGGTAGTCTTGGATATCAGTTTTAAAGAATGAGCATTTTAATCTTTCACACAAATATTTCTCCTATGAGTCATAAAATTATTGCAGCAATAGAGTAACCAGAAGAATTTAGAAATCAGTGGGAAAGACAAAACTATATTCCAACACTTATCAAGAGAAAAAACATAATGGATTACTTGATTTGGTTCTTAAATGCAAATAATTTATTCTTTCTCATTCTTTTGACTTCAAAATGAGGCAAGTTCCCCAAAATCTAGAAAGAATCACTGAAGAAAAGCTGAACACAGACATTTCTATTTTTATGCAAGATTATTTAGTAACTCATTTTATGAGTGATTTGGTATCAATGATACTAACATATCTGAAATGTTTTCTTTATATTCTTTAACACTGTACTCGGTTAAAAGAGCAGAAATAAGTATCCTTTTCTTCTACTTTATTAAGTTTGGTTCAGTATTTACAATAAAATCCTATTAACTTTCAGAATTCTTTACTTTTTCAAATGATTTAATGACTACTTCTAAAAGATTTTTTAAATATTATTTATGTAACTAAGATCAGGTAAAAAAAAACTAAGTAATTTTTAATTTCTATATATCTATCAATGACTTAGATGATAACCTTTGAAATAGAGAATCATAAAAAATAATTTATGAGAAATAATCATACAACTAAATATATGAACACAGTCCCTAACATATTTGAGATTCAGATAATTATCATCATTCTCAAATTGAAATAATCTTAAAAATATAACAATATATTAAAAAAATACTGATTTGAAGCTACTGAAAAACAAAGTAACTCTATATACCTACCTCTCAACATGATTAATTGGGGCTCATGCAGTAAAGGAATGAAGAAATTAATACTTGAAAGGGAGGAAGCTTTGATGGCATAGTGCCTAAGGCATCTGACTGCTAACCAGAAAGCTGGTGGTTCAAACCCACCAGCCGCTCCTCGGAAGGAAGGTTGGGCAGTCTACTTCCATAGAGATACCGCTTTGGAAACCGAAGAAGGGGTTGCTATGAGTCAAATTGACTCAACAGCAGCGAGTTTGGTTTTTTAAGTTTGAGAAAGGGAAGGAGACAGAGGATGCCCATTATCACCACTCTTACTCAGTATTGTACTGCAAGTCTTAGCCAGAGCAATAAAGCAAGAAAAGGGAAAAAGGGGCATCTAAATTGGTGAAGAAGTAGTAAAACTAACCCTATTTGTAGGTGACATGGTCCTTACATAGAAAAGTCCCAGAGATTTCACAAGAAAGTTTCTGAAAACTAATAGATGGGTTCAGCAAAGGGGCAGGGTACAAGATCAACATACAATAATGAGTTGGATTCCTCTACACTAACATAAAATCCAACAAGAAAATTAAGAAAGTAATACCATTTAAAGGATAAATATCTAGGAAAATAATCTAACAAGGGATGTAAATTACTTATACAAGGAAAACTACAAAACACTACTCCAAGAAACCAAAAGACTACATAAACAAATCTCCAACTTTGTATGGAAAGGAAAGGGGCCTCGAATACCAAAAGTATCATTGAAAAGAAAGAACAAAGTAGAAGGCCTCACAGTTCCTGATCTAAGAACTTACCATACAGACATGGTAGTCAAAACAGCCTCTTACAGCAACAGACACACTGACCAACAGAACAGAATTGAGAATCCAGAAGTAAATCCATCCAGCTATGGACAGCTGACACTTGACAAAGGATCAAACTCCATTAAATGGGGACAAGATAATCTCTTTAACAAACAATGCTGGAAAACTGGATACCCATTTGCAGAAAAATGAAACAAGATCCATACCTCACAACATATACAAAAAATAACTCAAAATGGACTGAAGACCTAAATGTTAAAACTAAAACTTTAAAGTTCCTGGAAAATAACATAGGGACAAAGCCAGGGGTCTTAAATTATGGCATAAATATACCATCAACCATAATAAAAATGTACAAACAACAAAAGATAAACTAGGTAACTGAGACTTTATAAAAAATTAAATACTAAGAAATATTTTTGTATCTTCATATTCCCCATATACTGTTTATTTGTATACTGTATTAAAATGAAATGGTCAAAAGGGGACTGATCTTTATTTTTAAATAATAAAAATGGAGGATGACTCCATCACCAAGCATTTTTCAGGAACTTAAGCATCAACAGAACAAGATACAAACTAAACTTCTTAAGGATGATTATTTGATTCTGGATTATTATGCTCTTGCTTTTTCTATTTTCTCATGTCCTTCTTTTCATAATTTACTTGTGCTTTCAGATGGGGAAAAAAGTGAGCAGCAATTTTGGTTTAAAAAAAGTATCTGGGATATGAGCTTGAGAGTAACCAATGCAATGCAATGTCTAGCTCACATTGTTTTGACATTGGGCTTTGCTTGATTCCCTTCAGTGTAGCCTTGCTCCTTATCATTATGACTTCAAATTAACAAGTAACTTCCATCTTAAAAAAATAAAAAAGCTTTCAAAAGAATTAGGAAAATTTTCACTTATGTAAAAGAAGAAAAATGTATTTATACTTAACACACTACCATCTATGCCAAATAGGGAATCTTTATGTAAATCTAAAAGCCAAAAGATAACCCACTATTTGGATGAAAGCCAGTGACCCATATTTAAGAACAGAAAGCTTGTAGAAATAGACATAGCCTCACAGTGTGGTAACAAGTTTTAAAAATTATTTCAAATGAATAACAGTGGCTACCAGTTACAGTAAATGGATTCCATTTTTTTTACAGTAGCAGATCAAGTTACATTTATTTATGCTTTGCTTTGTAAGGTACTATACCAAGCACTGTATACTATTAATAATTGTTAATCGTTTAATCCATCAAGGAAATCTGGTGATACAGTGGTTAAAGCATTATGCTGGTAATGAAAGAGTGGGTGGTTTGAACCCACTGGCCACTCTGTGGGAGAAAGATGAGGCAGTCTGCTTCTACAAAAATTTACAGCTTTGGAAACTCTGTGGGGCAATTCTACTCTGTCCTGTAAGGTTGCTATAAGTCAAAACTGACTTGATGGCAGTGGGATTTTGGTTTTGATGTGTACCAATCATGTTATATGGACTGTGTCATTTAATCCTCATAATACCCCCGTGAGTTTGGTGGTGTTACTGTTATCCCCATTTTCCAAGTGAAGAAACTGAAGCACAGGTAGATAAGGTAACTTATCCAAGATCTGGGAAGTCAGTAAGTGGCAAAGCTGGGATTCAAACCCAGGTGCATCTGATTTTAAGAGCCCTTAATCTTAACCCCCGATTCTAAATGGTCTCTCACTTAGCTGCAAAGGTAAAAAGTAGAACTTTAAAGCTCATGAACTACAGAACATGAAATAGGAATTATAAACTCCTAAAATCTGTTACCAGCCTACAACTTCTTATTCATCTCTGTATTTATTCTGATTTTTGAAATTAAAAATTGTACATCTATATTTCACCTATCATTTTTACATTTTACATCTATTTTCTACTTGTCATTTTTCTTGGCAACAATCTCTCTTTCCTGCTGGGCTTTTGTGCTTTGGAATAGATTATACAAAGCAAGAGTAACACAGCAGGGAAGGATTAAAGTGGCCTTGTATTACTTACCTTACTTGGTTCTGAACATATTTTGCCCCACTGCAATGCTTACACATTCCTACAATATGCATCACCTTTCTCGCCCAAGAGGGCACTTTCTTCACCCATCTTTAAGTATTTCCTAGGAATTCCATGAAGTTTTTCACAACACAGAAACCTAACAGTGTTGCAGTGGTAGATTACAGCATTACTCAAGTAAGTGCCAATGTGCTCTGACTTTAAAACATAAAAAAAGTGAATCCCTCAAACACACCTGTAAGACATTATGCCTCTGGACTGTTATCAAAGGTACATAAAAAAGCAGATGGATGGGTTGACTGATTTTGCTAATTTAAATCAAGGCTTATGATTTGGTGGTGCAATGGTTAAGCACTAGCTGCTAAGCAGAAAGTCAGTGATTCAAATCCACTAACAGCTCCATGGAAGAAAGATGTAGCAGTTTGCTTTTATAAAGATTTACAATCTTGGAAACCCTATGAGGCAGTTCCACTCTGTCCTACACGGTAGCTATGAGTTGGAATTGACTCAGCAGCACTGGGTTTGGGTTAAACAGAATTCTTGCCTGCCATGTAGAAGACCCAGGTTCGATTTCCAGCCAGTGCAACTCATACACAGTCAGTGGAGACCTGCGTGTTGCTATGATGCTGAACAGGTTTCAAGGGAGCTTCCAGTCTAAGCAAGACCAGGAAGAAAAAAGTATGGTGATCTACTTTCAAAAGATCAGCCACTGAAAATCCTATGGATGTCAGTTAATTACACATGTGGAAACATGAACTGGTGTCATGTTTTTGCCATGTACATTCTCAACAACAAAAATATATTTTTTTTTTAAAGTAATCAATGTCACTGAATAATTTGTATAAAAATTGTTCAATGGGTTCCACCTCCTACTTTGGCAAGTAGCGACTGGGATCTTAAAAGCCTGCAAGCAGCCGTCTAGATGCAGCAATGGGTCTCTCTGCATCCAGAGCAAAGAAGAATGAAGAAAACGAAAGATTCATGGAAACAATTAGTCCTCGCGACTGGTACACCATGAGATCCGCTGCCTATACGACTATGAGAGCAGAAGAACTAGATGGTGCCCGGCTACCACTGTCAGCCACTCGGAGGGGGATCTATGTAGGAAACCCTGGATAGAAAGGGAGAACAATGTGGAACAAAACTCAAAAGCATTTGGGGAAAAAAAAGGGGGGGGGGGGCCCAGGTTTGCTGGTCTGATAGAGCCCAGTGGAACCACTGAGACTATGGCCCCTAGCTGCCCTTCAGGTCTAGAATTAAACCCACACCTGTGGCTCCCAGCCAAACAAAAGACAGGCATATGAGTTGGAACATTTACCTGAGATAGATACACTCCTTGGAGAGAACAATCATGGGAGAAAGAAGGGCTGTTTATGCACAGAGAGACAGCTCAGGGGGCAGGGGCGCTTGAAGGGATGGACACCGGGAAGAGGTGACTGTTAGGAGGAAATGGGAAGGAGTTGTTGTATTGTGGTGAATTGTAGTCGATGTCATGAGACAAAGTGTATGTGAACTGCTGTATGGAAAGTGAATTTGCTCTGTAATTTTTCATCCAAATCACAATTAAAAAAAAACAAAGTTATCCAATGGAAAACTAATCTCCTGTATAAATTCTCACTGAAAACACAATAAAAAGTTATTTTAAACAATAATAACAACCTATGGAAAACAGTTCTACTTTGACACACACGGGATCACCATGAGTCAGGGTCATTTTGACAACAGCTAACAGTAACTGCAAATAGCGCTTTGGTGACCAGCTATTTTTGCGTCATCATAGGGTATGCTTTCTTGACTTTACTGTTGCTTTAAGATTCAGTATCATTTGTATCATTAACAAGATACTACCAAAAAAAATTATCATACAAATAGTCAACTAAAGAAGTATTGATTCTCTACCTAAAGTCCTTATTTTCTAATGTCTAACACAAGAATTGACTAGGCAATGAGTTTTCGTCAATGAGGGAGGAACAGCTCAGAAAAGGAAGGTAAGAACAGCTGTATAATTTGAGGAATGTAATCAATGTCACTAAACTATATATAAGAGCTCTGGCAGTGCAGTGCCTAAGGCACCTGACTGCTAACCAGAAGGCTGGTGGTTCAAACCCACTAGCCACTCCTCAGAAGGAAGGTTGGGCAATCTACTTCCATAGTGATACCACCTTGGAAACCCGAGGAGGGGTCACTATGAGTCGGGTCCAACTTGACGGCACAAAACAACAACAACAATGAACTGTACATGTAGAAATTGTTGAAATGGTATAGATTTTGCTCTGTATATTCTCAAAAACAATGAAATTTAAAAGGAAAAAAAGATGACTAATGTTTACTTAATTCTCAGTATGTAAAAGAACTACTTACACAGATCTCAAACATGCATCAGAAAGGTTATTAAACAGATGTACTCTAATATATTTAATATAACTTTTAAAGGACAATCACACCTCAAGTAATTTTCAAGGTTTAAAAATAAAAAGAATAGAACCATTATCTTACTTAAGTATTCAAACTTACTTATTTAACTTTCTTTTCTTCACTTTTCAAATTCCTTTCACAAAGTTCATTGTCATTTACTTGTCAATTCAGCAGCACAGTTAAAGAATACAAATTAATCTTCCTCAGAGGACAGAGCAAGTCTTGCCTCTGGAACTCATTCCAGGTGCACCTTTGCACTTTATGTATCTATTTGAGAAGTTGGCCAATTCCAAACCACCCATCTCTAGTCTAATAATGAAATCCATCACTTTAACTTCATATTTTGGAAAAAGACTTGTGAAAACACAGCTAGGCTATCTGGTCATTTTTTGCTAAACCAAATTAGACTAAATAAAATAAACTGGATTTCATAAAATCACAGAATTTTAAAAAATATTAGAGGATCATTATTAAAAATAATGCAGAAAACAGGTTTGAGGAGTCTATAAAAAATGAAAATATTTTAAATAAAGAGGTCTGATTAGAAAAAGAATCAGAGTAGAGAACAGAAAGCTGGAATCAAATGTTTGAATGGAGACGATTCTTTTTTTAAAAACCCAAACTACAGTTCCTGTTAAAATACTCAACAGTAAAAATGTAAATCAAGTTGCATTTTGCTTAACACAGTAAAGTGTTTTGAAAAGAGTTATGTACCATTCCCTTCTACCTGAAGACTTTGGATGAGCAGATTCAGAAGGCATTTCCTTCAGGGTGTACATTTTCCGTAGATAACCTGGTAACTGGAAACCACTTGCTGCTAGTTGCAATAAATGCCCTCAAAATTCTCTTCACTCATCAACTCTAGGCTCCAAAACACCTTTAAAGATCACTTTCCAAGCCACTTGTGCTGCTTTCCTCGAGGAAATAAAGCCACTGCCAAATTCTGTACAACTCTTGACTGAGAGTAAGATCATTTTTCCTTAAAGCTGTTTAAGAAACCATGTTATGTACCTGACTTGACAGTGTACAGTCACCAAGCACCATAGCTGCTTTCTGGATGGAGGAAGAGAAGCCCCTAGGTTGAAACCTTATTAACACGACAGTAAAGCTACAATTTTATTATATACAGTCTCCGTGACATTAATTCCAAAGCATTTCAACACTATGATTCATTCATAGCAACCCCTCCTTGGGTTTCTGAGGAGGTTATCTCTGTGGAAGTATATTGCCCAGTCTTCCTTCTGAGGAGTGGCTGGTGGGTTTGAACCACCAGCTTTCTGGTCAGTAGTCAAATGCCTTAGGTGTTATGCCACCAGAGCTCCTTCAATACTATGTAGAAGTCCTCAATTTATTCTTAAATATCCACTGAAACTTAAGAAACAAAAGGACAAGTGAATTCATGTAAGTCAGAGTAAAAGGAGGCAGATGTTATCAACAGCCTCAGCACTGATTTGACAGCCAAGTCTCTTTGTATCTGTGACCAGATCCACAATAATCCAGACTTAAATTTGTCCCATGCTTGGAAATTTCATGTATACTAAATGTAACATCTTACTCTTACTTTGAAAATTTTTTGATGACTCCTTTTATTTTGAAGGACCCAGTTTTCTTTTTTTCCTTAAAAAAAAAAAAAAAAAAAAAGCTTTTTGGTTTTACCTTACCTTTCACATAGTCTCTTCATTTCCTAACACATTATACTGTCTGACCATCCCATTAAAGTCAATGACCTCTCTGTAAAGATGCTCTCAGCTTTAAGGTACAGTGTGTGTTATTAAAAACAAATATCCTTAAGCAAACATCATCAGCACACTCACCCCCTTCAGTATAAGCAGTTCTCCAGAATATACACTGTAGTACTTTTTAAAAGCACCTCCAGTCCATTAATAATCCTTATTCCCTTCTAAAATCTGAGATTTTACTGTTACTTATCCTATATCTCAGATTCATTTACAGATTAAAATTGTGGATTTGGGAATCCCATTCTCCAAGCGGATCCTGGCTTCTACCACTTAAAAGTTTGTGTAATTTTGGGCAAGTTATTCAACTTTTCACCTATACAAGGAATGGTCATTATGAGGATTAATGAGATGCAGTACAGAAAATGACATTAGCTAAATTCCCTGGCATACAAGAGGACATTTATTATTATAATTTAATACCTTCTATTTGAATATGTGCAAATCTCTTTAAAAAAAAAAAAAAAAACGAAAACTCACTGCCATCGAGTCATTTCCAACTCATAGTGACCTTCTTGGGTTTCCAAGGCAGTATCTCTAGGGAAGTAGATGATCCAATCTTCCTTTCAAGAAGTGGCCAGTGGGTGTGAACCACTAGCCTTCTGGTTAGCAGCTTAGCCATTATACCACCAGAACAAATCCCTTTAGGGGCTTCTTTATCCATTTCAGGCTCTCTTTTCCCATTCTCTATCACCAACCCGTCTCTTCATATTTTTCTTCCTCTTACTTCTAACTTATCAGAGCTGTACTTTTTGTTATTCCAGTGAAACTGTGCCTGCTAGGCCATCTCTGCTTTTTAAGTAAGCATGCCAACTAACTTATATGTAGTATATAAAACACATTTCATATTTACTGAAAAAAAAAAGAACTGAAATAAAACATATACTATTTTTTAAACCCACCAAAATTAATTTGGTATATAAACTTTCATTTTAAACATAAGTTTCAGCCCAAAAACTTTCATATTCTTATACCATTATCACAAAATATAATCATAATAAAGCAACACTCTCAGAAATCATTATCAATCTTGTTACATACAAAATGCCTAACTTCTCAAAAATAATATTTAAATTAATGAGTTATCTGTTACTAATTTCATAGATAGAATTTTAGAAGCACAACAAAATGAATAATGTCAATAATCTCCTTTGGGCTCTAAATACAAGACAGTTTTCACAATTTTTATCACGCAAATTGTTAAAAAAAGAAAAAAAACAGTTGCCAAGTAAACATAATAAGTCAATAAATATATGCATTGTTTTCTGCCTTTCAAATTTTAAGATTTAAATTAAATACTACAGATTTTGAGAATATTCCTATTTATAATAATAAGCTAAAATAGAAGATTTAAGGAATTTTTTTCTCTTCAAGAATTCATACAAAGTATCTGACAAGAAACACTCAATCATGAATCTTGCCTTGCTTTTCATTATTAGCTCTAAATTCTTTAGAATTCAAGTGTTCAACCTGCCCAGGGCAAGAGCAGATAGTTACAGAATGGCAGAAACATTCGATTACACTGAAATCATCTTTAGAGCAAAAGGACATTTCAAAATGTCTGAGTTGTCCTAGTCAAGGAGCCCTCCTGTCAGCTAATTATACCACCCTCCAACTCCCACTAGTCCCTTTCTAACTGCTAATGCTTAAGAAAATCTACAGTGTAGCTATTAATAACTATATTGATGGGTTTGTTGGGTAAAGAATATGGATGGCCTTTGAAGGAGAAAACCATTCAGGCCACTCAGTCTGGTACCTACTCGTTGCCATCTGTATCAACCAGGATACTCAGTAGAGGGGATAAAATGTATGCATGGGGGCAGTACAGGGGACAGAAATCCAGCCTAAATCTTTAATCTCAGATACTTGGCATGGGGCTGCATCTTCCTGGAGGAAGGGGGGACCCTTCTTCTGAAATGCATGAAAATATATAATGGGCTGGTTATGGCCCTGGGCACAAAGAAAGCAGAAAGAGGTTAGATAGTATCTAACTAACTAGGGAAGGAAGGTTGGGCAATCTACTTCTGTAGTGATACCACCTCAGAAACCCAAGGTGGGGTTGCTATGAGTCAGATCCGACTCAACGACAGAGACTCTCTCTCTCTCTCTGAACTAGGGAAGGAGAATAGATTTCAAGAATAGATTTGACACACTGAACACTAATGACTGAAGACCAGAGAAGCTGCAAGATGACAACAAGGATATCACAGATGAAGAAAGCAAAAGGTCATTAAAAAGACAGGAAAGAAAAGATTAAAATGGATGTCAGAAGAGACTCTGAAAACTTGCTCTTAAACATACAATAGCTAAAGTGAAAGGACGAAACAATGGCATAAAAGAGCTGAATATAAGTTATCAAAGGGCAATTTGAAAAGACAGAATGAACCATGCAAAGAGTTGGAGTTACAAAACCAAAAGGGAAAAATACACTCAGCATTTCTCAAGGAATGAAAGGACTGAAGGAAAAATTCAAGCTTGAGTTGCAATACTGAAAGATTCTATGGGCAAGATATTGAACAGTGTAGGAAACATCAAAAGGAGATGGAAGAAATACACAAAGCCACTGTACCAAAAAGAATTTGTTAACATTCACCCATTTCAGGAGGTAGAATAAGATTTAAAAAAAAAAAAAAAAGAGTGGGAGGGGAGCTGTTGCATTGTGGTAAACTGTTGTCAATGACATGAGACAAAGTATATGTGAACTGCTGTATGGAAAGTGAATTTGCTCTGTAAATCTTCACCCAAATCAAAATAAAATAAATAAAAAAGAAAAAAACCCAATGGAATTGAAAGATGTTCAAGCTGCAGCGAAGGCTTTGGCAAAAAACAAACTTCCAGGAATTGATGGAATATTAATTGGGATGCAATGCTAGATGCATTCACCCATCTATGACAAGAAATTTGGAAGACAGTTGGCCAACCAGAAGAGATCCAAACCTGTGCCCATTCCAAAGAAAGGTGACCCAGCAGAATAAAGAAATTATTGAACAATTAATATCACACTCCAAAACAGCTGCAGCAGTACTTCAGCAGGAAACTGCCAGAAATTCAAGCCAGATTCAGAAGATATGAAATGAAGGGTATTATTGCCGGTGTCAAATGGATTTTGGCTGAAAGCAGAGAATAATAGAAAAGAGGTTATATGTGTTTTCTTAACTATGCAAAAGCATTAGACTGTGTGGCTCATAACAAATTATGGATAACACTGCAAAGAATGAGAATTCCAGAACACTTATTGTGTCATGCAGAACCTGTACATAGACCAAGAGGCAGTCATTTGAACAGAACAGGAGATTATTGTGTGGTTTAAAATCAGGAAAGGTATGTATCCTTTCACCGTACTTATTCAATCTATATGTTGAGCAAATAATCCAAGAAGCTGGACTATATGAAGAAGAACATAGGATAAGGATTGGAGGAATACTTATTAAGAACATGTGATATGCAGGTGGCACAACCTTGCTTGCTGTTAAGTGAAGATGACTTGAAGCATTTACCGATGAAGATTAAAGACTACAGCTTTCAGTATGGATTACACCTCAACATAAACAAAACAAAAATTCTTACAAATGGACCAATAAGCAACATCATGATAAATGCAGAAAAGACTGAAGTTGTCAAGGATTTCATTTCACTTGGACCACAATCAACACCTATGGAAGCAGCAGTCAAGAAATTAAATGATGTATTGCATTGGGTAAATTTGCTGCAAAAGACTTCAAGTTTAAAAAGCAAAGATGTCACCTTGAGGATTAAGGTAGGTGTACCTCACTCAAGCCATGGAACCTGCAATTGCCTCATATGCATGTGAAAGCTAGGCAATGAATATGGAAGGCTGAGGATGAAGTGATGCATCTGAATTATGGTGTTGGCAAATAATAGTGAATACACCATGGACTGCCAGACAGACAAATCTGTCTTAGAGGATGTACAGCCAGAAAGCTCCTTAGAAGCAAGAATGTCAAGACTTTGTCTCACATACTTTGGACATGTTATCAGGAAGGACCAGACCCTGGAGAAAGACGTCATACCTCGTTGAGTCAGTGAAAAAGAGGAACACTCTCAATGAGATGGAGTGACACTGTGGCTGTCACACTGGCCTCAAACTTAGTAATGACTGTGCAGATGATGCAGGACCAGGCAGTGTTTCTTTCTGCACACAGGATTGCTATGAGTTGGAACCTGACTCAATGGCATCTAAAAACAACAACAGGGAAGAAGGAACTAAACTTTCAACTAATACCTACATTGTTCTAGAACTGTAATAAAGCTTTACTCATATTAATTTCCTAGAATATTGTTTCTTTGAATATTGTTATAAGGGGCACTGTTATCTACAACCCATTTTGCAGATGAAGAAAAGTATAAGTTTTAAATAGATTGCCAAATAATAATTATAAAAACCAAACTCACTGCCGTTGAGTCAGTTCCTACTCACAGGAACCCCCAGTGGGTTTCAGAGGCAGTAAATCTTTACAGAAATAGATTGCTCCATCCTCCTTCCACAGAGTGGCTGACAGGTTTGAACCATCAACTTTCTGGTTAGCAGTCAAATGTCTTAGGCACTGTGCCACCAGAGCTCTTTTGCCAAATTAATAGGTAGAAAAAAATACATATACTCAGGTTTATCTTCTGTAGAAAAGGTAGAGATGTGTTCAGCAACATGTCTTAGAGTTGGGGGTAAAAAAAAAAATTCTTTGCCTTTCAGTTATCCTCAGTGTAGAATGAACTGCTGATTTAGAAGGTAGGGTAAGAACTTCTTAGCTTTGCTTTCTACTGAAACCACAAAAGGAAGAGAGAAACTTCAAATCTTAGGCCTCAGAGAGAGAAAGCAGCAGAAGAAAACACACGCATGTCAAAAGTAATCCAACTAGCTACTCGCTTCAGAACCGGAACACTGAAAACTGCTAGCTTCTGTTACTGGTCCCTTTATGTAATTAAGAACTAAACAAGGTTGATGTATAGCACAAGTTATTTTGAAATGAAGTATGTCTTCATATGAAACTAGATAAAAAATGAACATCACCCATACTCCAGTTTCCTAAAGAGTGTAATTACTATTTTCCGTGGAAAAGTTTGTCAATGCATAAGCATTACTCTGTGTGCTCTAATTACAGTGTCTCACTCACCTGAGGCCGAGTTTATCATACTCTGCTGCACTGGTGGACTGGTGGGGGCTGTAACGTTCATCTGAGAGAGCATGGCCTTCCTGGGGTCCTGCCATGTTGTAGTCTGATCGATGTGACTGAGATAACAAAGGGGGGTTGGGAAATGGTTGCATTAGATATCAATGATACCCACTTATCACAAAGTAGGATAGATCTATGAGTTAATGGGCAAAAGGTTCTAAATAATTTCGACATAAATATATAGTCATGGCATCTCACTGCTCACACCCCTCCACTATATCAGGCATGTTTCTCATATTTAAATCACTCAAACTTTACCTTTCAGATCTCTCAACTGCAAGATTTGCAAAGTTATGCCTGGAATTTTAAGTGAAGGGAAATCACCTTTACTTAAAAGATAATTATTGTTGTTGGTAGCTGTCACTGAGTTGCCCCCTGGCGCATGGTGACAATGGAATTAAATATTGCCTGGTCCCGAGTCATTGCCATAATCAGAACATTTTGATACACTGGCTGGTTTCTGAAAGTATAGTATCAGGACTTTCTTCGTAGTCTATCTTAATCTGGAAGCTGTGTTGAAATCTGCCCAGCATCCAATAACAACAGATGGTAGCTGCACATGAAATTGGCCAGGAATCGAACCCAGGTCCCCAGCCTGGGTGTTTTAGATTAATTATTGTTGTATGCCGATGAGTCAACTCTGATCCACAGTGATCCTATGGGACAGAATAGAACTGCCCCATCAGATTTCTGAGGTTGTGAATCTTTACTGAAACAGATTGCCACATCTTTCTTCCACTTAAATAATTATTACCCACTTCTAATGTGAAGATAAAAGGTAGTTTTGAAATTAACCATCTGAAACAACAGCCCCATGACTAATCCCCAAGATTAACAAGGGATTTATCTAGTTTTCTTTTCTTAGAGATAAGAAAGAGACCTTGGACGGTGCAAACTATTAATTCCCAAAAGGTTAGCAGTTCGAGAATAACCAGAGGGGCACACTAGAAAAAAGGTTTGACCATCTACTTCCAAAAACCCAGCCACTGAAAACCCAATGGAGGACAGTTCTGCTGACACATAATGGGTCAACATGAGTCAAAATCAACTTGACAGCAAATTTTTTTTTTTAAGAGATTGTTGTTGTTGTTAAGTGCCGTCGAGTCGTTTCTGACTCACAGTGACCCCATGCACAGCAGAACGAAACACTGCCCGATCCCACGCCAGCCCCACAATCCTGCTATACTTGAGCCCATCATCCCAGCCACCGTGTCAATCCATCTCGTTGAAGGCCTCCCCCTCTTTCGTCGACCCTCCACCCTACCAAGCATGACATCCTTCTCCATTTTAAGAGATAAGAATGCCAATTAATATATAATTTTAGGTCTTAAACTATTTTCAAGTAAAACACAAGAAGATGAAAAGGTTTTATTATAATACATAATCCAAAGCCAAAAGAGAATTAAAAATTTTACCTCTAAATTTTCAATTATCTTATGACTGTCAAACATGTTCTACATGTTATTATCTTACTGCAAATTATATTATGCTCTGGTAGCATAGTGCCTAAGGCACTTGACTGCTAACCAGAAGGCTGGCGGTTCAAACCTACCAGCCACTCCCTGGAAGGAAGGTTGGGCAATCCTACTTCCTTAGTGATACTGCCTCGGAAACCCAAGGAGGGGTCGCTATGAGTCGGGGCCGACTTGACAGCAAATAACAACAACAACAACATATGCATATTAATTTCCTCATCTATGAAGCGGGGGATGAAAACATCTAAAGAGTCTATGAAATAGAAGGCTAAAGGAATCCACATATTATCTGGTATATGAGCATTCAACAAATGTTAGTTTTCTTCCTTGAGCAAAATTGAATTGTTTCTGTGAAACAAAATCTAAAAGTATCATTATACATATGAAACTACCTAAAAATTTATCCTTAAAAAATAGATTCAGAAATACTCAAAGATTTATGCAATGACATTTTCTTCAATGTATTTATATAAGCAAAAATATAAAAGTTACCTAATATCCAATAACAGGAGATTGGTTAAATAAACATGCTTATAAACAATGGACTATGAGTCAGGGCCGACTCGATGGCAAATAACAACAACAACTACTACTACTATACAGTCATTGAAAATTTTTTAGAAAAATATTTAATAAAGGATCATGAAAACCACAGCCTCAATGACCCTGAGACCGAAAGAACTAGATGGTGATTGGCTACCACTGCCCACAGCTCTGAAAGCAATCACAATAGGAGGTCCTGGAT
>NW_006921734.1:7774198-7777196 GCF_000298275.1 Orycteropus afer afer
ATGTGAAATTAAATTAAAAACCATTAAAAAAAAGACTAGGCTTACTATTCTTTTTAGACAGAGATCAGTGGAACTCCCAAGACTGAGGCCTTTAGCCACCCTTCAAGCCTGCAATGAACTCACCCCCATGGCTCAACTTTCAGCTGAACAATAGACAGGCCTCTACCAAACCAAACCAAACCAAATTCACTGTTGTCGAGTCGGATCTGACTCATCAACCCCTCCTTGGGTTTCTGAGGTGATATCACTACAGAAGTAGATTGCCCAACCTTCCTCCTGAGGAGTGGCTGGCGGGTTTGAACCACCAGCCTTCTGGTTAGCAGTCAAGTGCCTTAGGCACTACGCCACCAGAACTTCCTAGACAGGCCTATAAGGTGAACAATATCACTTGGGAGATGTCATTACAAGACACAATTCTAAGATGCTCTTCAAATATTTGATTGTGCATGAGTTTTATATCAAATACCAAAAAAAAATTTTTTGAAAACAAGAGTAGCATATGCTCAGGGATAAAGCTCAGAAGGCAGGAAGGGACAGAAAAGGACAAATGGAAACAAACCACAGGGAGGAAGTGGGAAGAGCGCTGTTACACTGTAGGGATTGCAATCAATATCACCAAACAGAATGTGCATGAACTATTGAACAGAAAACCAATTTGCTCTGTAAACTTTCACCCAAATCGTAATATAAAGGTTTTTTAAAAAAGAAGGTACCACAAGAGATTTTCCCTATTGTTTCATTTATCATTATAATGGCATATAAAGAAATACAGGTTTTAAAAGTAATGAAAACCCATTTTGGAAGTAGGACATAGGGAGGTGACTTTGATTATATAGATTACCTCCCCACACACCAAAACAAAAACCAAAAACCAAACTCTTTGAAATAATGGGGAGCTCTGGTAGCATAGCACCTAAGGCACTTGACTGCCAACCAGAAGGCTGGTGGTTCAAACCCAACAGCCACTCCTTGGAAGGAAGGTTGGGCAATCTACTTCCTTAGTGATACCACCTTGGAAACCCGAGGAGGGGTCACTATGAGTCAGGTCCAACTTGATGGCACATAACAACAACAACATGAAATAATGTTCTCAGTTATATAACAAACTTAATCTCTATCTTTTTGTTTTTTGAAAGCAACTACTAAATATCTTGAGGCCACTTTCTTCATTAGATAATCTTTTCTTCCAACTGGCCCACAAAGCACCTAATTTCTATTTAACCTTTTAAAGACTCCAAATCTGTAGACCATCCTTTTAAAAGTCTCCTCTACAGAATGGCTAAGAAAAGTCAGGAAGACATCCTAGTTCTGCCAATTGCAAGCTGGGTCATGGTGGCATATCATATCATCAATCTGTTCTGTCTTTAGTAAAATGGAAGTGATCCTATTTATATACTTCCCAAGGTTCTGAGGATTAAATTCAGTAACATATAAAAAAGCAACCAGGTCCTGGGTATACAAAAGGTCCTCAAACATGTGTCCTACTTCCTTCCTGTGCTAGTTCAATATTTAGAACAGGAAAAACTTCATGCCACATTGGCCAAGTCAAAAACAATGTTTAAGAATGAGATTCGACTCAGTTAAATGAAAATGACAGATTGAGGGCATTAAGCATTTTGAAAAGGAGTTTGGTTTTCACCTGATAGATCATGAAAACAATAAAAATGTGTCTGGCCCAATAATTCAACCTGCATAGAGCTATCAGTTTATAAATTAGTAATAAACTAGAAAAAAGAACCACACATGTGTAGACACACTGGCTTCTAGGAGAAGAGTGCAAAATAATTCGGGGGAAAAAGAGACTTCCTTCCTATAACCAAATACATCAAAAAATTAATTACTTAAAACTGCTCCATACAAATAAATATTTTTTACTCAAGCTGTAAGATAGTCAACTCTGTCAATCTAAACCAAAGCAAACTAAAGTATTTCTTATCTTAAGTCTAAGTTTTAAAGTCTTAAATAAATTCTAAGATGCTCTTCAAATATTTGATTGTGCATGAGTTTTATATCAAATACCAAAAAAAAAAAAAAACCCAGTCATCAAGTCAATTCTGACTCATAGCAACCCTACAGGATACTGTAGAACTTCCACATACAGTTTCCACGGCTATAAGTCTTTTTGGAAACAGGCTGCCTCATCTTTCTCCTGTGAAGTGGCTGGTGAGTTAGCAACTGAGATTTAACTACTGGGCTACGCTAGTATCAAATACTGTATACATAACCCTTATATAAGCAACATAATGGGTAACGGTTTTTATGGTGATCACAAAAACAGTTTTAACCTTCTTATGACCTTTTAAAGTTTAGGATTAATTTTATGCTTTTAATTAAAGTATTAGAAAATTAAGCTAATACGTTGTTGTTGTTATGTGCGGTGGAGTTGTACCTGACTGATAGCGACCCCTCCTTGGGTTTCCGAGGCAGTATCACTATGGAAGTAGATTGCTCAACCTTCCTTCCGAGGAGTGGCTGGTGGGTTTGAACCGCCAGCCTTCTGGTTAGCAGTCAAGCATCTTAGGCACTATGCTACCAGAGCTCCTTAAGCTAATATAGTTTAGTAAAATAGTTTTAGTGATTAACATGACCTTAATACAGTTTAGAAATGTCAAAGAATGGATAACTAACAATACACTTACACTCCTATGTTTGTTACTCAGGGCAGTACCATTGACAACACCCCTTTGGGGCTTGTTAGAAATGCAGAACCTTAGGGCTATGCTCCAACTTTCAGTTTTATCAGATCCACTGGCGATCGGTATGCATATTAAAGTTTAAGAAGTACTTAAACTTAATTTTTAGTTACCAGCTCAACAGATCCTTGCTGGCCTTTATTTAAAACTGTCACCTTCAAAGCATAATACAAATAGATCCACGCATTTGACTACTACTTCTTGTTGTTGTTGTTGTTAAGTGCCGTCGAGTCGTTTCCGACTCATAGCGACCACATGCCAACCCAACAATCCCTGCTATACTTGAGCCCATCATCGCAGCCACC
>NW_006921734.1:7780240-7792166 GCF_000298275.1 Orycteropus afer afer
CAGAAATAATGCTGGAACTCGTATGGTAGAATTTTGCAAGACCAACGACTTGTTCATCGCAAACACCTTTTTTCAACAACACAAACGGAGGCTGTACATGTGGACTTCACCAGATGGAACACACAGGAATCAGACTGACTACATCTGTGGCAAGAGGCAGTGGAAAAGCTCAGTATCTTCTGACTACTACTAGTCACGTCCAAACATTCATGTCAATGTATGTGTAACTTTATTATAAATTACTTCATTTCTCCTCCATACTATATTATGGTATAATGTTGATTCTTTAAAATTATGTAATTAAATTAGAGGCATTCCTGTGTGGTACAAAGAGTGAAGTGTCAACTACAAGCCTAAAGGTTGTTGGTTTGAACCCACCCAGAAGCACCTCAGAAGACTGGCTTAGTGATCTGCTTCCGAAAGGTCACAGTCAAAACTCTATGGAGCAGTCCTACTTTGCACATGTGGGGTTGCCCTGAGTCGTAACAGACTTGACAGCAACCAACAAGAAGTTATATTACTTATGTATTTCATTTTAACATAGTGAAGACTAACCAAAACCCAAACCCACTAGCCACCAAGTCAATTCCAACTCATAGCAACCCCTACTGGGCTTCCAAGTTGGTAAATCTTTACAGAAGTAGATTGCCCAGTCTTTCTTCTGCAGAATGGCTGGTGGGTTTGAATTGCCAACCTTCTGATTAGCAGTCAAATGTCTTAGGCATTGTACCACCAGAGCTCCCTGAAGTGAAGACTACAAAATATTTATTACAAAAAGGAGTTGTGGGACTGACAAAAAGAGACTGAGAAACACTGCTTTGAGAGATCATAAACTATGAATAAAGCAGGTGTGTATTTTCATAGCACAAGTCTTGCCCATCGGTTGATGAACATCTGGAGGGTAAAATTTCTATCCTCCCTGCCTTTTTGTATTCCATATACCTACACAGTGCTCTTGGTGCTAAGCAAGCATTTGTTGAAAAAAAGTTTATACTTATTCTTTAACCACCAATTAATGTTGTGACCTAAATCCTTAATTGATCTATTAACATGCAGCACATGACACTTAGTGAGTAATGAGTAAGTTTGCTATATTTTGAGAATAAAAACAAGATGGTGCTCCCAAGAGAAATATACACAAAAGAGATTATTTCTGTATCAGGTGGTAAGAATAACAATCTATGAATCCATATGGAATTTTGAGAACACAAAAGCAGTTTAACAGATTACAGGCATGCAGGGGACAGAGAGAGGAAAGAAGGGAGGGAGGGAACAGTTAAGTGTTTTGTCAAATAAACTAGTTGTCAGTTTGTAAACCACTATAATTCTTTTGTTAAAATCTACAACTAGTATCAATAAAAGTTGTTATAAATGTTAAGTCTAACTAGATTCTATATAAATGTTTTCTCCCCTTTTTATAACATACTTTTGAAAAGGTTTTCCTTCTAAAGTTGAAAAAAAAAGAAAACAAACAAACAAAAAAAACCACCCTACTTTTCACAAAATTCTGGCAGTGTAATCTGAATTTGTTTGTACTTGTACACAGCTACCTAACAAACTGGTCCTTGCCAATTCTTTCAACATTCTTCGATTTAGATGGCACAAATTAGCTGTTTACTCAAAGTAGATGTGAGAATTTAACAGAATAACCAACAAACTTTATGAACAGAAACATTTTTTTCATTAATGTAGCTATCAAGGATTTTTAACATGCAGTGCCTAAGGCATCTGACTGCTAACCAAAAGGTTGGTGGTTCAAACTCATCACTCACTCTAGGGAAGGAAAACTGGGCAATCTACTTTCATGAAGATTTACCACCTTGGAAAGTCAATGGGGTGGGTCACTATGAGTCGGAATTGACTCCAGGGCAGTGGGTTTGGTTTTGGGCTTAACACACCTTTCATAGTCTTCATAGTGTTGCAATAGAGGGAAAGCAAAAATAAACAAACTTTTGGCAAGAGTGACCTGCTCAGACTCTGATAAAATGTGTCTCTGTGAACTCACTTCTGTTGTCTGGGCTTGTAATTGAGCTATTTTAGGGGAACTGCCTGAGATTCTTATTTTTTTTTTTCCCAATAGAAGTAAAGTGAAATGATAGAAATAAGCTGATCTAAGCACCTATTAATGAGAAGCCACATAACCAAACTAAAGGATTCTTTTTACTAAGAAAATTTTACTTTGAGGAACTAATAAGATAAAGCTAGGAAATGGAATAATGGAAAATGGGTATGAAGAATGTTTTAATTTTCAACCTCTGCTATTGGTATCTGGCACTCAAAATACTATGATAGCAGGACTGGTTCTAAAATTTAGATGGATGGGCAGTAAGCCTGGATTTATTGCTCACTTATCAAGTCCATGTTTGTTGTGCAAGTGTTATTTTTAGAGTCACATGCTAGAGGCTATTCCCAAACCAACTAAACCTACAGGCTTAACTGACTCTAGGAACAATGCTACATTGTTCAAGCTAATCCTTCCATGAGCTACACAATTCCTAAACCACAATCATATACTTTTTATATTTGTACTTCTACTATGGACTATTCTCAATCCCTCAAAAATTAAGAGAGATGCACATATTATAATTCTGTGATAAGAATAAGATTTATTCACTTTGCCTCTATGGTAAAATAGTTTTTATATTACTGTAAACCAAGATCTAAAATTTAAATTTAAATAATTGGGCTATCACTAAAGGTTGTTAAAATTATCAACAAGTATGAGCAGAAACATTTAAAAATAAATGTGATAATTAATTATACTCCACAAATTGTACACATCACACTGTAATGTGACCCTATGCCCTCAGGCTAAATAATATGGCATACATACATCTCTCTTCCCTTGGAGATGACTGTCCCCTAAGGAAGAGGTGAGGGTGGAACAGTCATGAGTACAGTTCTAAAGTTCAAGTGGAGGCATCCTGAAATAAGCACAGTTCTCTCGATCTTGATCCCACATGGCTTTTAGCTATTGGGTTATTCTTTAACCACCAATTAATGCTATGACCTAAATTGTATATGGACTGATTAATATGTAGCGTATGACACACAGTAATGAATATGAGTAACAGTGATGTTCCTTCTATAATGTCATAGTAACTGATAACTTTTATCCCCAAAAGGTCAAAAACTGTATTTATTTGCCCTTATTTCATGCTACAGAAAATGACATATGCCATAATTATATTTTTCTTTACTTTCTGTTTAACTTCACTGTGATTTGGGTAAAAGTTTACCAAGCAAATTGGTTTCCCATTCAACAATTCATACACATTCTGTTTCATAACACTGACTGCAATCCCCACCATGTAACAGTACTCTTCCTACTTCCTCCCTGTGGTTACCATTTCCCTTTGTTCTTTCTGATCCCTTTCTGCCTTTTCAGCTTTACCCCTAGGCAAATGCTGCCCTTTTGATCTCATATGTGTAGCACCTCCCTAGTACTGTTCACCTGACAAGCCTATCATGTGGCTGAGGTGAGGTCAGTTCTGAACTTGAAGGATGTCTACAGGTCATAGTCCTGGGAGTTCCACCAGTCTTTATCAGACCAGTAAGCCCATTTTTTTTCCCCTTCTTCTTCTTTTTTTTAATGATTTTGAATGTTATTCCACATTTTCCTCCACTCTATCCAGGACCTTCTATTGTGATCCCTTTCAGAGCAATCAGCAGTAGCAGCCAAGCAACATCTAGTTCTTCTGGACTTAGGGTCATAGAAGCTGAGGTTCCTGTGATCAATTATTCCCTTCGACTAATCATTTCCATGTGTTTTTTATTTTCTTAAGTGTTTTAAGAATATGAATTGACTGATAGTTGTATTAACAGAACAAAGAACAGAATTCAAGTTTCTTGATTCCCAGGTACGAGGTCTACCCAGGTCCTCTTATATAAGAGTCACCTTAATGTAAAAAAAAATACATTAATAATTGTAGAAATATTACCATCCCCAAAACAGAAAAGAAACAGTTCTGAGAAATTTTATGTCACAAAGTCTAGTACAAGTATTTTTCAAAATGTGCTCTTCAAACCACCTGCATCAGAATTACCTGGGAGCTTACTTGCTTTTGAGTGATTTTTAAGTGTTAACAAAATTGGAGCTTAATTGATCAAGTAATTTAACATATTCTTTCATAATAAGACACTTATTTACCCAAATGAGCGGAATGAGTAATTAACCTCTTCAGAATAAGGTTGATGATTTTCTCACATTCCATTGTTTTACTTAAACTGATTCTTGAGTGAACACAACTCTAAATAAAACTACTAGATAACAGGTACCACAAAGAAGTGAACTTTATTATACATGTTTAAAGACCTCAGAAATTTCAAACTTTCATTTTATAACTGTCAGTCTAAAGGTGGAGAAAAGAAAACCAGTTGTGAAGATAAGGAAACAAAATGTGTTTAGTTCCAACTCTGATCTCATTTGCTATGACATGACTTAAAGCCTGAGGCCCTCAAGGAAGGACGGGCAAGGGAAACAAGTTTAGGCAGTCACACCAAACCATAATCAGCTTTCTGTGGCCACATCAGACACTAGTACCTTCCAAATAAGGAACTATTTTTTCAGTCTATTGGCTCTTTTGTCTACTGTGAGGAAATCCTATTTAGCTACAAACCTGGGCCCATATTCAATGCATTTTATTTTTAATTCACTGTGTATTTATGACTGCATTCAAGTTTTCAATTGTTAACCCAACAGGGCTTCAATAACCCAAAATATTAATATAGAACAAATCTAACAACCTAGAAAACACTTCCCAAATGGTAAATTACCAGGAAGACAGTCAAGAAAATCCATACTAAACACTTCTGAGCAAACTAGACAAATGTCAAACAACAACCAAAAAAATATTTTACATAAGCAAATCTCAACCTATCACCAACACTATTTTGAAGATACTGCAAATGATGAGAAACTCTTGAATATTTACTCTTTAAATGCCACTTACTTTCAACAATCAGGTGCTCTAGTGGTGTAGTGATTAAGGCATTTTGGCTGCTAACCAAAAGATCGATGGTTTGAACCCAGCAGCAGCTCTACAGAAGATGGGGCAGTCTGCTTCTATAAAGATTTACAATCTTGGAAACCCAATGGGGGTCACTATGAGCCAAAACTGACTCGATGGCAATGAGTTTGGTTTGAATTTCAACAATAGCTTGATGATATGGGCTGTCTTCAATTATCTAAAGACTCCTCCTGAAAATAGCAAAATAACTTAGCAGGGAACCTCAAAACCTAAAATAGTTTTTGTTTACATGTTCCATTCCACATTTTCAGGATGGATGGGTTTAACACATAGCAAGCAATGAGAGATGACGTCTATACAAATAAATATTAAACACAGAGTCTGGTCTTAAATGCATTTAATTAAATGGTGTATAGAAACTATTTTATTTAAATGTTTCATTATTTACAAATGGCACTTTTTTAGATGTTCTTTGGATAGCTTCAAAATGTTGGTAATGTCTCCAGTGTTCCATAATCAGAAGAGGAAGCAATGGACACTGGTGCAAAGGCACTAGGGCTTTACTTACTTATGCTCTCTAGAGTTAAGATCAATCTCACTCAGGTCATTTGACTTTTTTGGATCTCAGCTTCACCAGTTCTGATACAGTAGGCCTCAACTAAATGAGATCAAAACCTGACTTATTGAATGTCTATTGTAGGACAGTCACTCTGCCAAAACCAAGCATTTTATCCCTATGACCATTTTATAAGTAAATAAATTAATAACTGAAGGCAACTCTAAAAAAAAATTCACTTAACGAAAGTGATGAAACCACTTAGCTAATTAAGGTTACTGGTAATAATTAATAATAAGTGAATGGATTTTTCATGTAAGATCCTACAGGCACTAATGCCAGGGCTGTCTATGTGGCAGAGGGGGAGAGGCCAAGTAGTCACCCACCATCCTTCCATTCATTAAGTTTTCTTTGTATGCTCATATTACTAACTTGTTTTGTGTTATAAGAAAACAAATGTTAGACACTCATCCTAACTAGGCTTACTTCATTAGGTAAACTCTCAAAAAACCAAACTCACTGCTGTCGAGTCAAATACGACTCACAGCGAACCCTCCTTGAGTTTCCAAGGCGATCTCTCTACGGAAATAGATTATTGCCCCAGTCTTCCTTCCCAGGAGTGGTTGGTGGGTTTGAACTGCAAGCCTTCTGGTTAGCAGTCAAATGCCTTAGGCAGTACGCCACCTAACTTATTTAGAATACTCAATGGAGAACCTATAAACACTAGAGTTTAGTACAGATTAAATATCTTCCTTCTGTCTCCTCTGGCCTTAACAAATTCACTAAAAGGAAGAGAAAGATCACTTGGTAAATTCACTAGTTCTCCAGAATCATAACATTTGTTCAGGGTAAAAACTGATATTCAATTTGCTTTTTGCAAACTGCAATGGAAATGTTATCCTGTCTGCGAAAATCTGGCTTTACTCTCTGAATCTTTCAAGTTAAGTGGTTACGAAACTCAGTTATATTATGAAATATATTTTTAAAAAACACCTTTTCGGGGAGATTTTTTATTTTAGATTGATATAAAATGTTACAAATAGTCACAGTTATGGCCTTTAAAAACATAAATTAAAGAGTTAAACTGTAAACACTAAGTAACATGATCATTTAGGAACTGCCTCAATCTATGAGAACTATGGTAGCAGGCTGGATCCTCGAGTTTACCTAAGTTATTGCCAAATGGGTAGTTTATAAGTTTCTAGTACTTAGGTTGCTTTTTGTTTTGTTTCAAAGAGTTCCTATGAATGGCAAGGACACTCATCTAGCCTAGAATTATGCCAAACACTCACCAGTTCAATGATAACAAATCTTAAGTTATAGGAATATAAAGTTAGTAAAAAGACCATTTTCTAGTGTAGAAGAAACATAATCAAATGGCATGAGTTTCACTGAAATTCTCTTTATAAAACTAATTTCTGGTAACTAAAAAGATTAATGGGAGCTCTGATAGTGTAGTGCCTAAGGTACTTGACTGCTAACCAGAAGGCTGGCAGTTCAAACCCACCAGCCACTCCTTGGAAGGAAGGTTGGGCAATCTACTTCTGTAGTGATACTGCCTGGGAAACCCAAGGAGGGGTTGCTATGAGTCAGGCTCTACTCGACAGCACATAACAACAACAACAACAACAAAGATTAGTAACTGAAAAAGTTTCTTAAAGCAGGAACTCAATTAGGTTAGCTACAGAATTCAATTTTGTTACACTTGTTATTCATATATAATGTACATATAGAAAATAACTCAACATTGTGTCAGGAAATACTATTGAATTTTAAAGTGAAAAGATCAAAATATCTATACAAAAAAGAAAGATTATTTGTATCTTAAAAAAACACTTTCTGCACAAGTTTTCATAAAATACTTTGGTACAACTTTGGGGTAGAGGTAGAAACAGTGGAACTGTGAATGGGCAACTGCATTTGCCTATTATGAATCACTCATATCTGGAAAGTTTTAATCACTATTGCTCAAGACTGACATAATAGGGCTGCTAGACAAAGATAAACTATTAAAATGGCTTAAAGAAGGAACAGACTAGGTCCAAATGAAATGCCTTAGGCTATAAAAATTAAGCCCAAGTGATGTGATTAAAATCACAAGTGGAAAAGAAGATTCCTAAGTTCTCAAAATATGAAAATCACACCTAAAGGAAAATTTTAGTCATCAATCACACTATTTCATGTTTCCATGTCACTGCTCACATTATGTCTCTGCCTTCTAATTCTTTTCCTTCCCCCCTCCTCTCTGTCAAAAGCCTTTGAAACCAGCTCAAATGTCCACTCTTAAAAAGGCCTTCCTGAGCTTTCCCCACCTACAGTCAACACCTAACAGATTAAACTGCTCCCTCCTGTGTTTTCATGAAAATATCTTTACAGAGCCGCTGATCAGAGGGGTAGTACTTGTATCCTTTAACCTTCACTAGACTGTAAGTTCATTAAGGCTCAGGATTCTCCATATATTCATAAATGTTTAAAAGAACATAAGACAAAATCATTGTGATTTTATGAATTTATGAAACTCTATGAAAGTATGAGGCATTATTTTGAAAAACACTACACCCCCATAACCAGTATTATGGAAGAGAATAAATCTAAGGAATTGTCATTTTAAAGGATTAGGTCAAACTCTGATTTCTATTACATGAATAATTTCGATACATAAATTAAAATGAAAACATATCTGTGTCAAGAGGGTTTTTATGTGATCAGTCATGTCACATTAGGTTAAAAGACTCAGTATTTGTTAAAAGAGCACCTCAAGATTTCAGATTTAACCTAATACATTTATATAACCAATTAGGAAAATGACAGAAGGTTAAATTGACTTGTTCTTCTATGATCAAAGATGTGTGAATCAGCAACACATGATAACTTCTGTGGTTACGGAAGGTGAGGAAGTATACTGAAAGAAAAAAAATAGCAAGTTCAAGAAAGCTACAAAACCATGTAAATGCCATGACAGATGCATCAAAAAGTAGCATAAAAGATCCAAAATCTTTTCATTCCCACCCACCCCCTCAGCTATAGGAGTGAGTTCAGTTAAATTCCAACTCCCAAGGGTGACCAAGGGCCATAGTCTCAGAGGTTCCACCAGTCTCTATCTGACATGTTAAACCTGGCCTTTTTTGTAATTTTGAATTTTGTTCTACATTTTTCTCGCATTCTATCCAGGACCTTCTAATGTAATCGATCTCTTTCTGAGCAGTCGGTAGTGACAGTTGGGCACCATATAGTTCTTCTGTTCTCAGAGTCATGGAGAGTGAGGTTCAAGTAGTCCATCACTCTTTTGGACTCATTGTTCCAAATCTTTTCCTTCTTTTGGTAATCTCTTTAGGTCTGATCTGTCGCATAAATAACATCATAATTACTTCTTAATTATTCAGTCTTCAATGATCTTTCCCAAAACTGTAATAGTAGTTATAGTGTTACTTCTTATTTCATCATTTAGACAATCAATTTCCTCACACTAAATACTAGGCGCAGGAAGTCAAAGATGAATAGAAAATGTTTCACAGCTTTGAGGCATTCATATGATACAATTGTTTGGTGTAGTTTGTCTCACCAAATAGATTATAAATTTTCCCAAGCAAAATATTTATTACTTTCCTTTCTTATACACTATGTCAAGGCACAGAATGGAAACTCAAAACATGGATTAGATTGATTAGGAAGAAAACAAACAGATATGCACTATACCTTCCAAGATGAGCTATTAAAGTTTCCTTTTAATCACCCCAGAATAGCACAACTTACTTCTACTAATTGAAGGAGGCCTTAAAATATATTCAGGTTACTCAGTTGCAAATGTACTTGGAATCTTTTGAATCACTAACTGGTGATTTAGTCAATACAAATAAAAGAATCACTGAAACCAAAAGGCAATAATACAATGTTGGAACTAGAAGGAACCTTTGAGACCATCTTACCAACTGTTTCATTTTAGAGATGAGGAAAGGGACACAGAAAAAGTCATTTAACCAAGTGCTTGCAATGGGACTACAACACCTATCTTCTATCTGCTTTCCTTAAACAACATACAGACTGACCTTTTAACTCAAGAAGCCTCTACTGCAGAGACCAGAGAAAGGTTCATGGGCACTGCCTACATGCCACCTGCCCAACAATGTCAAGCATCACAGTCACTAGTAGAAGCAGCATCTACAATTGTTTTGATGCCAATGACTCACAGGTTTAAAAACAACTCACAACAACCAAGTGATTTCATCAGCATCTTACAACTCTTCATTAGCCAGGTGAGATAAAGCTTACTGGAAACTGTATGTCAATCAGGCTAAATATGGTAACACTTCACTTACCCAGGTCATCAGTAAAGAAAAGTGTACTCCAAAAGTTCTTTTAGATCTAAATGAAGAAGCCCAGGGCGTGGTATGTACTACTAACTACTGTTTCAAATATGTGGCCTTTTATTTTGGGGGAAATACCTTGGACAAAACACAGTGTTCAATAAGGCTGTCTGTCCTTAATGGAGTTGTGATACACTACTTGTACATGGCAGAAGCAGAACTAGAACAGAAGTTTACTCAATCAGCTTTCCTCTCCATAGTCTCAACCCTCTCCTATAACACAAAAACTCTGAAATCTAAGCCAAAAAATACCTGAGTTACAGCTCAATTAAAATGTTGGCTAAACATAAACTGCCAAGCATTGCTGACATCAAAGAAGTAAGACAAAGTCTTACCTTGGAGGAGCTTATGTTCTAGTGGGGAAGATCCATAGAGAAAAAGTTTTAATTAAAAATGACAGAATAGGACTTCCAGTAAGATGGCGGAATAAGGAGAAAGACTGGACAGACCCTCTTCAACAAACAAAAGGGGAACCAATTAACACACACACAGAAGATAACCCTCGACCCCTGAGCCTTGAAGGGAAGGATATAGAAGTGGACTAAACCCCATCTAGCAGAAGAATTTGCATGAAAATTCCAAAAAAGGAGACATATGGAGCTGCAGTCTGGCAGCGATCCTGAGCAAGCCTGACGGCATGGCACAGACAGCTTGGAGAGTGGCAAGTGGTAGTAGGACCTAAGAATTAACCTAAGAATCAGCACTGCTAGCCAGGGACTGCACGGAGGACAGTTCTGGTGGCTGGGGAAGAAAATGCAAAGCACCAGAGAAGAGAAAGGTGGGCTGAGCTGTGGGCTTTTGCCTGTCCAGAGGGTGCTGCCATTTTGAATGTTTACAAGTGGACTGATCATTTTGGATATTTAAAGAGACAGTGCCCTCCAAGATTCAAGGGCTTAAGAACAGGTTCTACTTGCCAGTAACCCCAAGGACACTCCAGACCTGGATGACTGAAAAGGTGGGATATTCCCCTTGTTACTCTTATACCCCACACCCCTTGGTGAAAGGCGGTGTGGCCACTCCCCACTCCCACCCAACTTCTTGACCTGCAGGAACTCTATCCCAGTCTGTGTGCTCAGGAGAGCCTGGGTGCTCTGCCCTATCCTCTCCCGATTTTTTTCTTTTTCTATTTTTTTTGTTTTTAGTTTGCTTGTTTCTGTTTTAAAACTATTATTATTATTAATACATTTGTCTTTTTTACTATTATTCTTTATTCTTCCCCTCCCAGGTCCTAGTCTTCAAGCTCTTTTTCTTTTCCCACTTCAGGGTTGCAATTTTTTTTTCTTTTTTTTTCCTCATGGTTAACGCTGCGCCTTGTTTTTCCTTTTGCATTTTTCCCATTTTTATCTTCATTATTCTCCTTCTCTACCTTTTTTCTCTTATTGGCCTAAACACAGATATTGTAGGTCTTCTTCTTCTTCTTTTTCCCTTTTTTCTGTTTTGGTTACTGTTCCTGTGTGATTACATGGTGTATTTTTTATCTATGTGCTTTTAGTTTTTTGATGGTTATTCAGTTGTAATTTTTATCTAATTGAGTGGGAGACAGCAACAGTCCCCATACGAAACAACTACACCCACACCTCCTGCAACTTCACTTACTAAACGAGAGCCCCTACCTCTTTCTCCATCGATGGGCCAACAATGAAAAACAACAGAGAAGAGCCTGAATCACCCTTGGCTGCTCTTCACAAACAGTTAACAGAGATCTTAATACAACAACACGATGATGTCTCAGAGAAAACAGACCACCACAGTCCACACAAAGAAGCAAGATAAAGGGAGTAGAAACAAAGGAGCAGGATACAGACCCAGAATACATCCCTGAGGAAGAAGCAGCACTGGAACTCTCTGATAAGGAATTCAAAAGAATGATATTTCGATATCTTTAAAGGATTGAGAGACAGACCAAAGAAAACACAAAAAAAACCTTACAAGAATTTTGGAAGAAAATACAAGAACAAAATAACAAAATAAATGAAAAATTAGAAATGATTCTAAATCTGCAGATAGAAATCCAGGAGCTTAATACTAAATTGTCA
>NW_006921734.1:7798258-7799677 GCF_000298275.1 Orycteropus afer afer
GAGGATATTCAAGCGGCCAACAAACATATGAAGAAATGCTCATTGCCCAACCTTCCCTCCGAGGAGTGGCTGGTGGGTTTGAACCGCCAGCCGTCTGGTTAGCAGGCAAGTGTCTTAGCCACTATGCTACCAGAGCTCCCCATTAGCTGTTAGAGAGATGCAAATCAAAACAACGAGATACCACCTTGCTCCAGCATTAGTAGCAAAGTTCAACAAGACAGACAATACAAATGCTAGAGAGGCTGTGGAGAGATTGGGATTCTCATACACTACTGGTGGGACTGTGAAATGGTACAAGCATTGTGGAAAGCAGTATGGTGATTCCTTTGAAAGTTGGAATTAGAAATACTAGTTGACCCAGCCATTCCTTTACTAGGTATATACCCTAAAGATGTGAGAGCCATGACAAGAACAGACATATGCACACCCATGTTCTTCGCAGCACTATTTACAATAGCCAAAAGATGGAAAAAACCTAGGTGTCAATCAACTGAGGAATGGATATCCAAACTATGGTACATACACACAATGGAATACTATGCAATGCTAAAGAATAATGTAGAATCTGCAAAATACTGCATTATGTGGAGAAACTTGGAGGACATTATGCTGAATGAAATAAGTCAATCACAAAAGGACAAATATTGTATTAGTCCATCATTGTAAAAATCAAGGAAATGTTTATCTATGGAAGGAAGTTTTCTTTGTTGGTTACCAGGGGTGGTAGGGTAGGGTAGGGAACAATGTTGGATAGAAAGAGATAAGTATTGATTTAGGTGAAGAGAAGGGCAACGTACCAAATGTGAGTGATCAATATGGTGGCACTGAGGAAGAGAAAGACACAGAGAGGTACATGGCAGGTACAGGCAACAAAGATGAACCCTTTGGCACATACAGTACTGCATTGTCAGTGAAGGCAAACATGGGTATATGGGTAGATAGATGGGTGGACAGATGGGTGGACAGGCTGAACTAGTAGGTACGTCTATGAAGTGGGGAATGTACCCAAGAACATGTATAGGGTTGACAGACAATGGTCCTATAAGTTTATGCATATGATCTGCATTCCCAGGTGTATAGTAGAGCTGGTAAGAGGCAAGGTGGTAGTCACTGCTTGGTCACAGCCAGTTACCCCAAGGGACCAAGTAGTTGAACCTGTGGGCTCGGGACCATAGTTGCAGGGGACATCAAGCTCAACTGGCATACCATACTACACAAAACATTGTTCCCCCTCCTGAGTGTATCCAGGATCATATATAGGGTTGGCAGACAATGGTCCTATAAGTTTATGTGAAGGATCAGAATCCCCAGGAGTATAGTACAACTGACAAGGGGCTAGCTTATGGTCACTGCTTGGTCACAGCCAGTTACCCACAGCGACTGAGTAGTTGATCCTGAGGGCCTGGGACCATGGTCACA